>NC_138297.1:33260000-33847500 GCF_965601325.2 Salmo salar | reverse complement strand
CCACTTGTGTGGGTTGTAGACTTATTCTCATGCTACCACTAGAGTGAAAGCACCGCCAGCATTCAAAAGTGACCAAAACATCAGCCAGGAAGCATAGGAACTGAGAAGTGGTCTGTGGTCCCCACCTGCAGAACCACTCCTTTATTGGGGGTGTCTTGCTAATTGCATATAATTTCCACCTGTTGTCTATTCCATTTGCACAACAGCATGTGAAATGTATTGTCAATCAGTGTTGCTTCCTAACTGGACAGTTTGATTTCACAGAAGTGTGATTGACTTGGAGTTACATTGTGTTGTTTAAGTGTTCCCTTTATTTTTTTGAGCAGTGTGTATATATATATGAGAGAGAGGACAGCTGGTTTTAACTTCCTTTCCTCACTCTTTACCTGTGTCCTCCCTGCCATACCCTCCTCTCTCTGTATATTAGGGGGATGGGGCGCACACACACAAACTAGTCAACTCACCAGCGAGGGTCCCGGCCCCAGAACCCAGCAGTGTGACCCCCCCAGGATGAGCATTGAGGGGCCCAGGTCCCCACAGTGAAAGACACACGCTCCTAAACACAGATCTGATCCACAACCTCTCCTACTCCACTCTTCTCTTCTCATATCATCCCTATTCTCTCCTCTCATCTCTTGTTTCCTCATCAGCCTCTCCCTTCTCCAATCCTCCTCTCCTCCCATTTTCCCTCATTCTTCTCTCATTTTCTCTCCTCTCCTCCAGGCGATGACAGTATGATGTCGATCTTATTAATATTCTGCCAGCAACGCACGCACACACAGGCACACACTCCGACAGTGAGATAAAAGCTGTTTCCGTGGCGACGTGATAAATGTGTCTTCCATAAACTTCTCTTAATGATATCACTGCTGCAGGCTGTGTCTTTCTTTCTCTCTCTCTCTCTGTGTATGTGCACCTATAATAAGATTAAGCACGTCGAGCTCCCAGTGCACCAGACTTGTTCAGCAGAATCAGAGATGGAGACATAAAATATAAATAGGATTCACGTCACCTCCATAAAGAGAGAGAGAGAGAGAGAGAAAAAGAGAGAGGCGGATGGAGACTTGAGAAAGCCACTGAGGGTATTGGGGGAGAGGTGGAGATGTAGAAAGCGATAGGGAGTTACATACCAGAGAGAGGAAAAGAGAAATTAATGGATGGAGGAAAAATAGAACAGACAGATGCGGTAGAGAGAAAGAAGAGATTGGAGAATGAAAGTTGGAGAGGATGGAGTAGGATGAGAAACATTAACACATACCGAGGAAAAAGGCATCTGTTATAAATTACAATAAGTGTGTGTGTGCACTCATGCTTGCATGTGCATGCTCTCATGTGCGTGTGTGTGCTTGTGTGTCTCACCAGGTAGCTTCCCCGAGACAGACAGACAGTAGAAGCCACCAGTACCAGTCTCCTTTAGAGCTGAACAACCCCATCAACAGAGCCACCAGCATACCATTGAACCCATGGAGACCTCCAGATACCTCCTCACTATAACACACACACACCACAGGAGGTTGGTGGCACCTTAATTGGGGAGAACGGGCTCGTGGTAATGACTCGAGCGGAATCAGTGGAATGGTATCAAATACATCAAACACATGGTTTCCAGGTGTTTGATGCCATTCCATTTGCTCCGTTCGGGCCATTATTATGAGCTGTTCTCACCTTAGCAGCCTCCACTGGGTTTTATATACAGTACCAGTCAAAAGTTTGGAAACACCTACTCATTCCAGGGTTTTCTATTTTCTACATTGTAGAATAATAGTGAAGACATCAAAACTGTGAAATAATACATATGGAATCATGTAGTAACCAAAAAAGTGTTAAACACACCCCAAAATATATTTTATATTTGAGATTCTTCAAAGTAGCCAACATTTGCCTTGATGACAGCTTTGCACACTCTTGCATTCTCTCAACCAGCGTCACCTGGAATGCTTTTCCAACAGTCTTGAAGGAGTTCCCACATATGCTGAGAACTTATTGGCTGCTTTTCCTTCACTCTGCAGTCCAACTCATCCCAATCCTTCTCAATTGGGTTGAGGTTGGGTGATTGTGGAGGCCAGGTCATCTGATGCAGCACTTCATCACTCTCCTTCTTGGTCAAATAGCCCTTACACAGCCTAGAGGTGTGTTGGGTCATTTTGCTGTTGAAAAACAAATGATATTCCCACTAAGCGCAAACCAGACATGATGGCTTATCGCTGCAGAATGCTGTGGTAGCCATGCAGGTTAAGTGTGCCTTGAATTCTAAATAAATCACTGACAGTGTCACCAGAGAAAACACCCCACACCATCACACCTCCTCTATGCTTCATGGTGGGAACCACACATGCAGAGATCATCCATTCACCTACTCTGAGTCTCACAAAGACACAGCGGTTGGAACCAAAAATCTCAAATTTGGACTCATTAGACCAAAGGACAAGTTTTCACCAGTCTAATGTCCATTGTTCATGTTTCTTGGCCCAAGCAAGTCTCTTCTTATTATTGGTGTCCTTTTGTAGTGGTTTCTTTGCAGCAATTCGACCATGAATGCCTGATTCACGCAGTCCCCTCTGAACAGTTGATGTTGTGTCTGTTACTTGAACTCTGTGAAGCATTAATTTGGGCTGCAATTTCTGAAGCTGGTAACTCTAATGAACTTATCCTCTGCAGCAGAGGTGACTCTGGTTCTTCCTTTCCTGTGGCGGGCCTCATGAGAGCCAGTTTCATCATAGTGTTGGATGGTTTTTGCGACTGCACTTGAAGAAAATGGCAAAGTTCTTGAAATGTTCCGTATTGACTGACCTTCATATCTTAATGTAATGACGACTGTCATTTCTCTTTGCTTATTTGAGCTGTTCTTGCCATAATATGGACTTGGTTTTTTGCCAAATAGGGCTATCCTCTGTACACCACCCCTAACTTGTCACAACACTACTGATTGGCTCAATCACATTAAGAAGGAATACAATTCCACTATTTAACTTTTAACAACGCACACCTGTTAATTGAAATGCTTTCCAGGTGAGTACCTCATGAAGCTGGTTGAGGGAATGCCAAGAGTGTGTAAAGCTGTCATCAAGGCATAAGGGTGGCATCTTTTTAACCTGTTAGGGCGAGGGGGCAGTATTGACACGGCCGGATAAAAAACGTACCCGATTTAATCTGGTTACTACTCCTGCCCAGTAACTAGAATATGCATATAATTATTGGCTTTGGATAGAAAACACCCTAAAGTTTCTAAAACTGTTTGAATGGTGTCTGTGAGTATAACAGAACTCAAATGGCAGGCCAAAACCTGAGAAGATTCCATGCAGGAAGTGGCCTGTCTGACAAGTTGTTTCATCTTGGCTCTTTTTATTGAAGACTGAGGATCTTTGCTCTAACGTGACACTTCCTACGGCTCCCATAGACTCTCAGAGCCCGGGAAAAAGCTGAACGATATCGAGGCAGCCTCTGGCTGAAACACATTATCGCTTTTGGCAAGTGGCCGATCAGAGTACTATGGGCTTAGGCGCGTGCCCGAGTCGACCCCATGCTTTATTTTATTTCGTCTGTTTACCTAAACGCAGATTCCCGGTCGGAATATTATCGCTTTTTTACGAGAAAAATTGCATAAAAATGGATTTTAAACAGCGGTTGACATGCTTCGAAGTACGGTAATGGAATATTTAGAATTTTTTGGTCACGAATTGCGCCATGCTCGTCACCCTTATTTACCCTTTCGGATAGTGTCTTGAATGCACGAACAAAACGCCGCTGTTTGGATATAACTATGGATTATTTTGAACCAAACCAACATTTGTTATTGAAGTAGAAGTCCTGGGAGTGCATTCTGACGAAGACAGCAAAGGTAATAACATTTTTCTTATAGTAAATCTGACTTTGGTGAGTGCTAAACTTGCTGGGTGTCTAAATAGCTAGCCCTGTGATGCCGGGCTATCTACTGAGAATATTGTAAAATGTGCTTTCACCGAAATGCTATTTTAAAATCGGACACCTCGAGTGCATAGAGGAGTTCAGTATCTATAATTCTTAAAATAATTGTTATGCTTTTTGTGAACGTTTATCGTGAGTAATTTAGTAAATTCACCGGCAGTGTTCGGTGGGAATGCTAGTCACATGCTAATGTAAAAAGCTGGTTTTTGATATAAACATGAACTTGATTGAACAAAACATGCGTGTATTGTACTTTTCCAACAGTCTGGAAGGAGTTCCCACATATGCTGAGCACGTGTTGGCTGTTTTTCCTTCACTCTGCAGTCCAACTCATCCCAAACCATCTCAATTGGATTGAGGTCGGGTGATTGTGGGGGCCAGTGCTTCTGATTCAGCATTCAATCACTCTCCTTCTTGGTCAAATAACACTAACACAGCCTGGAGGTGTCCTGTTGAAAAACAAACAAATGATAGTCCCACTATCGCTGCAGAATGCTGTGGTAGACATGCAGTTTAAGTGTGCCTTGAATTCTAAATAAATCACTGACAGTGTCACTTGCAAAGCACCATCACACCACCTCCTCCATGCTTCATGATGGGAACCACAAATAGCAGATCATCCATTCACCTACTCTGCGTCTCACAAAGACACGGCAGTTGGAACCAAAATCTCAAATTTGGACTCATCAGACCAAAGGACAGATTTCCACTGGTCTAATATCCATTGCTCGTGTTTCTTGGGCCAAGCCTCATCTTTTTATTGGTGTCCTTTTAGTTGTGGTTTCTTTGCAGTAATTCGACCATGAAGGCCTGATTCACACTGTCTCCTCTGAACATGAACTCTGAAGCATTTATTTGGGCTGCAATCTGAGATGTAGTTAACTCTGGGTCTTCTTTTCCTATGGCAGTCCTCATGAGAGCTAATTTCATCATAGCGCTTGATTTTTGCTGCTGCACTTGAAGAAACTTTCAAAGTTCTTCAAATGTTCCGTATTGACTGACCTTCATGCCTTAAAGTAATGATGGACGTTAATTTCTCTTAGATTTTTTTTAGCTGTTCTTGCCATAATATGGACTTGGTTTTTAACTAAATAGGGCTCTCTTCAGTATACCACCCCTACCTTGTCACAACATAACTGATTGTCTCAAACACATTAAGAAGGAAAGAAATTCCACAAATTAACAAGGCACACATGTTAATTGAAATGCATTCCAGGTGAGTACCTCATGAATGAGTAGGTGTGTCCAAACCTTTGACTCGTACTGTACATACATGCGTACAGAGACAAACACACACTGGAACATTATACGTACACACAGGATTCCCATTAGCTTTTGCACATGCCGCCGCTACTCTTCCTGGGGTCCACATAAAACTGGAACACTATACACATACATAAATGACAGTGGGGCTCAGGGATAAATCCTCAGTTGAGAGTGAGAGAGAGACACGCTTCTGATGGCAGCATATCTCATAGCTATCATCCGACAAAATGACACACTGCTCAACTCTGCCATAGTAGACCGATTTAGCATCCAGTTACAACTTACAGGTGGACAACAATATATGGACACATTTCATCTGAATAATTCGCAAAAAACTCCATGGCCTTTCACAAAGGATTTACAATTTTTCCAATGATAATGGCTATTCCATGCCACTAGTATGAAGTGAAGTAGCTGGCTAGCTAATCAAATGTGTGACTTTCATATCACAGACATCAGAAAAATAACATAACATCAAGGATACACTTAGGAGTCTAAGCCTGAGGCTTACTGCTATTAGCGCATAGAAACACATTGAATAACAGATTCATACATGTAAAAAAAATAAATCAGAAGGAAGATTGTTTTAAATAGTCTGTCCTCTATCTGAGAGATATAAGATCAGGAAAATTATAAATTTTATGGCTCCAAAATACTTCCATAATTTTTTTAAACTAGTTCCGGGCTACCTTCAGATGAGTCTTGTGAGACTTGTGTTCGTGAGAGTCTCACCTTTCCATAGAGGGGACAACGTTGTTGTGAAGGCCAAACTGTTCGGACGGTACAGATGGAAGTTGACAGTGGTACGGACTTTAGAAGAGTCCCGTGACACAGAAACAATACTGCCTGGGAAAAGAATCTAAGGGAGTGCCAGATAAAAGGGAGGTCCTGTGTGGCTCAGTTTGTAGAGCATGGTGTTTGCAACGCCAGGGTTGTGGGTTCGATTCCCACGGGGGACCAGTATGGGAAAAAATGTATGAAATGTATACATTCACTACTGTAAGTCGCTCTGGATAAGAGCATCTGCTAAATGACTAAAATGTTAAATGTAATGAGTGAGGTAACGGAGTCCAGGTGTGCCTCATGATGAAGCGCAGGTGCGTGTAATGATTGATGCCTGGTGTATGTAATGATGGTTACCAGGACCGGTGGTTAGTAAACCGGTGACGTCGGAGGGGAGGAGCAGGAGTAGACATGATAGAAGCTCCCCAAATTCAGGTGTGCCAAGCTTGTACCATCATACCCAAGAAGACTCGACTCTGTAATCCCTGCCAAAGGTGCTTCAACAAAGTACTGAGTAAAGGGTCTGAATACTTAAGTAAATGTGATATTTCAGTTTATTTTATTTTATACATTTGACAAAACATATTAATCCATTTTAGAATTAGGCCGTAACGTAACAAAATGTGGAAAAAGACAAGGGGTCTGAATACTTTCCGAATGCACTGTATATCTAGCAATATATATTAGCTACAGTACAGGATGTATTACCTTTTCAACAGGTCGGTTTGAATCCCTTAGCTAGCAAGCTAGCTCTCTCCACTTTGTGAACGCAAGTATGAGGTTCACACTCCACACTTGACAGAACAAGCCATTCCCATTTCTTACGTCCACAAAGCAAAAATGAAATGTCCAAGATGTGTAAAAGTCTGGGTAAAAAGTATTTATCGGTAATGACATTTAGTGGTGTAAAGTAGTTAAGTAAAAATACTTTCAAGTACTACTTTAGTAGTTTGTTGGGGTATCTGTAATTTACTATTTATATTTTTGACAACTGTTACTATTACTTCAAGACAATAATGTACTTTTAACTCCATACATTTTCCCTAATACCCACAAGTATGGTGAAGCGGGCACGACAAAGCCTATTCCCCCTCAGGAGACTGAAAAGATTTGTCATAGGTCCTCAAAAGGCTCTACAGCTGCACCATCGAGAGAATCCTGACTGGTTGCATCACTGCCTGGTACGGCAACTGGTCAGCCAATGACCTCAAATCAAATTGTATTGGTCACATACACATGGTTATCAGATGTTAATGCGAGTGTAGCGAAATGCTTGTGCTTCTAAACTCAGCAAAAAAAGAAACATCCTCTCACTGTCAACTGCGTTTATTTTCAGCAAACTTAACATGTAAATATTTGTATGAACATAACAAGACTCAACAACTGAGACATAAACTGAACAAGTTCCACAAACATTTGACTAACAGAAATGGAATAATGTGTCCCTGAACAAAGGGGGGTCAAAAGTAACAGTCATTATCTGGTGTGGCCACCAGCTGCATTAACCTGTTAGGGCTAGGGGGCAGTATTTGCACGGCTGGATAAAAAAAATGTACCCAATTTAATCTGGTTACTAATCCTACCCAGTAACTAGAATATGCATATACTTATTATATATGGATAGAAAACACTCTAAAGTTTCTAAAACTGTTTGAATGGTGTCTGTGAGTATAACAGAACTCATTTGGCAGGCAAAACCCTGAGACATTTTCTGACAGGAAGTGGATACCTGATGTGTTGTATTACCTTTAAACCTATGCCATTGGAAAAACACAGGGGCTGAGGAATATTCTGGCACTTCCTATTGCTTCCACTAGATGTCACCAGCCTTTACAAAGTGTTTTGAGTCTTCTGGAGGGAGATCTGACCGAACAAGAGCCATGGAACGATGATGGCCCATTAGACACCTGGCGCGCGAGTTCATGTTGGGTACCCTCGTTCCAATACGTTATAAAAGAGTATGCATTCGTCCACCTTGAATATTATTCATGTTCTGGTTAAAAAAGGCCCTAATGATTTATGCTATACAACGTTTGACATGTTTGAACGAACGTAAATATATTTTTTCCCCTCGTTCATGAAGTGAAGTCCGGCGGGCTTAGATCATGTGCTAACAAGACGGAGATTTTTGGACATAAATGATGAGCTTTTTTGAACAAAACTACATTCGTTATGGACCTGTGATACCTGGAAGTGACATCTGATGAAGAGAATCAAAGGTAATGGATTATTTACATAGTATTTTCGATTTTAGATCTCCCCAACATGACGACTAGTCTGTATCGCAACGCGTATTTTTCTGGGCGCAGTGCTCAGATTATTGCAAAGTGTGATTTCCCAGTAAGGTTATTTTTAAATCTGGCAAGTTGATTGCGTTCAAGAGATGTAAATCTATAATTCTTTAAATGACAATATAATATTTTACCAATGTTTTCTAATTTTAATTATTTAATTTGTGATGCTGACTTGACTGCCGGTTATTGGAGGGAAACGATTTCCTCAACATCAATGCCATAGTAAAACGCTGTTTTTGGATATAAATATGAACTTGATAGAACTAAAAATGCATGCATTGTCTAACATAATGTCCTAGGAGTGTCATCTGATGGAGATTGTAAAAGGTTAGTGCATCATTTTAGCTGGTTTTATGGTTTTGGTGACCCTGTCTTTGAATTGACATAACATTACACACAACTCTTGTAAATGTACTGTCCTAACATACTCTAAATTTATGCTTTCGCCGTAAAACCTTTTTGAAATCGTAAAACGTGGTTAGATTAAGGAGACGTTTATCTTTCAAAGGGTGTAAAATAGTTGTATGTTTGAAAAATTTGAATTTTGACATTTATTTGGATTCAAATTTGTCGCTCTTGAAATGCACCTGCTGTTGATGGAGTGCACCACGGGGGGGATGCCTGCGTCCCACCTAGCCCATAGAGGTTAAAACAAGTCAAAATGAGGTTCAGTAGTGTGTGTGGCCTCCACGTGCCTGTATGACCTCCCTACAACGCCTGGGCATGCTCCTGATGAGGTGGCGGATGGTCTCCTGAGGGATCTCCTCCCAGACCTGGAATACGGCATACGCCAACTCCTGGACAGTCTGTGGTGCAACGTGGCGTTGGTGGATGGAGTGAGACATGATGTCCCAGATGTGCTCAATTGGATTCAGGTCTGGGGAACGGGCGGGCCAGTCCATAGCATCAATGCCTTCCTCTTGCAGGAACTGCTGACACACTCTAGCCACATGAGGTCTAGCATTGTCTTGCATTAGGAGGAACCCAGGGCCAACCGCACCAGCATATGGTTTCACAAGGGGTCTGAGGATCTCATCTCGGTACCTAATGGCAGTCAGGCTACCTCTGGCGAGCACATGGAGGGCTGTGCGGTCCCCCAAAGAAATGCCACCCCACACCATGACTGACCCACCGACAAACCGGTCATGCTGGAGGATGTTGCAGGCAGCAGAACGTTCTCCATGGCGTCTCCAGATTCTGTCACGTCTGTCACATGTGCTCAGTGTAAACCTGCTTTCATCTGTGAAGAGCACAGGGCGCCAGTAGCGAATTTGCTAATCTTGGTGTTCTCTGGCAAATGCCAAACGTCCTGCACGGTGTTGGGCTGTAAGCACAACCCCCACCTGTGGACGTCGGGCCCTCATACCACCCTCATGGAGTCTGTTTCTGACCGTTTGAGCAGACACATGCACATTTGTGGCCTGCTGGAGGTCATTTTGCAGGGCTCTGGCAGTGCTGCTCTTCCTTGCACAAAGGCGGAGGTAGCAGTCCTGCTGCTGGGTTGTTGCTCTCCTACGGCCTCCTCCACATCTCCTGATGTACTGGCCTGTCTCCTGGTAGCGCCTCCATGCTCTGGACACTACGCTGACAGAAACAGCAAACCTTCTTGCCACAGCTCGCATTGATGTGCCATCCTGGATGAGCTGCACTACCTGAGCCACTTGTGTGGGTTGTAGACTTCGTCTCATGCTACCACTAGAGTGAAAGCACCGCCAGCATTCAAAAGTGACCAAAACATCAGCCAGGAAGCATAGGAACTGAGAAGTGGTCTGTGGTCCCGACCTGCAGAACCACGCCTTTATTGGGCGTGTCTTGCTAATTGCCTATAATTTCCACCTGTTGTCTATTCCATTTGCACAACAGCATGTGAAATTTATTGTCAATCAGTGTTGCTTCCTAAGTGGACAGTTTGATTTCACAGAAGTGTGATTGACTTGGAGTTACATTGTGTTGTTTAAGTGTTCCCTTTATTTTTTTGAGCAGTGTATTATAGCCTCAAGTGTGAGACTTACATCTAATGGTTGTATAAAATTTATGAAAAAGGATAAAGCTATTTGGAATATGTTGGGATGCTTGTAAGATGTTAATGTGAGAGAATTTTATTTTCTGTTTAAAGTTTTACCAAGTCATCGGCACGCCCCCAGGTACACAGACAGGACCTGGCGTCATGAGACAGCCTTTTTCTGTATTCCGAATAGAAACCCCACCCAGGGTTTCTGTCACGAGACCAGCTTACCTCGAGAAGAGAGGGCCAAGGTTTGACCATGCATTCCTCGTTCTGAACTTTAACCTGTTAGGGCTAGGGGGCAGCATTGACACGGCTGGATAAAAAACATACCCGATTTAATCTGGTTACCACTCCTACTCAGTAACTAGAATATGCATATACTTATTACATATGGATAGAAAACACCCTAAATCTTCTAAAACTGTTTGAATGGTGTCTGTGAGTATAACAGAACTCAAATGGCAGGTCAAAACCTGAGAGATTCCTTTACAGGAAGTGGCCTGTCTGACCATTTGTTGAACTTCTTTTCCATCTCTATCATTTACTAAGGATCTCTCCTCTAACGTGACACTTCCCACGTCGTCCATAGGCGCTCAGAGCCCGGGAAAAAACAGAATGTCGTCATTCCAGCCCCAGGCTGAAACACATTATCGCCTTTCTCAAGTGGCCGATCAAGAGACACTAGCTTATGCGCGTGACCCCGACCGCCCTCGCCTTTGGGATTTTTTCCTCTGTTTGCCGAAAAGGAGATTCCCTGTCGGAATATTATCGCTTTTCTACGAGAAAAATGTCGTAAAAATTGATTTTAAACAGCGGTTGACATGCTTCGAAGTACGGTAATGGAATACTTAGAATTTTATTGTCACGAATTGCGCCAAGCGCGTGACACTTCTTTACTATTTCGGATAGTGTCTGGAACGCACGAACAAAACGCCGCTATTCGGATATAACGATGGATTATTTTGGACCAAACCAACATTTGTTATTGAAGTAGCTGTCCTGGGTGTGTATTCTGACGAAGACAACAAAAGGTAATGAAATTTTTATAATAGTAAATATGATTATGGTGAGTGCTAAACTTGCCGGGTGTCTAAATAGCGAGCCCGTGATGCCTGGGCTATGTACTTAGAATATTGCAAAATGTGCTTTCACCAAAAAGCTATTTTAAAATCGGACATATCGAGTGCATAGAGGAGGTCTGTATCTATAATTCTTAAAATAATTGTTATGCTTTTTGTGAACGTTTATCGTGAGTAATTTAGTAAAATGTTAGCGAATTCCCCGGAAGTTAGTTAGTCATATGTTTGAGAAATTGAAGTAATAGGATTTTTAAGGTTTTGAAAATCGCGCCACAGGCTGCAAGTGGCTGTTACGTAGGTGGGACGCAAGCGTCCCACCTAGCCCATAGAGGTTAAACTCTTAGACTATCGAAACCGACAGAATAATAACAAGTCTTTGATATTAATTACTAGTCTGCAGCTAGGAATTCGGTATCATTGAACGTGAAGACCGACGAAGCATCCTTCCTATAACGACATTAATGAATGTCACTTTGAAATATCCATTCTAACCGAGAGAGAGAGAACGCGAGGACAAAACTCTCCAACAGAACAGAACTTTTCAACAAGGATCCCGACGACACACTGAGCGTAAATATATATATTGATTGCAATTGTTCCCGAATGAGTGAGCGTTCATGTGCAAAGGAAGAGCATTTCAGTTGTTCATATTTATCAACTCTGTAGTGCCTTCTCAGCTGACTCACACTCCCTTTCTTTGTGTAACAAGCTGCCATGCTGGTTTAGCCCACTAGGGCACATTCTCCTATCATTTCCTTGTAACCATATCTGTTTGTTATGCATTTCTGTTGAATTATTTAGTTTAGTAAATACATGATTTTAAGACAATTGATGTATGGATGACTCATAGTGAAGGCTGGGTTCGTGCAGATAACCAACAATTTACGACGTTTGGAATGAGATTGACGTGAGGTAAACTAACACATCATTAAAGGAGGCTAATCGATCAGATATTATAATATCTGAAAGTTATATTAGGAAAATTATAACTTTGTAATCTGAATATTTTCCTTGGTGCCCCGACCTTCTAGTTAATTACAGTTACATGATTAATCAGTTTAATCGCGTAATAATAATTACAGAGAGTTATTTCATAAACATGTCTTCCGTTTTAATGATGCCAAAGACACGACACAGTGCATATACTCCTCACGGAATTGCCAGTTCTTGCTGTGAGATGTTACCCCACTCTTCCACCAAGACGCATGTAAGTTCCCAGACATTTCTGGGGGGAATGGCCCTAGCCCTCACCCTCCGATCCAACAGGTCCCAGACGTGCTCAATGGGATTGAGATCCGGGCTTTTCGCTGGACATGGCAGAACACTGACATTCCCGTCTTGCTGGAAATCATGCACAGAACAAGCAGTATGGCTGGAGGGTCATGTCAGGATGAGCCTGCAGGAAGAGTACCACATGAGGGAGGAGGATGTCTTCCCTGTAACGCATAGTGTTGAGATTGCCTGCAATGACATCAAGCTCAGTCTGATGATGCTGTGACACACCGCCCCAGACCTTGACGGACCCTCCACCTCCAAATCGATCCCGCTCCAGAGTACAGGCCTCGGTGTAACGCTCATTCCTTCGACGATAAATGCAAATCCAACCATCACCCCTGGTGAGACAATACCACAACTCGTCAGTGAAGAGCACTTTTTGCCAGTCCTGTCTGGTCCAACGACGGTGGGTTTGTGCCCATAGGCAACGTTGTTGCCGGTGATTACTGGTGAGGACCTGCCTTACAACAGGCCTTTCAGTCCAGCCTCTCAGCCTATTGCGGACAGTCTGAGCACTGATGGAGAGATTGTGCATTCCTTGTGTAACTCAGGCAGTTGTTGCCATCCTGTACCTGTCCCGCAGGTGTGATGTTCAGATGTACCGATCCTGTGCAGGTGTTGTTACACGTGGTCTGCCACTGCGAGGATGATCAGTTGTCTGTCCTTTCTCCCTGTAGCACTGTCTTAGGAGTCTCCAAGTACAGACATTGCAATTTATTGCCCTGGCCACATCTGCATTCCTCATGCCTCTTTGCAGCATGCCTAAGGCACGTTCACACAGATGAGAAGGGACCCTGGGCAGCTTTCTTTTGGTGTTTTTCAGAGTCAGTAGAAAGGCCTCTTTAGTGTCCTAAGTTGTCATAACTGTGACCTTAATTGTCTGTAAGCTGTTACTGTCTTAACGACCATTCCACAGGTGCATGTATATTAATTGTTTATGTTTCATTGAACAAGCATGGGAAACAGTGTTTAAACCCTTTACAATGAAGATCTGTGAAGTTATTTAGCTTTTTACAAATTATCTTTGAAAGACAGGGTCCTGAAAAATGTACGTTTCTTTTTTTGCTGAGTTTAGTTCCGACAGTGCAGTGATATCTAACAAGTAATCTAACAATTCCACAACTACCTAATACACACAAATCTAAAAGGTTTGAATAAGAATATATACATATGTACATATATGTACATATATGGATGAGTGAAGGCCGAGCAGCATAGGCAAGTTGCAATAAATGGTATAATATACAGTATATACATATGAGATGAGTAATGTAAGCTATGTTAACATTATTAAAGTGGCATTATTTAACCTCTATGGGCTGGGTGGGACGCTTGCGTCCCACCTACGTAACAGCCACTTGCAGCCTGTGGCGCGATTTTCAAAACCTTAAAAATCCTATTACTTCAATTTCTCAAACATATGACTATTTTACAGCTATTTAAAGACAAGACTCTCGTTAATCTAACCACACTGTCCGATTTCAAAAAGGCTTTACAACGAAAGCAAAACATTAGATTATGTCAGCAGAGTACCAAGCCAGAAATAATCAGACACCCATTTTTCAAGCCAGCATATAATGTCACCAAAACCCAGAAGACAGCTAAATGCAGCACTCACCTTTGATGATCTTCATCAGATGACAACCCTAGGACATTATGTTATACAATACATGCATGTTTTGTTCAATCAAGTTCATATTTATATCCGGCAAAGGTGTTTAGTTTGTCTGGAATCAAGACGCCGGTGTCCGTGACGTGGATGGTTTTCTTTTTGTAGTAATGTGACGTGGCTGTGGCTGGTTTTCTTTTTGTAATTGCCTGTAGACCCTGCCATACATGTCTTTCGTCTGAGCCGTTGAATTGTGACTCCACTTTGTCCCTATACCGACATTTCTCTTGTTTGATTACCTTGCAGAGGGAAAAACTACACTGTTCATATTCAGCCATATTCCCAGTCATCTTTCCATGGTTAACCTGTTGGGTCTAGGGGGCAGCATTTGCACGTCTGGATAAAAAAAATGTACCCGATTTAATCTGGTTACTAATCCTACCCAGTAACTAGAATATGCATATACTTATTATATATGGATAGAAAACACTCTAAAGTTTCCAAAACTGTTTGAATGGTGTCTGTGAGTATAACAGAACTCATTTGGCAGGCAAAACCCTGAGACATTTTCTGACAGGAAGTGGATACCTGATGTGTTGTATTGACTTTAAACCTATCCCATTGAAAAACACAGGGGTTTAGGAATATTTTGGCACTTCCTATTGCTTCCACTAGATGTCACCAGCCTTTACAAAGTGTTTTGAGTCTTCTGGAGGGAGATCTGACCGAACAAGAGCCATGGAACGATGATGTCCCATTAGACACCTGGCGCGCGAGTTCATGTTGGGTACCCTCGTTCCAATACGTTATAAAAGAGTATGCATTCGTCCACCTTGAATATTATTCATGTTCTGGTTAACCTGTTGGGTCTAGGGGGCAGCATTTGCACGTCTGGATAAAAAAAATGTACCCGATTTAATCTGGTTACTAATCCTACCCAGTAACTAGAATATGCATATACTTATTATATATGGATAGAAAACACTCTAAAGTTTCCAAAACTGTTTGAATGGTGTCTGTGAGTATAACAGAACTCATTTGGCAGGCAAAACCCTGAGACATTTTCTGACAGGAAGTGGATACCTGATGTGTTGTATTGACTTTAAACCTATCCCATTGAAAAACACAGGGGTTTAGGAATATTTTGGCACTTCCTATTGCTTCCACTAGATGTCACCAGCCTTTACAAAGTGTTTTGAGTCTTCTGGAGGGAGATCTGACCGAACAAGAGCCATGGAACGTTGATGTCCCATTAGACACCTGGCGCGCTAGTTCATGTTGGGTACCCTCGTTCCAATTCGTTATAAAAGAGTATGCATTCGTCCACCTTGAATATTATTCATGTTCTGGTTAAAAAAGGCCCTAATGATTTATGCTATACAACGTTTGACATGTTTGAACGAACGGAAATATATTTTTTCCCCTCGTTCATGACGAGAAGTCCGGCTGGCTTACATCATGTGCTAACGAGACGGAGATTTTTGGACATAAATGATGAGCTTTTTTGAACAAAACTACATTCGTTATGGACCTGTGATACCTGGAAGTGACATCTGATGAAGAGAATCAAAGGTAATGGATTATTTACATAGTATTTTCGATTTTAGATCTCTCCAACATGACGTCTAGTCTGTATCGCAACGCGTATTTTTCTGGGCGCAGTGCTCAGATTATTGCAAAGTGTGATTTCCCAGTAAGGTTATTTTTAAATCTGGCAAGTTGATTGCGTTCAAGAGATGTAAATCTATAATTCTTTAAATGACAATATAATATTTTACCAATGTTTTCTAATTTTAATTATTTAATTTGTGACGCTGACTTGACTGCCGGTTATTGGAGGGAAACGATTTCCTCAACATCAATGCCATAGTAAAACGCTGTTTTTGGATATAAATATGAACTTGATAGAACTAAAAATGCATGCATTGTCTAACATAATGTCCTAGGAGTGTCATCTGATGGAGATTGTAAAAGGTTAGTGCATCATTTTAGCTGGTTTTATGGTTTTGGTGACCCTGTCTTTGACTTGACAAAACATTACACACAACTCTTGTAAATGTACTGTCCTAACATACTCTAAATTTATGCTTTCGCCGTAAAACCTTTTTGAAATCGTAAAACGTGGTTAGATTAAGGAGATGTTTATCTTTCAAATGGTGTAAAATAGTTGTATTTTTGAAAAATTTGAATTTTGACATTTATTTGGATTCAAATTTGCCGCTCTTGAAATGCACCTGCTGTTGATGGAGTGCACCACGGGTGGCACGCTAGCGTCCCACCTAGCCCCAAGAGGTTAAATGCAGTGGTTATCGCTTTCAGTTTTGCACGAATGCCACCATCTATCCACGGTATTTGGTTAGGGTAGGCTTTAATAGTCACTGGGTACAACATCTCAAATGCACTTCCTTATAAACTCATTCACAGAGTCAGCGTATAAACTGATGTTATTCTCTTAGCCTGTCCAGAACATTTCTCAGTCCGTGTGATCGTCCACCAGAGACTGGATATTGGTGAGTAATACACTTGGAAGTGGTGGGTGGTGTGCATGCGTTCGAAGTCTGACCAGGAGGTCGCTCCATCTACCTCTTCTGTGGCGACGTTGTTTTGGGTAGGCCTCTGGGATTAGATCCAATACCCTGGGTGGTGTTCCGAACAAAGGATCCGCTTTGGGAAAGTCCTGGTCATAATGCTGGTAAGTGGACGTCGCTCTTATATCCAATAGTTCTTCCCGGCTGTATGTAATAACACTTAAGATTTTCTGGGGTAACAATGTGAGAAATAATACATAAGAAAAAAAAATGCATAGTTTGCTTAGGATTCGAAGTGAGGCGACCATCTGTCGGCGCCATCTTGTTTCTGTACGCACTACAGAGAGTAGTGTGTACGACCCAGTACATCACTGGGGCCAAGCTTCCCACTATCCAGGACCTCTGTGCCAGGCGGTGTCAGAGGAAGGCCCTAATAATTGTCAAAGATCCCAGCGACCCTAGTCATGGACTGTTCTCTCTGCTACCGCACGGCAAGCGGCCGTTGGAGCGCCAAGTCTAGGTCCAAAAGGCTTCTTTACAGCTTCTACCCACAAGCCATAAGACTCCTGAACAGCTAATCAAAGGGCTATCCAGATGTCTCTGTTACGCTGCTGCCACTCTCTGTTTATTATCTACAGTATGCATGATCATTTAACCTCTCTCGGGTATGTGGGACAAAATCGTCCCAGCTAGTCAACAGCCAGTGGAATTGAGTGGCACGAAATTCAAAAACCTTAAAAATGCTATAACTTCAATTTCTCAAACATATGACTATTTTACACCATTTTATAGACAAGACTCTCGTTAATCTAACCACATTCTCCGATTTCAAAAAGGCTTTACAACGAAAGCAAAACATTAGATTATGTCAGGAGAGTACCCAGCCAGAAATAATCACACACCCATTTTTCAAGCTAGCATATAATGTCACAAAAACCAAAACTACAGCTAAATGCAGCACTAACCTTTGATGATCTTCATCAGATGACACTCCTAGGACATTATGTTATACAATACATGCATGTTTTGTTCAATCAAGTTCATATTTATATCAAAAACCAGCTTTTTACATTTAGCATGTGACGTTCAGAACTAGTAAACATACCGAAAACTTCAGGTGAATTTACTAAATTACTCACGATAAACGTTCACAAAAAACACAACAATTATTTTAAGAATTATAGATACAGAACTCCTTTATGCAATCGCGGTGTCAGATTTTAAAATAGCTTTTCGGCAAAAACACATTTTGCAATATTCTGAGTAGATAGCTCGCCATCACGGGCTAGCTAATTTGACACCCACCAAGTTTGGCGTTCACTAAACTCAGAATTACTATAAGAAAAATTGGATTACCTTTGCTGTTCTTCGTCAGAATGCACTCCCAGGACTTCTACTTCAACCACAAATGTTGTTTTGGTTCAAAATAATCCATAGTTATGTTCAAATATCCTCTGTTTTGTCCGTGCGTTCAGGTCCCTTTCCAAACGGTGACGCGCGGACGCATGTCGTGACAAAAAAATTCTAAATATTCCATTACCGTACTTCGAAGCATGTCAAACGCTGTTTAAAATCATTTTTTATGCGATTTTTCTCATGAAATAGCGATAATATTCCGACCGGGAGACGTTGTTTTCGTTCAAAGACTGAAAGAAGAAAATGGTGTCTTCACGTGCACGCGCACACCCGTGTCATTGTTCTCAGATCGACCACTATCCAATACCCCTACTGTTTTTCAGCCAGGGACTGCAGTCATCATTCCCTGTTCTGGCGCCTTCTGAGAGCCTATGGGAGCCTTAGAAAATGTCACGTTACAGCAGAGATCCTGTGTTTTCGATAAAGAGGCTATAGAAGGCCAAGAAATGGTCAGAGAGGGCACTTCCTGTATAGAATCTTCTCAGGTTTTGGCCTGCCATTTGAGTTCTGTTATACTCACAGACACCATTCAAACAGTTTTAGAAACTTTAGGGTGTTTTCTATCCAAATCAAATAATTATATGCATATACTAGTTTCTGGACAGGAGTAATAACCAGATTAAATCAGGTACGTTTTTTTTATCCGGACGTGAAAATACAACCCCCTACCCAAGAGAGGTTAAACTCTACCTATATGTACATATTACCTCAATTACCTTGACTAACCGGTGCCCCCGCACATTGACTCTGTACTGGTACCCCCTGTATATAGCCTCTGTGTTGTTATTTTACTGCTGCTGTTTTATTATTTGTTACTTTTATTTTAAATGTTTTACTTATCTATTTTTAACTTAACAAGCTTTTTTCCTTAACTTCTAAAAGCATTGTTGATTAAGGGCTTGTAAGTAAGCATTTCACTATAAGGTCTACACATGTTGTATTCGGTGCATGTGACAAATAACATTTTCTTTGATTTGATTTTATACAGAAGCCAACTTTCTGGGACATACACATGTCTTATATGGGCAGAAAGCATATATTCTTGTTAATCTAACTGCAGTGTCCAATTAACAGTAGCTATTACAGTGAAAAATACCATGCTATTGTTTGAGGAGAGTGCACAACAACAAAATACGTTTATCACGGCAACTGGTTTGACACATTTCCCTCTGAAGGTAAATAATGTACTTACATTCAGTAATCTTGCTCTGATTTTTCATCCTAAAGGTCCCAGAGATAGTTTTGTTTGATAAAATCAATTCGTATGTTCAAATGTAGGAACTGGGGTCTACAGTTTGACTCCACTGTTGTCTCTGGCTCCACACCCACCCCACCCGACCATCTAGATGTGTGAAATGTAGTGTTTTAAGCTAATGATCCGTCATGTATGACATTCCTGGGAATGTGTAAACATTTTTTTTATTACCATAGCATTTTTGTATGTTCTCTATGGTCATGTACTTGAAAATGTATCAATTGACCAATTCTGCACATTTGGGCAAACTCCTGGAAGACTTGATACAAAATATTGTGCAGTAATGTAATTCATCACTGGATCAGTCTGAAATGTTGTACACGCGCTGCTGTCATCTGTTGGCCAAAATTTAAATTAGAGATAGACTCCTATCTGAAAGTATGGCCTTTCTCTTGCATTTCAAAATGCTGGGAAAAAAACGACAAAAAACATGTTTTTTGTTTGTATTATCTTTTACAAGATCTAACGTGTTATATTCTCCTACATTCATTTCACTTTCCTCAAACGTTAAAGCATTTCCTTTCAAATGGTATTTATTTACATTTTCGCCTAAAATGACATACCCAAATCTAACTGCCTGTAGCTCAGGACCTTATTTACTTAATGTAACTCGGAATTGAGTTCAGGTGCATCCTGTTTCCATTGATCATCCTTGAGATGTTTCCACAAGTTGGAGTCCACCTGTAGTAAAATCAATTGATCGGGCACACAACTGTGTATATAAGGTCCCACAGTTGACAGTGCATGTCAGAGCAAAAACCAAGCCATGAGGTCGAAGGAATTGTTCATAGAGCTCAGAGACAGGATTGTGTCGAAGCACAGTAATAGGGAAGGATACCAAACAATTTCTACAGCATTGAAGGTCCCCAAGAACACAGTGGCCTCCGTCATTCATAAATGGAAGAAGTTTGGAACCACCAAGACTCTTCCTAGAGCTGGCCGCCTGGCCAAACTGAGCAATCATGGGAGAAGGGCCTTGGTGACCAAGAGCCCGATGGTCACTCTGACAGAGCTCTAGAGTTCCTCTGGAGATGGGAGAACCTTCCAGAAGGACAACCATCTCTGCAGCACTCCACCAATTAGGCCTTTATGCTAGAGTGGCCAGACGGAAGCCACTCCTCAGTAAAAGGCACATGACAGCCCAGTTGGAGTTTGTCAAAAGGCACCTAAAGACTCTCAGACCATGAGAAACAAGATTCTCTGGTCTGATGAAACCAAGATTGAATTCTTTGGCCTGAATGCCAAGCGTCACGTCTGGAGGAAACAGCATTATGCTGTGGGAATGTTTTTCAATAGCAGGGACTGGGAGACTAGTCAGGATTTAGGCAAACATGAACAGAGCGCAGAGAGTACAGAGAGATCCTTGATGAAAACCTGCTCCAGAGCGCTCAGTACCTCAAACTGGGGTGAAGGTTCACCTTCCAAAAGGACAACGACCCTAAGCATAAAGCCAAGACAATGCAGGAGTGGCTTCGGGACAAGTCTCTGAATGTCCTTGAGTGGCCCAGCCAGAGCCCAGACTTGAACCCGATCGAACATCTCTGAAGAGACCTGAAAATAGCTGTGCTGCAAAGCTCCCCATCCAATCTGACAAAGCTACAGAAGAAGATCTGCAGAGAAGAACGGGAGAAACACCCCAAATACCTGTGTGCCAAACTTATTGCGTCATTCCCAAGAAGACTTGATGCTGTAATCACTGCCAAAGGTGCTTTAATAAAGTACTAAGTAAAAGGTCTGAATACTTATGTAAATGTGATATTTCAGTTTTTTATTTTTAATACATTTGCAAAAATGTTTAAACACCTGCTTTTACTTTGTCATTATGAGGTATTGTGTGTACATTGAGGGCAAAAAAACAATTTAATACATTTTAGTATAAGGCTGTAACGTAACAAAATGTTGAACAAGTTAAAAGGTCTGAATACATTCCGAAGGTACTGTATATGGTTGAATCATTAGCATACATGGACACACAGGCTTTGTTTAATGCCAGTGGCAGGTCATTTGTAAAAATAGAAAATAGGGCCTAGAGAGCTGCCCCACTGTACACCAAACACTAGATTTTTAACATTAGGGAAGCTTCAATAAAAGAGGATGTTTGTCATTATTAAAATAAATATACTGAAACCCCTATTGAACGAAAACTCCACAAGAAAATATGTTGACCAGCAAGTGGGAGGGTTTTCAGTGGTTGAAATAAATATGTTCATAGCGCAAGCTAGAGCTTCTTCAGGATCGGTGTCCCTTCCATGGGACGGTTGAGCTAACGTAGGCTAATGCGATTAGCATGAGGTTGTAAGTAACAAGAACATTTCCCAAGACAGACATATCTGATATTGGCAGAAAGCTTAAATTCTTGTTAATCTACATGCACTGTCAAGTTTACAGTAGCTATTACAGTGAAATAATACCATGTTATTGTTTGAGAGTGCACAATTTTTAACATGAAAAGTTATTAATTAAATTAGGCATATTTGGTCAGTGTTGATAGAACATTTTTGAACAGAAATGCAATGGTTCATTGGATCAGTCTAAAACTTTTCACATACACTGTTGCCATCTAGTAGCCAAATCTAAAATTGCACCTGGTCTGGAATAATACATTATGGCCTTTCTCTTGCATTTCAAAGATGATGGTACGAAAACTATTCAAAAGAACGGTTGTTTTTTTCTTTGTATTATCTTCTACCAGATCTACCGTGTTATATTCTCCTACATTCCTTTCACATTTCCACAAACTTCAAAGTGTTTCCTTTCAAATGGTACCAAGAATAAACATATCCTTGCTTCAGGGCCTGAGCTACAGGGAGTTAGATTTGGGTATGTCATTTTAGGCCAAATTGAAAAAATTGAAAAAAAGGGGCGGGTCCTTAAGAGTCTAGCCTCACCTGCAGAGCACATTACGTGACTGAATAAGGTATGTTTGAATACCAAATACTGAGAAGTATTTTATTTGTAATGATCTTGCAAAAATTTCTAAACAGCTATGCTAATTTTCAGAATGAATCCAACCATTGTTTTATTTCTTTCATACGTAAAGGCTCTCAAATTTTTTTGGTGATTCATAAATACTTTCCAAAACCTACATAATCTACCAATTGGTGCTGAAACAGAGACGAATATGCATATATGAAGATGTCTTTCTTTCATTGATCCCTAATATTATGAATCTGTTCTCTCAATATATTCTTGTGAGTCTGTTGACAAACAAATTCGAATTAAAAGGTACACCGTATTTCAAGAGATGGCTTAAGATAAATGTACTGAAACCACTATTGAATGAAAATGCCACGAAAAAAAATATGTTGACCAGCAAGGTTTTCAGTGGTTGAATGAAATATTTTCGTTTTAGGCCAAAATTGAAAAAAAGGGGTGGGTCCTTAAGAGTCTTGCCTCACCAACAGAGCGCATTTACGTGATTGAATAAGGTAAGTCTGAATACCAAATTCTGAGAAGTGCCTAGAAAAAGTGTGCATAGGAAAGGCATACGTCTGAATAGGCCCATTAGTGAATAAGATAAAGAGCTCTCTAGACAGCTAAGCGGAGAAGTGTTTGTGAGCTTGAGAATGTGAACAAAAAAGTATGACTGTGTCTATCACTCGGGCTCCCGAGTGGCGCTGCGGTCTAAGACTGCTTCTCAGTGCAAGAGGCGTCACTACAGTCAATGGTTTGAACCCAGGCTGTATTACATCCGGCTGTGATTGGGAGTCCCATAGGGCGGCGCACAATTGGCCCGGGTAGGCCGTCACAGTAAATAAGAATTTGTTCTTAACTGACTTGCCAAGTTAAATAAAGGTTAAAATAAAAAACAATAATGTATAATCTGTATATTATATATTTTTATCTGTATCGGGACGTCAGGTAAATCAAATCAAAGTTAATTGGTTGCATACACAGCTCCTAACAATGCAGTGAAATGTCAAACAAGCACACAAATAATAAATAATAAAATAATCAAGAAATGTCGGGAAACTAATCTAATGTTGAATTTACACAAGAAACAGTGCGTTCAGAAATGTTGTTACTACCTGAATTCAAAATGAATAATAAAAAAATTCACCCATCTACACACAATACCTCATAATGACAGAGTGAAAGCATGTTTATTTTATTTTTGGCAAATTTATTACAAATTAAATACAGAAATCTAATTTACATAAGGATTGACACGCCTCAGTCAAAACATGTTAGAATCACCTTTGGCAGCGATTACAGAGTCTTTCTGAATTAGTCTCTAATAGCTTGGACCTGGATTGTAAAATATTTGCTTGTAATTCAATGGTGTCTTGGTAAGCAACTCCAGTGTACATTTGGCCTTGTGTTTTAGGTTAATGTCCTGCTGAAAGTGAATTTGTCTCCCAGTGTCTATTGGAAAGCAGGTTATTGTGTGTAGGCCAGTGACACAATCTCAATTTAATCCATTTTAAATTCAGGCTGTAACGCAACAAAATGTGGAAAAAGTAAATCGGTGGGAATTCTTTCTGAAGGCGCTGTATACTAAGAACGGTATGTACAGCAGTACAGTATATACTTTTTTTCATGTAGTGTATGTGGACACCTGCTCGTCGAACATCTCATTCCAAAATCATGGGCATTAAATTAGGGATAGCGGAACACCTGGCCAACAGCCAGTGAAATTGCAGAGCGCCAAATTCAAACAACAGAAATCTCACAATAAAAATTCAGAAAACATACAAGTGTTATACATCGGCAAGTGTTATACATACTTCTTGTTAATCCAACCACAGTGTCAGGTTTCAAAAAGACTTGACGGCAAAAGCATACCATGCGATTATCTGAGGACAGCGCCCAGCAGACAAATCATTACAAACAGTAACTAGCCAAGTAGAGGAGTAACAAAAGTAAAAAATAGCGATAAAATGTATCACTTACCTTTGATGATCTTCATATGGTTGCACTCACAAGACTCCATGTTACACAATAAATGTTTGTTTTGTTCAATAAAGTCCCTCTTTATGTCCAAAAACCTCCGTTTTGTTGGTGCGTTTTGTTCAGTAGCGGTCACAGCAGGCAGACTAAAAATCCCAAAAGTACCATAAAAGTTCGTAGAAACATGTCAAACGATGTTTATAATCAACCCTCAAGTTGTTTTGTCATGAATAATCGATCATATTTCAACTGGACAATATCTCCATCAATAGAAAAGGAAAAACGAGAAAGGCGCGCTCCCGGTCATGCGCAAGTAACATCTCTGGAAATTTCCACTGTCCTCTCATTGAAAGTGGTGTTTCTCCCTCATTTTTCATAGTAAAAGCCTGAAATAATGCCTAAAGACTGGCCACATGTAGTGGAAGCCATAGGGATCGTGAACTGGGTCATTTGTATGGTGGATAGGCTTTCAATGGAAAAACAGCCATTTCAAAATAATAGCATTTCCTGGATGGATTTCACCATATCAATTCTGTTATACTCACAGACATTATTTTAGCAGTTTTGGAAACGTTAGTGTTTTCTATCCAATACTACCATGCATATGCATATCCTAGCATCTGGGCCTGAGTAACAGGCAGTTTACATAGGGCACCTTATTCATCCAAACTACTCAATACTGCCCCCGGGCCGAGAAATGTTAATATGGAGTTGGTCCCCCCTTTGCTGCTATAACAGTTTCCACTCTTCTGGCAATGCTTTCCACTAGCTGTTGAAACATTGCTGTGGGGACTTGCTTCCATTCAGCCTCGAGCATTAGTGAGGTCGGGCACTGATGTTGGGTGGTTAGGGCTGGCTCGCAGTCGGTGTTCCAATTCATTGATGGGGTTAAAATCAGGGCTCTGTGCAGGCCAGTCAAGTTCTTCCACACCGATCTCGACAAACCATGTCTGTATGGATCTTGCTTTGTGCATGGGGGCATTGTCATGCTGAAACAGGGAACGGCCTTCCCCAAACTGTTGCCACAAAGTTGGAAGCACAGAATTGTCTAGAATGTCATTGTATGCTGTAGTGTTGACTTCCCTTCACTGGAACTAAGGGGACCAGCCCAAACCATGAAAAACAGCCCTAGATCATTATTCCTCCTCCACCACACTTTACAGTTGGCACTATGCATTCAGGCAGGTAGTGTTCTCCAAGCAACCGACAAACCCAGATTCAACCGTCAGACTGCCAGATGAGGAAACGTGATTCATCACTCCAGAAAACGTGTTTCCACTTAGTCCAATGGAGGTGAGCTTTACAACACTCCTGCTGACGCTTGGCATGGTGATCTTAGGTTTCTGTGCGGCTGCTCGGCCATGGAAACCCATTTCATGAAGCTCCCAAGGAACAGTTATTGTGCGAGGTTGCTTCCAGAGGCCATTTAGAACTCTGTAGTGAGTTCTGCAACCGAGGACAGTTGATTTTTGAGCTCTGTTCTGTGAGCTTGTGTAGCCTACCACTTCGTGGCTGAGCCGTTGTTGCTCCTAAGCATTTCCACTTCACAATAACAGCACATACAGTTGACCGGGGCAGCTCTAGCAGTGCAGAAATTTGACAAACTACCTTGTTGGAAAGGTGCCATCCTATGATGGTGCCACGTTGAAAGTCACTGAGCTCTTCAGTAAAGCCATTCTACTGCCAATGTTTGTCTATGGGGATTGCATGGCTGTGTGCTTGATTTTGTTCACCTGTAAGCAACAGGTGTGGCTGAAATAGCCAAATCCACTAATTTGAAGGGGTGTCCACATACTTTTGTATATAAAGTGTATTAGAGTGAGCTATGTCAAGAATCCAGTATTTAAATAAACATGCATTGTGTATAAACAGTGTAACTAAAATGCAATGTACAGTAATAGAAGTATTAGATATGGTATAGTCTTGACGCTAATTGGAGAGCGAGGGAGAAAAAGAGAGAGAGAGGAGAGTGGAGAGAGATTGCTATCCATCCTTACTCTCCTTATCTCAAAGAGTCAAACAGAGACAGAGCATGAGAGAGAGAGCGCGAGAGGGAGGAAGGGAACAAGTGTGGGCGCTGTGCCAACTGTACCTCATCGTGCAGCACATAGCTGACATTACATTCTACAGTGCCATGATATCATCTGAGAGTATCTATCTTCTCACTGATTACATCATCCTCTCAGGGAGGGAGGGAGTGATGTCATCTTCAAGGTTTTCTAACGACAGGCCAGTGGAATTGAAGGGAATATATTGACTAGATTCTATAGAACGTTCATTAAATTCAAGAACGTTCATTAGATTCTGAAACTTTATAATTTTCTGCACAGGCAAACTGGGAATTGGAGTTCAGGGTGCATGGTTTGTATACAGGATGTTAAACTTATGTGTATTTTAAGGATGTTTTTGTGAAGCATCGAAATAAAACACAACCGATTGAGGTGCTTTTCTCAGAACTTGCCATGTTTTATAGTAAGGTACATGTACATTTCAGGCTGTCTTTGTGCTCACAGTAAAGACAGAATACATACGGCCTCTCATCCCTTCTGACCTAAATAAACATGCACAATGTTCTTTATGCAATCCAAGCTTTGTTCCTGTCACCATTTAGGCTTGTCTCGCCCCTCTGGGATGCAATGATATGAAATACCACTTTTACTTACAAAACATACTCAGGAACTCAACCAGAAGAGTACAAAAACAAATAAATAAATATAACATTTGATAAATAAAAGATAGCATCTTTATAAAATAAAGTTTTGATAATCCACATCTTTATACATCAGTAGTAATATTAAAATGTTTTTTTTTTGTCGAACAACGGAGTAATGTTTATAGTAATAATAGTAGAAGTTAGCGACAGTTACTAGGACATTCTGCACTGCACAAGGTTGCCGTGACGATCAGATGATGTTGCCATGGAGATAGAGAGCTGCATTGCCGGGGG
The DNA here is from genome assembly GCF_965601325.2 of Salmo salar. Lineage (NCBI taxonomy): Eukaryota > Metazoa > Chordata > Actinopteri > Salmoniformes > Salmonidae > Salmo > Salmo salar. Next base: position 33,820,226 of record NC_138297.1, on the reverse strand, counting down.
TCGTTGTGGTGACAGTCTATGGGATCATAGACGGATGATTGTGTTTCTCGGTCACCATAACCAAACATTTCAACGATTGATAAATTGATTGAATAACTGATTGATTGATTAATTACATCAATTAGAATTAACTCCACCCCCCTCCCCCCTTTCACTTATCAATAGTTCCTTGGGTGTTGAACACGTTAAAATCTACCTGTTGTTAGGCAATGCCCGGCGCTGTCGACACACACCCCCCCCCCCCCCCTCCTAAATAACCGTAGCTCAGCTGTAACCTTGACGGCGAAGCCTCAACAAAAACCCTAGTCTTCGGACAGGATGTGCCACTTGGCAATCTGCCGGCGCGGGTGGTCGCAGATCTCCCTCCAGTGCTCCCCAGGAGTACCGGCAGCAGCCGTACCCAGGATCAGGCGCCCCAAGATGGGATTGGGGGAGCGGGAGGAGTCCCCCCGCCTGGTTGGTGGAGACTCAGAGTCCATGAGCAGGAGCTCTACGCTGGTCTCCTTCAGCCCCTCCTGGGAGGCCATGTCGAACACAAACAGCTCGTTGAACACAGGGTTGGGGGAACACTTTTTCACATGGGTCTTCTTTTTACTGATACGCTTCTTCCCTTTGAAGAGGTTGACTTTCACATATGGGTCTGGAGGGAAGGAGAGTGGGAAGGAAGGAAGGAGGGAGGTAGGAAGGGATGAGAGGAAGGAGAGAGAGAGGCAGAGTGAATAGAATTCATAGCACAGCTCTGAAAATGGCACAATGGATCAATACAGTGGTATAAGTGTACATGCGTGTGTGTGTACATGCCTGTGTGTGGTATTGACTGGCTCAGTTTGTTGGTAGTATGAGCATCTGTAGAGCATCTACAGATGGACTATCCGGACTATCCAAAGAAAGTGTGACCAAACACTGTGATATGGCTAAGACTCTGTTTTATCTAGAGAAGTTTTATTACAAGATTACATTACCTCAGTCTCTGTCATTACAACCTGTATAAGAGTATTGGGGCTTTGTCCCTAATGACAACCTACTTCCTATATAGCGCACTACTTTTGACGAGGGCCCATTGGCTCTGGTCAAAAGTAGTGCACTATGTAGGGAATAGGGTGCCATTTTGTAACTCCGCCCATAAGTACTCCTGAAGGGCCCGAGTGTCTCATTACTGAGAGAAGAATTTTTTTCCTACTATCATTTACATTACATTTACATTTAAGTCATTTAGCAGACGCTCTAATCCAGAGCGACTTACAAATTGGTGCATTCACCTTATGATATCCAGTGGAACAACCACTTTACAATAGTGCATCTAAATCTTTTAAGGGGGGGGGGGGTTAGAAGGATTACTTTATCCTATCCTAGGTATTCCTTAAAGAGGTGGGGTTTCAGGTGTCTCCGGAAGGTGGTGATTGACTCCGCTGTCCTGGCGTCGTGAGGGAGCTTGTTCCACCATTGGGGTGCCAGAGCAGCGAACAGTTTTGACTGGGCTGAGCGGGAACTGTGCTTCCTCAGAGGTAGGGGGGCCAGCAGGCCAGAGGTGGATGAACGCAGTGCCCTTGTTTGGGTGTAGGGCCTGATCAGAGCCTGAAGGTATGGAGGTGCCGTTCCCTTCACAGCTCCGTAGGCAATCACCATGGTCTTGTAGCGGATGCGAGCTTCAACTGGAAGCCAGTGGAGAGAGCGGAGGAGCGGGGTGACGTGAGAGAACTTGGGAAGGTTGAACACCAGACGGGCTGCGGCGTTCTGGATGAGTTGTAGGGGTTTAATGGCACAGGCAGGGAGCCCAGCCAACAGCGAGTTGCCGTAATCCAGACGGGAGATGACAAGTGCCTGGATTAGGACCTGCGCCGCTTCCTGTGTATCCTGTCTATGTGTGCATGTCTCTGTGTGTGCGTGCGTATCTGTGTGTGCACATTCTTGTGTGTATGAGTACGTTCTTACGTGTGTGCATACTTATATTTTTGCGTGTCTGTGTATGTGTGTGTCAGGGGAGAATGACTGCGCCCTCTCATTGAAGCCACAGAGTTCAAGACTGACTGCAGTACTACAAGCATTGTTTGCAGAAAACAGGATTCACCATTCACTATAATGGCAGTCTTCGTGGTCAGTTTCCGTGTAAAAATGAATAATTAGAACCTATTATCGCACACAGAAGAAGTTATAAGGACAATTTAGTTGCCAATGGCAGCCTGTAGTACCCTGGTCGGGCTTCAACTTGAGCTACTCAATGAGAAGGGTCAGCACTGAGCTAGCCTACAACGTCAATTCCTGGAGTGGCTCATACTGCACATTTTATGTCTACCAGAGGGGGCTGGTGGGATGAGCTATTGGAGGAAGGGCTCATTGTAATGGCTGGAATGGAAGAAATGGAATGGAGTCAAACATGTGGTTTATATATGTTTGTGTTTGATACCGTTCCATTTATTCTATTCCAGCCATTACAACGAGTCCGTCCTCCTATAGCTCCTCCCACCAGCTTCCTCTGATGCCTACATACATCTCCCCAATGAGATGACATTTTAGAATGCTAAAACCGACTTCCTTGGCTTCAAATGCGCTAATGAGTCTACACATAGGAATGAATGGTGTCACGTGATCAATGGCTTTGTCCATCATATATAGTAATTGTGTGTCAATTTATATATACGCTAGATGACTGATAGGGGGCGTTGTGTTGTAGAGTCCATGCCTCCATCTTGGCACATGTATTCTATTACAGACACCTTAATGCATACTTTATAATTATATTATGTGAGATAAACATAAAAATAAAATAAAACATATATTTTTTGATAAATAATGTTACTGTCCCCACTTTACTATTTTCTACATTGTAGAATAATAGTGAAGACATCAAAACTAGGAAATAACACATATGAAATCATGTAGTAACCAAAAAGTGTTAAACAAATCAAAATATATTTCAGATTCTTCAAAGTAGCCACCTTTTGCCTTGATGACAGCTTATCTCTTAAATAATTATGAATAGAGCCACCATTGAGCACAAAAACAACACTTGTTACAGAATATTTTACATAGAAATAAATACATAGGCTAACCGGCATTCTCTCAACCAGCTTCATGAGGTATTCACCTGAAATGCTTTTCAATTACCAGGTGTGCATTGTTAAAAGTTCATTTGTGGAATTTCTTGCCGTCTTAATGTGTTTGAGAAAATATGTTGTGTTGTGACAAGGTAGGGGTGGTATACAGAAGATAGCTCTATTTGATAAAAGACCAAGTCCATATTATGGCAAGAACAGCTCAAATAAGCAAAGAGAAATGAAGGCCTGTCAATCTGGAAAATTTCAAGAACTTTTCAAGTTTCTTCAAGTGCAGTCGCAAAAACCATGGCTCTCATGAGGACCGCCACAGGAAAGGAAGATCCAGAGTTATCTCTGCTGCAGAGGATAAGTTCATTAGAGTTAACTACACCTCAGATTGCAGCCCAAATAAATGCTTCACAGAGTTCAAGTAGCAGACACATCTCAACATCAACTGTTCAGAGGAGACTGCGTGAATCAGGCCTTCATGTTCGAATTGCTGCAAAGAAACCACTACTAAAGGACACCAATCAGAATAAGAGACTTGCTTGGACTAAGAAACACGAGCAATGGACAATACATTGCTCGTGGAAAATCTGTCCTTTGGTCTGATAAGTCCAAATTTGAGATTTTTGGTTCCAACCGCCGTGTCTTTGTGAGACGCAGAGTAGGTGAATGGATGATCTCTGCATGTGTGGTTACCACCTGTGAGGCTTGGAGGAGAAGGTGTGATGGTGTGGGGGTGCTTTGTTGGTGACACTGTCAGTGATTTATTTAGAATTCAAGGCACACTTAACCAGTATGGCTACCACATCATTCTGCAGCGATACACCATCCCATTTGGTTTGCACTTAGTGGAACTATCATTTGTTTTTCAACAGGACAATGACCCAAAAAATACCTCCAGGCTGTGTGTGGGATATTTGACCAAGGAGAGTGATGAAGTGCTGCATCAGATGACCTGGCCTCCACAATCACCCGACCTCAAACCAATTGAAATGGTTATGGGATGAGTTGGACCGAAGAGTGAAGGAAAAGCAGCCAACAAGTCTTCAGCATATGTGGGAACTCCTTCAAGACTGTTGGAAAATCATTCCTCATGGTACTGGTTGAGAGAATGCCAAGTGTGTGCAAAGCTGTCATCAAGGCAAAATGTGGCTACTTTGAAGAATCTGAAATAGAAAATCTATTTTGATTTGTTTAACACTTTTTTGGCTTACGACATGATTCCATGTATGTTATTTCATAGTTTTGATGTCTTCACAATTATTCTACAATGTAGAAAATAGTAAAAATAAAGAAAAACCCTTGAATGAGTAGGTGTGTCCAAACTTTTAACTGGTACTGTATATACTTTAATACATGTATAATTTTGTCCTTGAAACATTTCATTAAAATACTGCAGAATTCCATTCATTCATCTGGAGGACTGCTCCCATTGGGGAGTGCCAATATGGCTAACCGGTGACTTCAAAGCCTCTCAATGGCCAATACATCAGCAATCCAAGTTTTACAGACGTGCTCAAATTTGTTGGTACCCCTCCACAAAAAAATGAAGAATGCACAATTATCTATAGAATAACTTGAAACTGACAAAAGTAATTGGCATCCACCATTGTTGATTCCATATTTAATAGAAATCAGACTTTGCTTTAGATTTTTTTATTCAAAATAATATTGTAAATAATAAAACAAATGAAAATGGCATGGACAAAAATTATGGGACCCTTAACCTAATATGTTATTGCACAACCTTTAGAGGCAATCACTGCAATCAAATGTTTTCTGTAGCTCTCAATGAGACTTCTGCACTGCAAGCTTCAGCTCTTTCCATAGATATTCGATAGGATTCAGATCAGGACTCATAGAAGGCCACTTCAGAATAGTCCTATGTTTTGTTGTTATCCATTCTTGGGTGCTTTTAGCTGTGTGTTTTGGGTCATTATCCTGTTGGAGGACCCACGACCTGTGACTGAGACCGCGCTTTCTGACACTGGGCAGTACGTTTCGCTCCAGAATGCCGTGATAGTCTTGAGATTTCATTGTGCCCTGCACAGATTCAAGGCACCCTGTGCCAGGCGCAGCAAAATAGCCCCAAAACATAACCGAGCTTCCTCCATGTTTCACTGTAGGTATGGTGTTCTTTTCTTTGAAAGCTTCATTTTTTCATCTGTGAACATAGAGCTGCTGTGACTTGCCAAAAAGCTCCAGTTTTGACTCATCTGTCCAAAGGACATTCTCCCAGAAGGATTGTGGCTTGTCAATATGTATTTTAGCAAATTCCAGTCCAATTCCAGTCCAGTTATGTTTTTCTTTAAAAGTGGAGTCCTCCTGGGTCTTCTTCCACGGAGCCCACTTTCACTCAAAAAGTGACGGATGGTGCGATCAGGAACTGACATACCTTCACCTTGGAGTTCAGTTTGTATCTCTTTGGCAGTTATCCTTGGTTCTTTTTCTACCATTCGCACAATCCTACTGTTCAATCTGGGGTCGATTTTCCTCTTGCGGCCGTGCCAAGGGAGGTTGGCTCCAGTTCCATGGACCTAAACTTCTTAATAATATTTGCAACTGTTGTCACAGGAACATCAAGCTGCTTGGATATGGTCTTGTAGCCTTTACCTTTACCATGCTTGTCTATTATTTTCTTTCTGATCTTCTCAGACAAATCTGTCCTTTGCTTTCTCTGGTCCATGTTCAGTGTGGCGCACACAATGATACCAAACAGCACAACGACTACTTTTCTCAATTTAAATAGGCTGAATGACTGATTACAAGATTAGAGACGTGTGATACTGATTAAAGAAACAAATTAGTTTGAAATATCACTATATAATTATCTTTTCTAAGGGGTACCAACAACTGTGTCGCACCATTTTAGAATATCTTTGTAGAATAAGCAATAATTCATCTCTTTTCACAGCTTCTTTGTTTTATTCTATGACATACCAAAGGCATACAAGTATACATGATAAAATAGCTTTTCATTTGATCACTTTTCAGGAGGAATGAACCATTTTTTCAATGAGGACGTATGTATACATGATTAGTGTGTGTGTGTGTGTGTGTGTGTGTGTGCGTGTGCATACATGCGTACATACTTACATTTGCATGTGTGTGTGTGTGTGTGTGTGGGGGGGGGGGGTCTTTATGTACCTGAGGGCCTGTGGTTGTCGGTCTTCAGCAGGTGGCGAGCCTTCAGCACCACGACTGTTAGAGTACTGGTGGTAGACTGGTAACAGAGAGACAACAGCAGCTCCCCTCGACCTGCACTCCTCTATAAACAGAGATGGAGACAGGGAGAGGGGGGAGGGGGATAGAGAGAGAGGGAGAGAGGTGGGAGGAGGAGAGAGAAATTCCCCACCAGAATATCAAACCTTTGAGACCCGAGCAAGGGACTGACTAGTGAGGAGGAAGATTGGGTTTACACTGACATTATGATGATGAACTGTGATATTTACACCAGGTTATAAAGTAGAGATATATACAGTCAGTTCCAAAATGACTGGCACCCTTGATAAAGATGAGTAAAAAAAATACAATTACTGAGCTATATTGTATGGCAAGAAAAGGGTAAATTATATTATTTTATACTAATACAATTTCTCAGAGAAAAAGTAACAAGTAATACCTTTTTCTAAAAAAGACAAGGGGTCAAAATTATTGGCACCCCTGTTTTCAGTATGTTACCTTGTGAGGATAATGGCACTGAGCCTTGTTCTAAAATGTTTTATGAGAAGACCATTCCTCTTTAGCAAATCTTTCCAGATCATTGATATCCTTTATCTGTGCTTATGGACTGTCCTCTTCAATTCAAACCGGTTCAAGTCCGGAGACTGAGATGGCCATTGCAAAATGTTGATTCCTTTTAAAATATTTTTTTCAAAAGATACGTTGAACAAAATAGTCAAAACATAATGTAAACGCAGGTGAGGTGGTACAACACTTTTTGGCCATTTTCTGATGTTTTGTTGTGAAAAACGTTTTATTTATTTTATTTTAACTTTTTAACCAAGTAGGCCAGATGAGAACAAGTTCTCATTTACAACTGCGACCTGGCCAAGATAAAGCAAAGCAGTGCTACAAAAACAACAACACAGAGTTACACATAAACAAACATACAGTCAATAACACAATAGAAAAATCTATGTACAGTGTGTGCAAATGTAGAAGATTAGGGAGGTAAGAAAATAAATAGACCATAGAGGCGAAAAAATTACAAATTAGCATTAACACTGGAGTGATAGACGGGCAGATGATGATGTGCAAGTAGAGATACCGGGGTGCAAAAGAGAAAGAAGATAAATAACAATATGGGGATGAGGTAGTTGGGTGTGCTATTAACAGATTGGCTGTGTACAGGTACAGCTGCTCTAAGCTGCTCTGACAGCTGATGCTTAAAGTTAGAGAGGGAGATAATAGTCTCCAGCTTCAGTGATTTTTGCAATTCGTTCCAGTCGTTCGCAGCAGAGACCTGGAAGGAAACACGGCCACGGGAAGTGTTGGCTTTGGGGGTGACCAGTGAATATACCTGCTGGAGCGGGTGCTATGGGTGTTGTTGCTATGGTGACCAGTGAGCTGAGATAAGGCGGGGCTTTACCTAGCAAAGACTTATAGATGACTTGGAGCCAGTGGGTTTGGCGACGAATATGTAGCAAGGGCCAGCCAACGAGAGGATACAGGTTGCAGTGGTGGGTAGTATATGGGGCTTTGGTGACAAAACAGATGGCACTGTGATAGACTACATCCAGTTTGCTGAGTAGGGTGTTGGAGGCTATTTTGTAAATGACATCGCCTAAGTCAAGGATCGATAGGATAGTCAGTTTTACGAGGGTATGTTTGGCAGCATGAGTGAAGGAGGCTTTGTTGCAAAATAGGAAGCTGATTCTAGATTTAATTTTGGATTGGAGATGCTTAATGTGAGTCTGGAAGGAGAGTTTACAGTCTAACCAGACACCTAGGTATTTGTAGTTGTCCACATATTCTAAGTCAGAACCGTCCAGAGTAGTGATGCTAGTCGGGCGGGCGGGTGTGGGCAGCAATCGGTTGAAGAGCATGCATTTAATTTTATTAGCATGGCATTGAAGCTGGTTTGGAGGTTTGTTAACACAGTGTCCAAAGAAGGGCCAGATGTATACAGAATGGTGTCATCTGCGTAGAGGTGGATCAGAGCAGCAAGAGCGACATCATTGATATATACAGAGAAAAGAGTCGGCCTGAGAATTGAACCCTGTGGCACCCCCATAGAGACTGCCAGAGGTCCGGACAACAGGCCCTCCGATTTGACACCCTGAACTCTATCTGAGAAGTAGTTGGTGAACAAGGCGAGGCAGTCATTTGAGAAACTTGAACCCTTTTAAAAATCTGTGGCTTGAATTGAAGAGGGCAGTCCATAAGCGCAGATGAAGGATATCAATAATACGTCAACCCTATTACCCATATATAGACAGGCTAGACATTTTAGAAACATTTACATTTTTTGGTGAAGCTTGCATTCAATTGACCTTCCCTGTTGAACACAAGCTTACATTCCCCCTTTCACAAAGGGATTCATGGCTGATTTAGATTAAGTCGTTAACCTGTTAGGGCTAGGGGGCAGCATTTGCACGTCTGGATAAAAAAAATGTACCCGATTTAATCTGGTTACTAATCCTACCCAGTAACTAGAATATGCATATACTTATTATATATGGATAGAAAACACTCTAAAGTTTCTAAAACTGTTTGAATGGTGTCTGTGAGTATAACAGAACTCATTTGGCAGGCAAAACCCTGAGACATTTTCTGACAGGAAGTGGATACCTGATGTGTTGTATTACCTTTAAACCTATCCCATTGAAAAGCACAGGGGCTGAGGAATATTTTGGCACTTCCTATTGCTTCCACTAGATGTCACCAGCCTTTACAAAGTGTTTTGAGTCTTCTGGAGGGAGATCTGACCGAACAAGAGCCATGGAACGATGATGTCCCATTAGACACCTGGCGCGCGAGTTCATGTTGGGTACCCTCGTTCCAATACGTTATAAAAGAGTATGCATTCGTCCACCTTGAATATTATTCATGTTCTGGTTAAAAAAGGCCCTAATGATTTATGCTATACAACGTTTGACATGTTTGAACGAACGGAAATATATTTTTTCCCCTCGTTCATGACGAGAAGTCCGGCTGGCTTAGATCATGTGCTAACAAGACGGAGATTTTTGGACATAAATGATGAGCTTTTTTGAACAAAACTACATTCGTTATGGACCTGTGATACCTGGAAGTGACATCTGATGAAGAGAATCAAAGGTAATGGATTATTTACATAGTATTTTCGATTTTAGATCTCCCCAACATGACGTCTAGTCTGTATCGCAACGTGTATTTTTCTGGGCGCAGTGCTCAGATTATTGCAAAGTGTGATTTCCCAGTAAGGTTATTTTTAAATCTGGCAAGTTGATTGCGTTCAAGAGATGTAAATCTATAATTCTTTAAATGACAATATAATATTTTACCAATGTTTTCTAATTTCAATTATTTAATTTGTGACGCTGACTTGACTGCCGGTTATTGGAGGGAAACGATTTCCTCAACATCAATGCCATAGTAAAACGCTGTTTTTGGATATAAATATGAACTTGATAGAACTAAAAATGCATGCATTGTCTAACATAATGTCCTAGGAGTGTCATCTGATGGAGATTGTAAAAGGTTAGTGCATCATTTTAGCTGGTTTTATGGTTTTGGTGACCCTGTCTTTGAATCGACAAAACATTACACACAACTCTTATAAATGTACTGTCCTAACATACTCTAAATTTATGCTTTCGCCGTAAAACCTTTTTGAAATCGTAAAACGTGGTTAGATTAAGGAGATGTTTATCTTTCAAAGGGTGTAAAATAGTGTATGTTTGAAAAATTTGAATTTTGACATTTATTTGGATTCAAATTTGCCGCTCTTGAAATGCACCTGCTGTTGATGGAGTGCACCACGGGTGGCACGCTAGCGTCCCACCTAGCCCATAGAGGTTAACCCTGTTACTGTCAACTCTGTTACTTTAGTCAGCACTTAAGCACCGTGTAAATCCCCCTCCCCCCAACCTCGACGGCCCTGGAAGAACTTCATTGGACTCTATGTAAACTGGAAACCACATATCCTGAGGCTGAATTTATTGAAGCTGGGGATTTTAACAAGGCTAATCTGAAAACAAGGCTCCTAAATTTTATCAGCATATCGAATGCGCGACCTGTGCTGGCAAAATTCTGGATCATTGCTACTCTAACTGCCGCGACACCCTCTTTTCGGCAAATCTAAACACGACTCCATTTTGTTGCTCCCAGCCTATAGACAGAAACTTAAACAGGAAAGCCCGTGCTCAGGTCTGTTCAATGCTGGTTCGACCAATCTGATTCCACGCTTCAAGATTGCTTCAATCACGCGGACTGGGATATGTTCCGGATAGCATCGGACAACAACATTGATGTATTCACTGATTCGGTGAGTGAGTTTATTAGCAAGTGCATCGGTGATGTTGTACCCACGGTGACTATTAAAACCTTCCACAACCAGAAACCGTGGATTGATGGCAGCATTCGCGCAAAACTGAAAGCGCGAACCACTGCTTTTAATCAAGGCAAGGCGACCGCAAACATGACCGAATACAAACAGTGTAGCTATTCCCTCCGCAAGGCAATCAAACAAGCTAAGCATCAGTAGAGACAAAGTAGAGTCGCAATTCAACAGCTAAGACACGAGATGTACGTGGCAGGGTCTACAGTCAATCACGGATTACAAAAGTAAACCAGTCTCATCGCGGACACCGATGTCTTGCTCCCAGACAAACTAAACAGCTTCTTTGCTCACTTTGAGGACAATACAGTGTCACTGACATGGCCCGCTACCAAAACCTGCAGGCTCTCCTTCACCGCAACCAACGTGAGTAAAACATTTCAACCTTTTAACCCTCGCAAGGCTGCCGGCCCAGACGACATCCCTAGCTGCGTCCTCAGAGCACACGCAGACCAGCTGGCTGGTGTGTTTACGGACATATTCCTTCAATCCCTATCCCAGTCTGCTGTTCCTGTTCCCAAGAAAGCTAAGGTAACTGAGCTAAACGACTATCGCCCCGTAGCACTCACTTCATCATCATGAAGTGCTTTGAGAGACTAGTCAAGGATCATATCCGACCCATGTGCAACTGGGTCCTTGACCTCCTGATGGGCCGCCCCCAGGTGGTGAGTGTAGAAAACAACATCTACACTCCGCTGATCCTCAACACCTGGGCCCCACAAGGGTGTGTTCTCAGCCCTCTCCTGTACTCCCCGTTCACCCATGACTGCGTGGCCATGCACGCCTCCAACTCAATCATCAAGTTTGCAGACGACACTACAGTGGTAGGCTTGATTACCAACAACGACGAGACGGCCTACAGGGAGGTGGTGAGGGCCCTCGGAGTGTGGTGTCAGGGAAATAACCTCACACTCAACGTCAACAAAACAAAGGAGATGATCGTGGACTTCAGGAAACAGCAGAGGGAGCACCCCCCATCCACATCGATGGGACAGTAATGGAGAAGGTTGAAAGTTTTAAGTTCCTCGACGTACACATCACGGACAAACTGAAATGGTCCACCCACACAGACAGCATGGTGAAGAATCCGCAACAGCACCTCTTCAACCTCAGGAGGCTGAAGAAATTTGGCTTGTCACCAAAAACACTCATAAACTTTTACAGATGCACAATTGAGAGCATCCTGTTGGGCTGTATCACTGCCTGGTACGGCAACTGCTCCGCCCACAACCGTAAGGCTCTCCAGAGGGTAGTGAGGTCTGCACAACGCATCACCGGGGGCAAACTACCTGCCCTCCAGGACACCTACACCACCCAATGTCAGAGGAAGGCCAAAAAGATCATCAAGGACAACAACCACCCAAGCCACTGCCTGTTCACCCCGCTATCATCCAGAAGGCGAGGTCAGTACAAGTGTATCAAAGCTGGGACCGAGAAACTGAAACTGACTCAAATCTCTAGCCACTTTAATAATAAAAATGTGGATGTAATACATGTATCACTAGTCACTTTAAACAATGCGACTTTATATAATGTTTACATACCCTACATTACTCATATCATATGTATACACTGTACTCTATACCATCTACTGCATCTTGCCTATGTAGTTCTGCCATCGCTCATCCATATATTTATATGTACATATTCTTATTCATTCCTTTACACTTGAGTGTTTAAAAATAAGGTAGTTGTTGTGAAATTGTTAGATTACTTGTTAGATGTTACTGCACGGTCGGAACTAGAAGCACAAGCATTTCGCTACACTCACATTTACATCTGCTAACCATGTGTATGTGACCAATAACATTTTATTTCATTTGAATAGGCACTTACTATAGTCATTTTTGTAGTGAGATAGCAATAGTTTTTTATTAAGTTGAACATGTGCTCTTTATGACAGAACGTTAAAATTAGGTGAAATTAAATGTCTTTTCCCCACCAAGTTACACTACTCAAAAGGCACCTAATTCGTCAAACCTTTCGATAGATGAGAACCTGTAGTAGCGCAGGGCCGTAATTACATAGCAGACCAAAGTCCGGACCTATAAATAACAACAATATATATTTTGTCGACAATAAAGAAAATCAATTTCGGGTCAAAATGTTAATATTTCTCATAGCGTTGATCAAAGCACAGAACGCTTATATTCTTGATCTGACTGAGTTCTAATTGCGCCTGCCTCTTTGCGAACGAGTGGAATCATGAACAGTGGTTTGTTCGTTTGCGTCCTCTGGATATGAATCCCGCACGTTCACCACTATCAAACGGCTATCTCAGCCCTCTCGAAGCACAGGCCGAGGTCCTGAGATGTGAAATTAACTACTTATGCTCAGATTCAGCTCAAGTAGGTGACTTGAAACACTGCTGACAGTGTGTTTGCTGGATACTTTGCCAAGGTAATCCATCCACCTGACAGGTGTGGCATATCAAGAAGCTGATTTACAGCATAATCATTACAAAGATGCACCTTGTGCTGGGGACAATAAATGACCATGTGCAACCACACCAGCCCAGGACTGTCACGCTTGTCGTCGGTTAAAGAGGACCAAAACGCAGCAGGTATGTGTATACTCATCTTCTTTATTTAACGGAAAAGAAGGAAAAACCAAACAAACACGTATACAAAAAATAAACAAAACGATGAACGACAAAATGACAGCCTTGAAGGCAACACAGCAATCCAAAGACAATCTCCCACAATTAGACAAACAAACACACCCAACTAATATAGGACTTCCAATCAAAGGCAACACCACACAGCTGCCTTCAATTGGAAGTCCACCCCAATTAACCAAACATAGACATACAACTAACTAGATAACACATAGAAATACATTAGCACAGACCATAAACCAAAAACCCGGAAATACTAAATCAAACACCCTATTTTCCAAAACACCACCCGAACCACATAAAACAAATACCCTCTGCCACGTCCTGACTAAACTACAATACCAATTAACCTTATACTGGCCAGGACGTGACAAGGACCTCCATATCCGGCTTCTTCACCTGCGGGATCGTCTGAGACTAGCTACACGGACAGATGATGAAACTGTGGGTTTGCACAACCGAATAATTTCTGAACAAACTGTCAGAAACCGTCTCAGGGAAGCTTATCTACATACTCGTCATCCTCACCAGGGTCTTGACCTGACTGCAGTTAGGTGTCGCAACCGACTTCAGTGGGCAAATGCTGACCTGCGATTGCCACTGGCACACTGGAGAAGTGTGCTCCTCACGGATGAATCACAGTTTCAACTGTACCAGGCAGGTGGCAGACAGATTGTATGGCATTGTGTGGGCGAGCAGTTTGCTGATGTCAATGTCATGAACAGAGTGCCCCATGGTGGCGGTGGTGTTATGGTATGGGCATGCAGGAGCTAAGGACAACGAACACAATTACATTTTATCGATGGCAATTTGAATGCACAAATATACCGTGACGAGACCCTGAGCCCCATTGTCGTGCCATTCATTCGCCACCCTCACGTCATGTTTCAGTATGACAATCCGCGGCCCCATGTCACAAGGATCTGTACAGAATTCCTGGAAGCTGAAAATGTCCCAGTTCTTCCATGGCCTGCATACTCACCAGACGCACTGAGTATGTTTGGGATGCTTTGGATTGACGTGTATGACGGCGTGTTCCAGTTACCGCCAATATCCAGCAACTTCGCATAGCCATTGAAGAGGAGCGGGACAACATTCCACAGGCCACAATAAACAGCCTGGTCAACTCTATGCTCTAAGTAAATGTGTCGCACTGCACGAGGCATACGTATCTGTTTTCAACAGATGCATATCTGTATTCCCACTCATGTGAAATCCATAGATTAGGGCTTTATAAATTCGTTTCAATTCATTTTCAACCCTTATATGAACTGTAACTCAGTAAAATCTGTGAAATTGCTGCATGTTGCATTCATATTTTTGTCTAACTATCTATCTATCTATGTTTTATTGTTTAAAGAAGTTATGAATGAGATTGGTGGGTTTTTGCAGTATCTAATAATGGCATGGGGTTGTCCAATGACAGACATATATTTGTTAAAAATCTATCACTTTATAGTTACATTTCAGAGAGACAAATATGTATTTATTTTTACTAAATGCTATACAGTGACTTCGGAAAGTATTCAGACCATTTGAGTTTTTCCACATTTTGTTACGTTACAGCCTTATTCAAAAATGGATTCAATTGTTTTTTACCCTCATCAATCTAGATACAATCCCCTATATAATGACAAAGCAAAAACAGTTTTGAAAGTTTTGCTAATATATATATATATATATATATATATATATATATATATATATATATATATAAAACAGAAATCACATTGACATGAGTATTCAGACCGTTTACTCAGCACTTTGTTGATGCACCTTTTGCAGCGACTAAAGCATTGTGGCTTTTGGGGTAATAAGCTTCAAGCTTGGCACACCTGTATTTGGGGAGTTTATCCCATTCTTCCCTGCAGATCCTCTCACAATTTGTCAGGTTGGATTGGGAGCGTTGCTGCACAGCTATTTTCAGGTTTCTCCAGAGATGTTCGATTGGGTTCAAGTACGGGCTCTGGCTGGGCTACTCAAAGACATTTACAGACTTGTCCCGAAGCCACTCCTGCGTTGTCTTGGCTGTGTGCTTAGGGTCATTGTCCTGTTGGAAGGTGAACCTTCGCCCCATTCTGAGGTCCTGAGATCTCTGGAGCAGGTTGTCATCAAGGATCTCTCTGTACTTTGCCCTGTTCATCTTTCCCTCGATCCTGACTAGTCTCCCAGTCCCTGCCGCTGAAAAACATCCCCACAGCATGATGCTGCCACCACCATGCTTTACCGTAGGGATGACGCCAGGTTTTCTCCAGACGTGACGCATGGCATTCAGGCCAAAAGAGTTCCATCTTGGTTTCATCAGACCAGAGAATCTTGTTTCTCATGGTCTGAGAGTCTTTAGGTGCCTTTTGGCAAACTCCAAGCAGGCTGTCATGTGCCTTTTACTGAAGAGTGGCATCCCTCTACCATAAAGGTTTGATTGGTGGAGTGCTGCAGGGATTGTTGTCCTTCTGGAAGATTCGCCCATCTCCACAGAGAGAGTGTGCAGAGGAACTCTAGAGCTCTGTCAGAGTGACCATTGGGTTCTTGGTCACCTCCCTGATCAAAGCCCTTCTCCACCGATTGCTCAGTTTGGTCGGGCGGCAAGCTCTAGGAAGTCTTGGTGGTTCCAAACTTCTCAATTTAACAATGATGGAGGCCACGGTGTTCTTGGGGACCTTCAATGCAGCAGACATTTGTTGTTAACCTGAGGGACCTTATATAGACAGGTGTGTGCCTTTCCAAATCATGTCCAATCAATTGAATTTACCACAGGTGGACCCTAGTCAAGATGTACTAACATCTCTAAAATGATCAATAGAAACAGGATGCACCTGAATTCAATTTCGAGTCACAAAGCAAAGGGTCTGAATACTTATGTAAATAAGGTATTTCTGTTTTTAATTTTTAATAAATTAGTAAAAATAAATAAAAACCTGTTTCAATTTGTCATTATGGGGCATTGTGTGTAGATTGCTGAGAAAAAAAATGCACAGTACCAATCAAATGTTTGGACACACCTACTCATTCAAGGGTTTTTCTGAATTGTCATTATTTTCTACATCGTAGAATAATAGTGAAGACATCAAAACCATGAAATAACACATATGGAATCATGTAATGAAAAAAGTGTTAAACAAATCAAAATATATTTTAGATTCTTCAAAGTAGCCACCTTTTGCCTTGATGACAGCTTTGCACACTCTTGGCATTCTCTCAACCAGCTTCATGAGGAAGCTTTTCTGTCACAGAAGTTGTCATGGAGAGAAGAGGACCAAGGCGCAGCGGGATTGTGGACACTCATGTTTATTACATAAAACACGTAAAGCATCCACTTGAAAACAACAATAAACAGTACTTACAACAGCAACAGTCTTGCAGGCACATACAATGCAGTGCAAGGACAACCACCCACAACCCCAAAGAAAAACACACACACCAATATAGGACTTCCAATCAAAGGCAACTCAACACACCTGCCTTCAATTGGAAGTCCCAATCACCAACACAACATTTAACAAACACAAACCACCTGCCACATCCTGACCAAGACTAACACAATTACGCCCTCTGCTGGTCAGGACGTGACATTTTCAAACAGTCTTGAAAGAGTTCACACATATGCTGAGCACTTGTTGGCTGCTTTTCTTTCACTCTGCGGTCCAATTCATCCCAAACCATCTCAATTGGGTTGAGGTACTGTAGGGTGATTGTGGCGGCCCGGTCATTTGATGCAGCACTCCATCACTCTCCTTGGTCAACTATCCCGCACATAGCCTGGAGGTGTGTTTTGGGTTATTGTCCTGTTGAAAAACAAATTATAGTCCCATTCAGCACAAACCAGATGGGATGGCGTATCGCTGCAGAATGCTGTGGTAGCAATGCTGATTAAGTGTACCTTGAGTCTAAATAAATCACACAGTGTCACCAGCAAAGCACCGTCACACCATCACACCTCCTCCTCCATGCTTCATGGTGGGAACCACAAATGGCAGATCATCCATTCACCTACTCTGCGTCTCACAAAGACACAACGGTTGAAACCAAAATCTCAAATTTGGACTTATCAGACCAAAGGACAGATTTCCACCAGTCTAATTGCCTTTGCTTGGCCAAAGCAAGTCTCTTCTTATTTTTGTTGTCATTTAGTAGTGGTTTCTTTGCAGCAATTTGACCATGAAGGTCTGATTCACGCAGTCTACTCTGAACAGTTGATGTTGAGATGTGTCTGTTACTTGAACTCTGTGAGGTGCAATTTGAGGTGCAGTTAATTGCCAATTTCAGAGGCTGGTAACTCTAATGAACTTATCCTCTGCAGCAGAGGTGACTCTGGGTCTTCCTTTCCTGCGGCGGTCCTCATCAGAGCCAGTTTCATCATAGTGCCTGATGATTTTTTGCGACTGCACTTGAAGAAACTTTCAAAGGTCTTGAAATTTTCCGGATTCACTGACCTTCATGTCGTGAAGTAATGACGGACAGTCATTTCTCTTCTGTTATTTGAGCTGTTCTTGCCATAATATGGACTTGGTCTTTACTAAATAGGGCTATCTTCTGTATACCACCCCTACCATGTCACAACACAACTGATTGGCTAAAAGGCATTAAGAAGGAAAGAAATTCCACTATTTAACTTTTAACAAGGCAAACCTGTTAATTAAAAATGAAATAAAATGTTATTTGTCACATGCACCGAATACAACAGTTTTAGACATTACAGTGAAATGCTTGAGTGTTAAGAAACAAATAGATAAGTAAAAAATTGAAAATAGAAAATAAAAGTAACAAATAATTAAACCGCAGCAGTACATGTAGGTTGAGTTAAAGTGACTATGCATAGATTATAAACAGAGAGTAGCAGCAGCGTAAAAGAGGGGTCTGGGTAGCCCTTTGATTAGCTGTTCAGGAGTCTTATGGCTTGGGGGTAGAAGCTGTTAAGAAGCCGTTTGGACCTCGATTGGTGCTCCGGTACCGCTTGCCGTGCGGTAGCAGAGAGAACAGTCTATGACTCGGGTGGCTGGAGTCTTTGCCAATTTTTTGGGCCTTCTGACACCGTCTGACATAGAGATCCTGGATGGCAGGAAGCTTTGCCCCAGTGATGTACTGGGCCCTACGCATTACCCTCTGTAGTGCCTTGCGGTCGAAGGCCGAGCAATTGCCATACCAGGCAGTGATGCAACCAGTCAGGATGCTCTCGATGGTGCAGCTGTAGAAGCTTTTGAGGTTCTGAGGACCCATGCCAAATATTTTCAGTCTCCTGAGGAGGAATAGGCTTTGTCGTGCCCTCTTCACGACTGTCTTAGTGTGTTTGGACCATGATAGTTTTTTGGTGATATGGACACCAAGGAACTTGAAGCTCTCAACCTGTTCCACTACAGCCCCGTCGATGAGAATGGGGGCGTGCTCGGTCCTCATTTTCCTTTGTCATCTCCTTTGTCTTGATCAAGTTGAGGGAGAGGTTGTTGTCCTTGCACCACACGACCAGGTCTCTGACCTCCTCCCTATAGGCTGTCTCATTGTTGCCGTTGTCGGTAAGACAGCATACCAGGTGACTACCACATGAAGCTGGTTGAGTGAATGCCAAGAGATTGCAAAGCTGTCATCAAGGCAAAGTGTGGTTACTTTGAAGAATCTCAAATATAAAATATGTTTTGATTTGTTTAACCTCTATGGGCTAGGTGGGACGCAAGCGTCCCACCCGTGGTGCACTCCATCAACAGCAGGTGCATTTCAAGAGCGGCAAATTTGAATCCAAATAAATGTCAAAATTCAAATTTTTCAAACATACAACTATTTTACACCCTTTGAAAGATAAACATCTCCTTAATCTAACCACGTTTTA
Organism: Salmo salar; assembly: GCF_965601325.2. NCBI lineage: Eukaryota > Metazoa > Chordata > Actinopteri > Salmoniformes > Salmonidae > Salmo > Salmo salar. The sequence continues at coordinate 33,801,204 of NC_138297.1, read as the reverse complement.
CGATTTCAAAAAGGTTTTACGGCGAAAGCATAAATTTAGAGTATGTTAGGACAGTACATTTACAAGAGTTGTGTGTAATGTTTTGTCAATTCAAAGACAGGGTCACCAAAACCATAAAACCAGCTAAAATGATGCACTAACCTTTTACAATCTCCATCAGATGACACTCCTAGGACATTATGTTAGACAATGCATGCATTTTTAGTTCTATCAAGTTCATATTTATATCCAAAAACAGCGTTTTACTATGGCATTGATGTTGAGGAAATCGTTTCCCTCCAATAACCGGCAGTCAAGTCAGCACCACAAATTAAATAATTAAAATTAGAAAACATTGGTAAAATATTATATTGTCATTTAAAGAATTATAGATTTACATCTCTTGAACGCAATCAACTTGCCAGATTTAAAAATAACCTTACTGGGAAATCACACTTTGCAATAATCTGTGCACTGCGCCCAGAAAAATACGCGTTGCGATACAGACTAGGCGTCATGTTGGGGAGATCTAAAATCGAAAATACTATGTAAATAATCCATTACCTTTGATTCTCTTCATCAGATGTCACTTCCAGGTATCACAGGTCCATAACGAATGTAGTTTTGTTCAAAAAAGCTCATCATTTATGTCCAAAAATCTCCGTCTTGTTAGCACATGATCTAAGCCAGCCGGATTTCACTTCATGAACGAGGGGAAAAAATATATTTACGTTCGTTCAAACATGTCAAACGTTGTATAGCATAAATCATTAGGGCCTTTTTTAACCAGAACATGAATAATATTCAAGGTGGACGAATGCATTCTCTTTTATAACGTATTGGAACGAGGGTACCCAACATGAACTCGCGCGCCAGGTGTCTAATGGGCCATCATCGTTCCATGGCTCTTGTTCGGTCAGATCTCCCTCCAGAAGACTCAAAACACTTTGTAAAGGCTGGTGACATCTAGTGGAAGCAATAGGAAGTGCCAAAATATTCCTCAGCCCCTGTGTTTTTCAATGGCATAGGTTTAAAGGTAATACAACACATCAGGTATCCACTTCCTGTCAGAAAATGTCTCAGGGTTTTGCCTGCCAAATGAGTTCTGTTATACTCACAGACACCATTCAAACAGTTTTAGAAACTTTAGAGTGTTTTCTATCCATATATAATAAGTATATGCATATTCTAGTTACTGGGTAGGAGTGGTAACCAGATTAAATCGGGTATGTTTTTTATCCAGCCGTGTCAATACTGCCCCCTAGCCCTAACAGGTTAACCTGTTAGGGCTAGGGGGCAGTATTTGCACGGCTGGATAAAAAAATGTACCCGATTTAATCTGCAAGCGTCCCACCTAGCCCATAGAGGTTAACAATTTTTTGGTTACTACATGATTCCATATGTGTTATTTCATAATGTTGATGTCTTCTCTATTACTCCACAATGTGGAAAATATAAAAAATAAAGAAAACCCTGGAATGAGTAGGTGTATCCAAACTTTTGACTGGTACTGTATATTTTAAGCAATTTTAGATTAAGGCTGTAAAGTAACAAAATGTAGAAAAAGTAAAGGGGTCTGAATACTTTCTGAAGTCACTGTATATCCGCCTCACTTTCAGAGAAATTAGTACTACTAGGTTACACACAGTCAAATGTAACAAATAACTAAATTTTAATATCTTTTATTTTTTGCAAATGATACATTTGTGACATCAATATGTTTGCTTTAAATATGTTTTAAATAAATCAATCAATACAGTAACATGAGATTTGAAAGTAAAACGTTTACATTTGGCATTTTAATTATTTAGCAGATGCTCTTATCCAGAGCGGCTTACAGTGAGTGCATTCATCTTTAGATATCTATGTGAGACAATCACATATCACAGTCGGCTATACAGGATACAAACATCCCATTACCGCTGAACAATGTTATATAGCATTTAGCAAAAAAATACATTTTCATACACATCTAATATCTATTATAAAAAAAATCTGAGAACAGTAATATTATACACACACATGAAGGTACCCATAAGCAATCAATTCTGATGAAAAAAAACACAAATGTGAAAAATTGGTGAATATAGCATTTTGGAAATAAACTCTTCATGCATTTGTAAACATTAGAAAAGAGGGAGAACATAAAACCAAGAAACAACAAATCATCAATACAACCAAGCCCTTTTCTCTGTCCCTTTACTAAGCAGCAGAGCAGCAGCAGAGAGAGAAGTCAGGTTTACCAGCAGCATAGAAGAGTCTCGAAGCTTGGCACACAACACTACACAAAGACATACGCCTCACTCTCTCGCTCCCTCACCAATGTACACAGTACACAGTACAATACAATTCAATAGATCCTACAACTCTCTCCCTTCACCGTAGTACTACTCATCACCTATCATATGGAAAAGACAGCAACAGCCCAGCCCAGCGCTACATAGAGGATAGAATATCAGTATCAATTCTAGAATAATCTATTCTAGAATGATCTAGAGATTCTAAAGACACAGTGGCTGGTACAATGATACCTGCAATCATATAACATTCATCAACTGTGGGATGCGTCCAAAATGGCACCCTATTCCCTATATAGTACACTACTTTTGACCAGAGCCATATAGGTCCTCTCAAAAGTAGTACACTATAGGGAATAGGGTGCCATTTGGGACTCTCCCTGTGTTATTCCATTAGTACCCTGTACCATTTAACTACAGGAGGCTGTATTATCATATTACATATTACTGTAGGTATAAACTCTCACTACGAAGAGGATTTAATTCATATTATGCTAAGGGTTATTATGCAAAGCAGAATTTCTATTAGACACTAATAGTGCACCGTCATTGTGATCATGATTCCCTCAGAGCTAGAATGGAGAGCTCTTGTTTTACTGTACTCTATAGTAGTGAAGGTGTAAAAGTTGAGAATGATGAATATGATAATGGAGATGATGATGACTATAATAATGATGATGACTATTATAATAATGATGATGAACCAAGTAACTATCTCTTACCTTGACATTCTTCTTGATGATCTCGCGGCTCATCAGGACACGCCCCTCCATCAGGTCGATCCCGGCCAATGGGATGAGCATCTCGCCGATAACCTCATCACGGGAGAACCTATCGAAGCTGAGCACCATGAAGTGGAGCGACAGCTCCTGCACGCGGACCATTGGGATCCCATAGAAGCTGAAGGTCTCGTCAAACACCGGGTCCAGAGTCTTCCTCAGGACGCGGGTCTTGACCCGGTGCTTCTTCTCAGGCAGCAGGGTCAGCTTGATGTAGGGGTCAGAAGTCAGGGACTGCTCGTCGGTCGGAGTCAGCCCGTGGGCCTCTTTAATGTGAACCACAAAGGCCTTCTTCTCTGAGTTGTACTCCAGGGAGAAGTGGAGGGTCCCAAGGCCGACATCGGGGCCTCCGTCCTGGGGTTTGTCCTGGTCCTCGTCCCCTTGGGTGTGGGTGGTGGCCTGGCTGGAGAGACTGCCGCTGGTGGGGGAGACCAGGGCAAGGTCTCTAACCCCAGGTTGGGTGAACCCTGGGTGGGGCGAGGGAAGATCCAAGTCTGGGGAGCTGCGGACCTTGGTGTGGATCTGGACGTTGGGGTGTGGAGGTTTGGTGGTGATGGTGAAGTTGTCGTTCAGGTCTTGTTTTTCCAGGTCGAGGTGGAGGGCTGTTCTGCCCCCTGCTGGGCTGGAGGCCACTTGTTGTTGTTGTTGTTGTTGTTGTTTACCATTGTTGCTGTTGACATTACAGTTTCCATTCACGTCGGTCTTGCTGTCTAACTTCTTGTCGCTGAGGCTCTCTGGGTAGATGTCACTGCCTTTGAGCATGTGCATGAACTTGTAGGGTGTTGTCTCCTGGGACTTGGTGTTCTTACGTTGGCAGCAGATCCAGGCGAAGATGGAGACGCAGGACACTAGGCCAAACACACTCACCACGGCAACACTCACCGGCACCTCTGCTATGGAGAAGGGGGGGCAGAGAGAGTCTTGATTTTGTAACTGTCCCTCCCTCCTGTTGATCTATTGTCTGTCTGTTGAGTGTGTGTCTCTGTGTGTGTGTGTGTGAATGTGCAGAAGCTTCCTTTGTCTTACTAGGTCTGTAGATGAATGTAATGACAAGCTGCGTCAGAAACCCACTGCTTAATACTAATTACTAATAGACTGAATGACTGACTGGCTGACTGACTGACTGATGCACTGTCTGAGTCAGAGACAGCATAACAACTGCACAATCTCGGATCGTGTCACAAATGGCACGTTATTCCATATGGACACTGGTCAAAACTATTGCACTATATAGGGAATAGAGTGCCAGAGACATCACCCGTGTCATATGACAACAGCACAATCTGTGACTCCTACATTACATGACTGACTAATCAAGGCCCATATAGAGTCATGAGATGTACTGAATATGAATAGAGAAAATGCGTTTTTGACGTAAACATTTAGATTTGGCGATTTGAAGACAGTGATTCACTTGCTTATTGATTTATCTAACTGATTACTGATTAATTAACTAACACTCATCTCAAATCGTAATCTAATCAGATGATTGATTTGGGTGCTTGGTTAGTTAGCAACACAAATAGATATTCTTAGCTTAGTGTCAGAGCACAAACTGGGTAGGCAACCCCAGTGCATTAGGACATGACAGGATATTTTCAATATGATCTCCTAAATAAATAAAGGATAAATACATTTAATAAATTGTGAATAGGGTACCATTTGTGACGCAACTGAATATTACCAACCAAAATAACAGAGACAGAGGCTTTCCCGAGTTCTCCCACCAACTATTGGCTGCTCCCACTCAAATAAGACAGTTTTCCCATCCCAGCTACTTACCGAACTGCATTTCTTTCGTCACCATTGGAGCCATGGTCCCGCTCGCTCGTGTGCTCTATCCAAGGTGCTGAAAACGCTCCCTCTTCGCCTTATTTCAACGCTCGTGCTCTATAAACCTACCCTCAACCAACGACCCTGCGCACCAATAGCCAACCTCTCTCGGTAGCTTATAGTTAGGTGTATCTCCTTGACTGCGAATAGCGATTGTTTTTTATGATGTGACTCCTTTAATCATTTAATCTGTTTGTTTCCGTTTAATAAATCAAACCCAGCTGTTCCTTTCAGAGAGGTGAAGGTTGGTATTCTCCGTTCTCTTCCAAGTGCGAGTCTCACCCTGCTCGTGTTGTTACTCTCTGCACTATGATCTTCTCTGAGGAGGCACCACCCATCTCTCTCTCTCTCTCTCTCTCTCTCTCTCTCTCTATATCTATATCTCTCTCTCTCTATATCTATATCTCTCTCTCTCTATATCTATATCTCTCTCTCTCTATATCTATATCTCTCTCTCTCTCTCTCTCTCTCTCTCTCTATATCTCTCTCTCTCTCTCTCTATCTATCTATCTCTATATCTCTCTCTCTCTCTCTCTCTCTATCTATCTATCTATCTATCTATCTATCTATCTATCTATCTATCTATCTATCTATCTATCTATCTATCTATCTATCTATCTATCTATCTACCATGCTGAGTCCACTGCCAGAATTGTGATGGCTTCAGAAATCACTGACTCAGTGAAAGCACAACAAGCTCATCAATTTCCCTGACTGGTTGGCTGTCTGAATGGTTGACTGAATGCCTAGCCATAAAAGGAGTACCCAGACCCCAGAGGTGTGTGTGGTGTGTGCACGGCGTTATGGGCGGGTCTTATGGGGCCTGGCCTGCCCTACCTTACCTCTTTGCCTGTCCAAAGGAAATATTGATCATTTATTTGACCAAGACCGCCCCTCTGTCTCAGTATGTGTAGACCATGTATCTGATGCTGTATGGACCAAATGATTATGGCTTGTCATACTATGTCTGTCCAGACAGCATCAGATGCATGGGCTACATATAGTTGTCAGTAAATTGATTCGCCAGAAATTATATAATTACTCCTGTCTAAATCAAATCATTCAAAATACTTCACCCGGTAGCATGACATAGCCACAGAGGATCATTAGCTTACTTAAAAAATATCTGTGGATTGGATCAAATCACAAGTATGTTTGGAAAGCTTGCAATTTGGGAAGTGTGCATGGCAATAGTTCTAGCTGATTGAGTTGTGGCTGTCAGTGAAAAGCGTCCCACCTAGCCCATAGAGGTTATCCACCAGATTTGAAGACTAAAGCATGCCCAAGGATATCATTGAATTAACCTCTATGGGCTAGGTGGGACGCTTGCTTACTCAACAGCCAGTGTGGCGCGATATTCAAATACCTCAAAAATGCAAAAACTTCAATTTTTCAAACATATGACTATTTTACACCATTTTAAAGACAAGACTTTTAACGCTTTTTCCCGGGCTCTGAGAGCCTATGGGAGCCGTAGGAAGTGTCACGTTACAGCAAAGATCCTCAGTCTTCAATAAAAAGAGCCAAGATGAACAACAACTTGTCAGACAGGACACTTCCTGTTCAGAATCTTCTCAGGTTTTTGCCTGCCATATGAGTTCTGTTATATTCACAGACACCATTCAAACAGTTTTAGAAACTTTAGGGTGTTTTCTATCCAAAGCCAATTATTATATGCATATTCTAGTTACTGGGCAGGAGTAGTAACCAGATTAAATTGGGTACGTTTTTTATCCGGCCATGTCAATACTGCCCCCTAGCCCTAACAGGTTAATACGTGATCCTCTCACAGTCCGCTAAGAAAATGATACCATCAGGAATGCTGAGTCCCTGGGTGCGTTGTGGGTGGCCTGCTCAGAGCAATACAGCACAATAAAGAGACTTGCATTGTATGTGCTGACAATGTTTGGATCGACTTACACCTGCGAGTCCTCATTTTCATCTATGAACGCAATATAGACCCACGACAGGAACTGGCTTTCACATAAATCAATCGAGGACTACCTGCACATCAAAATCACATCCATCCATCAAACCCGACATCCACAAGATTGTGTCTGAGGGGAAATGCACTTTTAAAGCATAAAGATGTTGATGAAGAACTGTTCATGCCTACAACAGTCGGGCTATGAAGAGTTGTGTATCAATTAATAAACCATGTGCCATGGAATCTCTTCCCAACTATTTTGCAATCTATATAGCTGTCCGACATTTTGCGGTTGCATGAGGTCTTGAGTTAGAAATGTAACACTTTAGAGTACTTAAGCGTTGAATACACTGCAAATTGGGGAATTTTCACAACTACAGTAGCTGGGCTATGACGAGTCTATTGTCCTGCTAATAGGAAACAGTGTTTGCATGACTGGCTACACCTGCTACACTACTACAGTACACTTGTGAAAACCTGTTTTCAAAATGCCTCCAGCTGTCCATCACTACTGTAAATAAAAACACAGCATCTTGTTTACATTCTTTATTGTAACCACAATGTGACAAATAATTTGTATCTACCTTTCCAATTACTTTTAGAGTTTGGGATTTACAAATGTGCGCTTTTCATGTTATTTTTTGTTACATCCAGTTTGGATTTAAGTATAACTTTTGTATGACTGTGTAACGCCCTGGCCATAGAGAGGGGTTTTTGTTCTTTATTTTGGTTAGGCCAGGGTGTTACATTGGGTGGGCATTCTATGTTCCTTTTTCTATGTTTTTGTATTTCTTTGTTTTGGGCCGTGTGTGGCTCCCAATCAGGCACAGCTGAAGGTCGTTATTGCTGATTGGGAGTCACACATAAGGAGCATGTTTTTCCTTTGGGTTTTGTGGGTAATTGTTTCTGTTAGTGTTTGCACCTGACAGGACTGTTTGGCTGTCAGTTTTCTTGTTTTGTTTGTATAGTGTTCTTTCTTTATTAAATATTCAATGATGAACACTAACTCCACTGCACCTTGGTCTACTCTCTCTCCCGACAGCCCTTACAGACTGATGCCTTTCGTGAGAGGTCTAATGCTTTAATATTTAATAATTTCTTCCCTCCAAATTCATACAGGATCTAAGGGGCATTTTTCGTTAAGGCAAATCTGCTCTGAGAGAATATCTAATGATAATAATAATAATCGCTTTGTATAAGGATGGAAGGAAAATAAAAGGAAAATTCTGAAAGGAAAATGACATGCGCAAGAGACAGTGTTAATATATATCCTTTTAGAGACTATAATAATGCACCCAGGTCATTTTCGTTTCTCTCAGAATAAGAGAAAACAAAAGTTTTCGTAAGTAATATGCTACAGTCCAGTTACAGCTTGTTCTGATCAAGTAGAAACAAATAAAGAAGTGTAATTTTTTGGGGTGTTTGTGCAGGACAGAGGAATGACAATTCTTACACTACTGTTCAGGAGGAATGTAATCCTTCTAACCCCCCCCCCCCCCCCAAAAAAAAATATGATATAGATGTACTATTGTAAAGTGGTTGTTCCACTGGATATCATAAGGGGAATGCACCAATTTGTAAGTCTGCTAAATGACGTAAATGTAATGTAAAATTGTGTTTCAATTCATAAACCATGTGCCATTGAAAATCTCTTCCCAACTATGGCTCTCTGCCAATAATTACATTTAGAGGATTGGAGGATTCTAAATTAATATCTAATGGGCATTTTTTGTTAGGGAAAATCTGGAAAATGACATGCGCAAGAGTCGGTAGTAATATTTTTCATTTTAGAGACTATAATACACCTTTTCCAGGTGTGCATCCAGGACAGAGGAATAGCAATTCTTACAGTATTGTTCTAAATTCAATCACCTTCTTCATCATTCAGTTCACAATTACCAGTTTCAATTAGGTTTATCAATGACCATTGTCAGTTAGAGACACATTAGCGCCTTGGAACCAAAAAGCATAACCAGTGCTCTAACTCCCCCTTGTGGTGATCTGGAGCAATGAAGCAGTGATGCAAGGTACCGTTCTAAACCACAAATTTCCTCTAAGTCCCGCAGCATAATCTCAAAACTTTTAGTTGAGCAACCATTGTACCACGAAACCACGATACCAATACCAACGATACCAACGATAGATTTAAAGTTTGTCGTTAGCTAAACGACTACTGCTACAATCAACCTGATCACAATGTTCCTGCACCCAAGGCACAAGGGTACAAGGGTAATAAGGGTTGTCTATGCTTGACGACCCAAGCATAGACCAATACTCTCTAGAAGCTCTGCTAAGAGAAGTACAAAACCGCCAATGTTTTTACATAATGGAAAAAGATAAGTCACCATTACTAAGCGTGGATTTGCCGGACAACAGGTACGGCAAAATTAACACCATTTGCGAGGACGTAAACATCCAAATTACTCCCGCTCTCACTCGAGACCCTATCTAGGGCCCGCTCGATCAAGAAACAAGCCCACAGGCTTTGACTATAGACTCAGATTCAAATGTTGCGATGCAGAAAGTAAACATCGCAATAGCCAATTCCACTCAAGCTCCAAAGAGTCAATCTGTTTTAACCATGAACACAAATGACACATCACATCGTTGCAAACATTCACTTCACTTTGTGGGGAGTTTGACCACAAAATGCAACTCAAAGAGGCCATACCTGAAAACAGTCATGGAGGACTGCTTAACCTGTGATGCGCTAATTGATTCGGGCTCCACAATATCGCTCATCTCTCAAACGTTGTTCAATGATCTCAAAAGGGCTTTGAACCCAGCTAAATGTTGGTTAAAAACGGAACGACGCAACACTAAACTTCGAGGTTTCACTCAGACTACCTCGCCTCTCACAATGCGACTAATACTGAAACTACACTTCCAGGACGTATCGCTTGTTCACCCTGTGTATGTTACCAGCCTTGAAACTGAACACTTGCTACTCGGAGCAGACTTGATGGATCGTTATTTTAGCAGTTGATGTTATTCTTCAATAGCACAGAACCCAAAACAAATCAGGGGGAGAAAAAAATTGGTTTATTCAAAGATAACAAATCATAGTTGTTATACTGGGAAGTAGATGAAGCAACAGGATGTAATTTATAACCCAACCCTAGCCTGTGGTTGACCAATTAGTATCCTGTTTCAGGCTCAGTGTATAGACAATTTGAAACAATGATAACTTGTCACATGTAGCTATAAGTCCAGGACTGAAACCCCTACATAGATTCTAAACAGATGTTGAACTAAAAAACAACTATTTCCATTGATCGTTTCTCTGTATACATCAATGATGTCGCTCTTGCTGCTGGTGATTCTCTGATCCACCTCTAGGCAGAGGACACCATTCTGTACACTTCTGTCCCTTCTTTGGACACTGTGTTAACAAACCTCCAGACGAGCTTCAATGCCATACAACACTCTTTCGGTGGCCTCCAACTGCTCTTAAATGCAAGTATAAATAAATGCATGCTCTTCAACCGATTGCTGCCTAGGTGTATGGTTAGGCTGTAAACTCTCCTTCAAGACTCACATCAAGCATCTCCAATCAAAAATTCAATCTAGAATCGGCTTCCTTTTTCTCAACAAAGCATCCTTCACTCATGCTGCCAAACATACCCTCGTAAAACTGACTATCCTACCGATTCTTGACTTTGGCGATGTCATTTACAAAATAGCCTCCAAAACTCTGCTCAGCAAATTGGCTGCAGTCTATCACAAGTGCCATCCGTTTTGTCACCAAAGCCCCATATACTACCCACCACTGTGACCTGTATGCTCTCGTTGGCTGGCCCTCGCTTCATATTCATCGCCAAACCCACTGGCTCCTGGTCATCGATAAGTCTTTGCTAGGTAAAGCCCCGCCTTATCTTAGCTCACTGGTCACCATAGCAGCACCCACCTGTAGCACGCGCTCCAGCAGGTATATTTCACTGGTCACCCCCAAAGCCAACTCCCCTTTGGCCGCCTTTCCTTACGGTTCTTTGCTGCCTATGACTGGAAGGAATTGCTAAAATCACTGAAGCTTTAGACTCATATCTCCCTCACTAACTTTAAGCATCAGCTGTCAGAGCAGCTTACAGATCATTTCACCTGTACATAGCCCATCTGTAAATAGCCCACTCAACTACCTAATCCCCCTATTGTTATTCATTTTTTTGCTCCTTTGCACCCCAGTATCTCTACTTGCAGATACATCTTCTGCTCGTCTGTCACTCCAATGTTTAATTGCTAAATTGTAATTATTTTGCCACTATGACCTATTTATTGCCTTACCTCCCTAATCTTACTTAATTTGCACACACTGTATATAGACTTTTCTATGTGTTATTGACTGTACGTTTGTTTATTCCATGTCTAACTCTGTGTTGTTTGTGTCGCACTGCTTTGCTTTATCTTGGCCAGGTCGCAGATGTAAATGAGAACTTGTTCTCATCTGGCCTACCTGATTAAATAAAGGTGAAATTAAAATAAATAAAATCATTAATTCCCTATTGACCTCTAGTCCTCTGCGTTGTGTATTATCTTAAAATATTCTTACAGTTTGGTCCCACTGATGGATTGGAAGCGCAACCAATTGTGGTCACAGGTAACCATGACGTCTCCACTGACCACACTGTCTTCTCCTAACGCTGACTGCGACACAGTCATCCACAAGGAGCATCTGTCAGGAGGGGTAAGTCATTTACAAGAGGCCTGTCCGTTCTTTCAACTCTAGCAAAAAAGTGGTTAAGTTCATTGGCTAGATTGTTGTCAGTAAACGGCCCTGCTGCCAAGGTTTTCTTCTCTATATACCCATCATTTGTTTAATACATTTGCATGCCTTGCTTGGATTGTTATTTTCAAGCATGTTTTCAATTTTAAATGTGTAATCCATGTGGCGGATGAATCAGAATGTATCCCTTTGGACTCTGGTGTTGGAAGCCTGACTTCTTCCCTCAGCTGGGGCTCAGTCACTTAGGGCCCAGAGAGGGGAGAGGTCAGGCTTGTCTTTCACATATCCCTGGTGCTATGCAGAATATCAGAAAGGGAAGAGGACAGGATGGAACATTGTCTTCATATGTGAATGTATCTGTTAAACCATGTGAAGGGATGGCGTGTTTAATGGGGAACCAATTACTTGTCTCCACAATGTCTGTGTGCAAGTCACTCCCTCCTTTGGCATTGGGGGAAGGTGTATGGCAGTGTCTGGAACCATTGTATGTACCCTCTGATGTTGCACTTATCTTGGGATAGTGTATGACCTAGAGGCTCACTCCCCTCAGTGAGCTTGTCCAGGAGTGGAGTCAAGAGGGGGTTTACTTGAGATGGGTGTATCTAGAGTTGTCAATTGATTTATGCCATTGGACGAGATGGTGTTTTTGTGCTATGAAGTACCAGGAACGGGATTAGAACCTCGTCCTAGGGACCAAACTGAACGATAATTTATAGCGAATGCTGTCTGTCTATGGGATACTCCTCTCTCAAGTAAAAGTATTTATTTGTGAACTGTTCCTAAGATCTGTGGTTCGTCATGTACGTTGAAAGGGGTGTATCTTGGCTATAAAAGATCTTTGTACTTTTGTGTTGTCACTTTCAATGATTCATTAGAGATGGCGCATCATTGAAAGTCAAGTGCTTTTGCAAAGCTCTTATTATTAAAGATGTAGTTTAAGTATAACTCTGACTGGTGTGTGAAGTCTGTAACTCTCCTCATTTGGTAATGCAGAAATTAGCCACCACATCCAACTTGTTCTTTTTGATCTGTTGTTTAATGCCACTCTGTATGGATTTCATCAGAGTTGTGTCCTTCGCACGCATTGCTTTTCGCTTTTGTTCAAGTAACAGTTTTAGTTCCTTAGTTATCCAGGGTTTGGCATTCTGAAAACGTTTAGTGATCTTTACTGGAATTACAGAGTCAATGCAAAAATGTATCTAGTTAGTAAAAGCCCCCTTCAGTTCCTTAATGTTTTTGTTTGTGTCACAGAATTCCTCCCAAATTGTACAGTCAAAGTAACCTTTTAACATGTCCATATTTCTGGGGGACCAATCGTTCACATACCTTATACAAGGTTTCTCAGATGTATTTTTCTGTTTGTAGCTAGGTTAGAGCAAAGTGGAATTATGATACGAGTCCCCAAGTGATGCCTTTGCATTTGCTTTATAACCATTCTTTATACTTCCATAACAGAGATCTAGTGTTTTTTTTTTATTGTGAGTGTGGCAGGTTACATATGTTTCATCATTTGGGAGGGCTTTCTAAAAGGAGCATCCATTAAAATCACAGAGAATGAGTTTTGGTGCCTCGTTGTAGTTGGCTTTGGGGTGCATATACACCAGAGTCACAAATATTAGTCCAAACTCCCTTGGAAAGTAGAAAGGACAAAGAGATAAAGACTTCCTACAAAGCATTACATGGACTTGATCCATAGTGTATGGGGGGGGGGGGGGTGCTTTGCCGTAGTGGGTGGGGTTATATCCTGTCTGGTTGTCCCTGTCCAGGGGTAACTTTAGACGGGGCCACAATGTCCCCCGACCCCCTTTTCTCAGTCTCCTGTATCTATGCTGCAATAGTCTATGTGCTGGGGGAAAGGGTCAGTCTGTTATATCTGATGTTATTCTCCTGTCTTATCCGGTGCCCTGTGTGATTTTAGATATGCTCCCTCTAATCCTCCCATCTGTCTCTCTCTCCCTTCCCAGAGAGGATTATTATTTGACCCTGCTGGTCTTCTATGAACGTTTGAACATCTTGAAGAACTATCTGCCCTTAATGGCCATGTACTCTTATAATCTCCATCCGGCACAGTCAGAATAGGACTGGCCACCCCTCAGAGCCTGGTTCCTCTCTATGTTTCTTCCTAGGTTCTTGCCTTTCTAGGGAGTTTTTCCTAGCCACCATGCCTCTACATTTGCATTGCTTTCTCTCTGGGGTTTTAGGCTCGGTTTCTGTATTAGCACTTTGTGACAACTGTTGTTGTAAAAAGAGCTCTTTAAATAAATTTGATTGCATCCCCACTGCAAAATTATTCCTTTACAGTAAAATCCTTACACCATTTGTCATTAATATATATGCAAATGCTTCCACCTAGTGACTTTTTGGTGATTGTGGGATCTCTGTCTCTTCTAATTGGGGTTCCAAAGCCTTCTGTTTTAAGTTCTTTGCTATCATGAATGTCTTTTAGCCAGGTTTTGATGACACATAGTAGACAGCTCTCTCTGTATTCATTGAGGTATTTGACACTGGCAGTGAGGTCATCATGATGCTTTGACATGGAGGGTATGTTAATTATGAGGATAGTTGGAAAGGTGTGTGGCTGTTCCTGGCTCTGACGTGCTGCCTTACCCCATTTCCCCTTTTCACCTCATTTGCATTTCAGTTTCTCAGTCCTTTTAATATAATCCAGTATGTCTGGAAAACACTCACTCTTGCCATTCGCAGTACGCCTTAGCAGGAGTAGCACGTCCCTGTTGTAGAGGTAGACCTCCAGGTGAGCCAGACACTGTGTGTTTGATAAGGAATAAGCATGTTGTGATTGCCAGAAGGTTGAGTCCGATGTTTCTGAATAATGCTGGTGATCATGTCCGTACAATTTATAATGCACAAAGGGGTAGTGGAATAATCCACATTAAAGTATCACGTAAAACAAGGATAAATGCAGGGAACCCACCTAGAGCTGGCCGCCCGGCCAAACTGAGCAATCGGGGGAGAAGAGCCTTGGTCAGGGAGGTGACCAAGAAGCCGATGGTCACTCTGACAGAGCTCCAGAGTACCTCTGTGGAGATGGGAGAACCTTCCAGAAGGATAACCTTCTCTCCAATCAGGCCTTTATGGTAGTGGCCAGACGGAAGCCACTCCTCAGTAAAAGGCACATGACAGCCCACTTGGAGTTTGCCAAAAGTCACCTAAAGACTCTCAGACCATGAGAAACAAGATTCTCTGGTTTTATGAAACCATGATTGAACTCTTTGGCCTGAATGACAATCGTCACATATGGGGGAAAAATACCTGGTGGCAGCATCATGCTGTGGGGATTTTTTTCAGTGGCAGAGAATGGTAGACAAGTCAGGATCGAAGGAAAGATGAACGGAGCAAAGTACAGAGAGATCCTTCATGAAAACCTGCTCCAGCGGGTTCACCTTACGTCAGGACAACAACCCTAAGCACATAGCCAAGACAATGCAGGAGTGGCTTTGTGACAAGTCTCAATGTCTTTGAGTGGTGCAGCCAGAGCCCAGACTTGATTGAACATCTCTGGAGAGACCTGAAAATAGCTGTGCAGCGACACTCCCCATCCAACCTGACAGAGCTTGAGAGAATCTGCAGAGAAGAATGGGAGAAACTACCCTAATACAGGTGTTCCAAGCTTGTAGTGTCATACCCAATAAAAATCGAGGCTGTAATCACTGTTTTCTTTTTTAGTGCTTTTGCAAACATTTCTAAAAAGCTGTTTTCCCTTCGTCATTATGGGGTATTGTGTGTAGATTGATTAGGAAAACATTTTATTTAATACATTTTAAAATCGGGCCGTAACGTAACAAAATGTGGGAAAAGTTAATGAAGTCATCTCGGTTCTCATTTGAAGCATCCTTTTATCCTTTACTTGTTGGTAACAATTACAAAGACATTGCCGACTTTGTAGCCTAATTGTAGTCAACTTCGTTCTGAAGTTATCGCTGGTCACAGAAAAATAGATCCTGTTTCTATGTTAAGCGGAGATCTTTTTGTATAAAGTGACGCTGAAAGGCAAAAAAGCATCTCATTATGCTGTTCTACGAGGCATTATACGTGCCTTTTCCTCAATTGTAATATGTAATACTCAACTAACAACTGATAAGGCAATGGGGTGATTACTGTATTATTAGACTCAAACTTCTCATGCAACGAGAAACTGAAACTCCAACTGACAGGGGGGAGTGGACGATTCTAAGTGGAAACTTCAGTGGAATCTTTAGTGCAGGGATGGGCAACTGGCTGCGGCTCCCCTTTTGTAGGCCCACGGATCAATAAAAAAAAACGGGGCCCTATTTTCCATTGGGGTCTCAACATACTGTTGAGCGTTGTAATAGTAGAATATACACAGGTGCAATTTTGAAATTTGGTTGTGCCTCAGCAGTTTTTCTCTTGTTATGTCTGTCGCTGACAGTCACTTAATTGGCCATGTCAGCGAACAATTGTTAGGACTGATGACTTGGCAAGTGGCAGCGTGGTAGAAACAGCTTGTCCCATGAATGAATCATAAAATTGAGGATTAGCTGATATCTGCGAAACAAACATTCTGGAAAATATAGAGAACCTTGAACTATTTATTGATCAGCATTTTGATATGCTCGAAAAAGAATCAGATACATTGAAGCGAACAAGAGAAGACCTCTGCGAGTGAAACTGAATGGAAGCCGCCATCTAAAAATTTTAATTAAAATTAGAAAATGTAACGTGTCTTCAGAAGATAGAGCATTTCTTACAAGCATGAGCGAGCAGTTAAAAAAAGTTGGATCGATTGCCTGGGCTACTGGGGGAGGTTGAGGCCTTAAAAACAGGAATGGATTACAGTAATAAAATGATGAAAGAAATACGAGCGGAAAATAAGATATTGAAAACTAACGTGGACTCCCTAAAAGACACTACGGAGAGGCTACTGTATGATAATAAAACACTATGTCACGTCCTGACCAGTAAAGGGGTTATTTGTTATTGTAGTTTGGTCAGGATGTGGCAGGGGGTGTTTGTTTTATGTGGTTCGGGGTTTGTTGGGCTATGTTCTATGTTTGTATATTTCTATGTTTATCTAGTATGTCTAGTTCTATGTTTAGTTAATGGGGTTGACCTTCAATTGGAAGCAGTTGCTCCTAGTTGCTTCTAATTGAAGGTCTTATTTTAGAGGGGTGTTTTTTCTATGGGATTTGTGGGTAGTTGTCTCCTGTTTAGTGTCTGAGCACCTGATAGGACTGTTAGTGTCGTTCGTTCGTTTTGTATACGTGATTTGTTTGTTTTTTCCTTCTTCACATTAAAAAGAAGATGAGTATACACGTTCCCGCTGCGTTTTGGTCTGATCATTACGACACCTGTTACACACTAATAGCAGAATTGCTTGATCTAAAGTGCAGAAGTATGAGGAATGATATTGCCATAATGGGAATAAAGGATGATGAAAATGAAAACTATCTGCCAACGGAGGAAAAAGTCAAGGTTTTCATAAAACGTAATCTCAAGATGACGGACAAACAGGTGGATACAATAGATTTTCAAGGGCTCATCGTTTTGGTGGCAGAGGGGAGGGAAGGCCCTGTCTGATAGTAGCTAGGCTAACTGACTACAAAATTAAGATTGCCTTGTTACAAGAGGGTAGAGGGCTGAAGAACAGAACCAACAGTGTCCTGGAGGGCGGATAGTTTGCCTCCGGTAATGCGTTGGGCAGACCGCACCACCCTCTGGAGAGCCTTGCAGTTGCGGGCGGAGCAGCTGCCGTACCAGGTGGTGATACAGCCCGACAGGATGCTCTCGATTGTGCATATGTAAAAGTTTGTTAGTGTTTTTGATGACAAACCAAATTTTTTCAGCCTCCTGAGGTTGAAGAGGTTCTGTTGCGCCTACTTCACCACGCTGTCTGTGTCGGTAGACCATTTCAGTTTGTCCGTAATGTGTACGCCAAGGAACTTAAAACTTTCCACCTTTCCACTACTGTCCCGTCGATGTGGATAGGGGTTGCTCCCTCTGCTGTTTCCTGAAGTCCACGATCATCTCCTTTGTTTTGTTGATGTTGAGTGTGAGGTTATTTTCCTGACACCACACTCCGAGGGCCCTTACCTCCTCCCTGTAGGCCATCTCGTCGTTGTTGGTAATCAAGCCTACCACTCTAGTGTCATCTGCAAACTTGATGATTGAGTTGGAGGTGTGCATGGCCACGCAGTCATGGGTGAACAGGGAGTACAGGAGAGGGCTGAGAACACACCCTTGTGGGGCCCCAGTGTTGAGGATCAGCGGGGTGGAGATGTTGTTTATAACCCTCACCACCTGGGGGCGGCCCGTCATGAAGTCCAGGACCCAGTTGCACAGGGTGGGGTCAAGACCCAGGGTCTCGATCTTAGTGACGAGTTTGGAGGGTACTATGGTGTTAAATGCTGAGCTGTAGTCGATGAACAGCATTCTTACATAGGTATTCCTCTTGTCCAGATGGGTTAGGGCAGTGGGCAGTGCGATTGCGTCGTCTGTGGACCTATTGGGGCGGTAAGCAAATTGGAGTGGGTCTAGGGTGTCTGGTAGGTTGGAGGTGATATGATCCTTGACTAGTCTCTCAAAGCACTTCATGATGACGGAGGTGAGTGCTACGGGGCGATAGTCATTTAGCTCAGTTACCTTTGCTTTCTTGGGAACAGGAACAATGGTGGCCCTCTTGAAGCATGTGGGAACAGCAGACTGGGATAAGGATTGATTGAATATGTCCGTAAACACACCAGCCAGCTGGTTTGCACATGCTCTGAGGATTCAGCTAGGGATGTCGTCTGGGCCGGCAGCCTTGCGAGGGTTAACACGTGAGTAAAGCATTAAAACATGGGCTGTGGTGAAGGAGAGCCCGCAGGTTTTGGTAGCGTGCCATGTTGTTGGCACTGTATTGTCCTCAAAGCGAGCAAAGAAGTTGTTTGGTTTGTCTGGGAGCAGGACATCGTGGTCCTCGATGGGGCTGGTTTTCTTTTTGTAGTCTGTGATTGACTGTAGATCCTGCCACATACCTCACGTGTCTGAGCCGTTGAACTGCGACTCTACTTTGTCTCAATACTGACGCTTAGCTTGTTTGATTGCCTTGTGGAGGGAATAGCTACACTGTTTGTATTCGGTCATGTTTCCGGTCGCCTTGCCTTGATTAAAAGCAGTGGTTCGCGCTTTCAGTTTTGCACGAATGCTGCCATCAACCCCGTACTGAGTAGGTGTGTCCAAACTTTTTACTGGTACTGTATGTACATTAATCTCTGGAATGCATTTTAAGCCATTACATGCATTTTAGCAAAGATGCACATGTATTTGAAATACATTCTATGTGACTTAAATCTATTGAACTGTATTTTTTTCTCATCTGGGTTTTGAATAAAACAGTACTTTTTTAGTCACGTGTCAAATCTTTGTTTTTCTCTCGTCTCTTACGTGCCCTCATACTCTTCATTATCTCTGCTCTTCATTCTTACACATTTGCTCTCCTTTCACTCTCTCTTTCTCCATCCCCATTCCTCCCATTCTCTCAAACAGAGATGTGTTGAAACTACCCCAGCTGAAGAATCTGAACTCCTTAGATTTATCCCTCCTAAGAGCATAACAAGACATCTTTCTCCATAAACCATTTCACAATAATCAGGCCCACATTTCAGTGGCAACGAATTCGTCACTTCTTTACTGAGTGCGTTTTTGCGAATCAAGCACTTTCAGTTGGGAAATTCACTTGATTCAAGGCCTAAACTGTGCACATAGAACATTCTGGGTATTTTGGTTCTGTGAAGGTCTATGTGCACAGTCCAATTTGCACTGCTCATATTTGTTGTTGTTGTAATGACTGATTAATAAAATAATCTTGTCTCTGGTCAAATTTTATAGTTTGTGTTACTCACTGCCAATCAAAGTTCATGATACATGCATGATACACCACTGTGAGGTCAGAGACTGTGTACTGTCTTAGCTGAGTCGCTACAGATCTTGGTTTGATCCCAGACTGTGTCGTAGCCAGCCATGACCGGGAGACCCATGAGGCAGCGCACAATTGGCCCAGTGTGGTTTGGATTAGGGGAGGGTTTGGCTGGCTTGATTGTCCTTGTCCCATCGTGCTCTAGCGGCTCTTGTGGCAGGCCAGTGCGCAATGCACGCTGACATGGTCGCCAGTTGTACACTGTTTCCTCTGACACATTGGTGCTTCTGGTTTAAGTGAGCATTGTGCCAAGAAGCAGTACGGCTTGGCGGGGTTGCATTTCGGAGGATGCACGGCTCTTAGTCTTTGCCTCTCCCGAGTCTGTATGGGAGTTGCAGCGATGGGACAAGTCTGTAACTACCAATTGGGGAGAAAAAGGGGTAAAAACAAATATAATAAAACACTTATCCAAGATGGAGTAGCAGTTCAGACGTCCTTTGTTCTCCTCTTGTCGTGTCCTGTGTATATATATATATTTACATTTTTCTTCGCATATCTTTTTACATATTTTTTTCTAAAAACTCAACCTCAAAACACTCTCCTGCAACCCGCCTCACCAATTAAAAAAAAAGTATTATTTACCTCAAATCTGAAATCCACAACAGAAGCTAGCCATTTCACTGGCTAACGTTGGAGTTCAGCTAGCCACGGTTAGCGGTCCTCAGCTATTCATTAGCTCAAAAAGCTATCGGCAGTTTTTGTACAGCGCAACTCAGACCAGAGCATACCGGACCTATTCTCTCTCCATATCCCCGGATTTCTACCGCAGGCTCTGGACTTTTACACCTGGATCTTGCAGCGAGCTAGCTGCTACCTGAGTGATTATTGGCGAACGTCGGTCCTGGAACTAACATAAATTATTCCGGAGCTAGCCAGCTGAAGCATTCCATCGGCCACTCCTGGGCTATTCCGGAGCTAGCCAGCTGAAGAGTTCCTTCAGCCACTCCTGGGCTACAATCACCTATCCGGATCTGTTTTTTTTTTTACTGCCGATGCGAAGCCCCATCGGGCCTTCACGACTGGACCACCGACGTTATCTGCCTGAGGGAGTTATCCAACTGGCCCCTCCGTTGCGACATGACCTGAACGCCCATCTGCAGCCCTATAATCGTTAGTTATCTTTATCGGCTGCTATCTGAATAGGTCTATCGGACAACTTTTTTGGGGCCACGATAACTATAACTATTTTGCCAATTGGACTGGTCCCCCCTACCACACGGAACCACACTAATCTACAGACGGAAACGCACGAGGTGGCTAAAAACAGACTTCCCTCCATCTTCTACCAGCTTGCTACCTATGGCTCGGTTAGCTATCTAATTCTCACTGGACCCTTTGATCACTCGGCTATGCATGCCTCTCCTTAATGTCAATATGCCTTGTCCATTGCTGTTCTGGTTAGTGTTTATTGGCTTATTTCACTGTAGAGCCTCTAGCCCTCCTCATTATACCTTATCCAACCTCTCAGTTCCTCCACCCACACATGCTATGACATCTTCTAGTTTCAATGATGTTTCTAGAGACAATATCTCTCTCATCATCACTAAATGCCTAGGTTTACCTCCACTGTACTCACATCCTTCCATACCTTTGTCTGTACATTATACCTTGAAGCTATTTTATCGCCCCCAGAAACCTGCTCCTTTTTCTCTCTATTCCGGACGTCATAGACAACCAATTCTTATAGCTTTTAGCAGAACCCTTATCCTCATCCTTCTCTTATCCTCTGGTGATGTTGAGGTGAATCCAGGCCTTGCAGTGCCTAGCTCCACTCCTACTCCCCAGGTGCTCTCTTTTGATGACTTCTGTAACCGTAATAGCCTTGGTTACATGCATGTTAACATTAGAAGCCTCCTCCCTAAGTTTGTTTTATTCACTGCTTTAGCACACTCTGCCAACCCGGATATCCTAGCCGTGTCTGAATCCTGGCTTAGGAAGTCCACCAAAAACTCTGAAATCTTCATCCCTAACTACAACGTTTTCAGACAAGAGAACGGCCAAAGGGGGCGGTGTTGCAATCTACTGCAGAGATAGCCTGCAGAGTTCTGTGCTACTATCCAGGTCTGTACCCAAACAATTTGAACTTCTACTTTTAAAGATCCATCTCTCTAAAAACATGTCTCTTACCGTTGCCGCCTGCTATAGACCACCCTCGGCCCCCAGCTGTGCTCTGGACACCATATGTGAACTGATTGCCCCCAATCTATCTTTAGAGCTCGTACTACTAGGTGACCTAACCTGGGACATGCTTAACACCCCAGCCATCCTACAATCCAAGCTTGATGCCCTCAATCTCACACAAATTATTAATGAACCCACCAGGTACCACCCCAAAGCCTTAAACACTGGCACCCTCATAGATATCATCCTAACGAACTTGCCCTCTAAATACACCTCTGCTGTTTTCAACCAAGATCTCAGCGATCACTGCCTCATTGCCTGCATCCGTAATGGGTCAGCGGTCAAACGACCTCCACTCATCACTGTTAAACGCTCCCTGAAACATTTCAGCAAGCAAGCCTTTCTAATCGACCTGGCCCTGGTATCCTGGAAGGATATTGACCTCATCCCATCAGTAGAGGATGCCTGTTTTTTTTTTTAAATGCCTTCCTCACCATCTTAACCTCTATGGGCTAGGTGGGACGCTACCGTGCCACCCGTGGTGCACTCCATCAACAGCAGGTGCATTTCAAGAGCGGCAAATTTGAATCCAAATAAATGTCAAAATTCAAATTTTGTTTTTAGTTTTGTTCAAAAAAGCTCATCATTTATGTCCAAAAATCTCCGTCTTGTTAGCACATGATCTAAGCCAGCCGGACTTCTCGTCATGAACGAGGGGAAAAAATATATTTCCGTTCGTTCAAACATGTCAAACGTTGTATAGCATAAATCATTAGGGCCTTTTTTAACCAGAACATGAATAATATTCAAGGTGGACGAATGCATACTCTTTTATAACGTATTGGAACGAGGGTACCCAACATGAACTCGCGCGCCAGGTGTCTAATGGGACATCATCGTTCCATGGCTCTTGTTCGGTCAGATCTCCCTCCAGAAGACTCAAAACACTTTGTAAAGGCTGGTGACATCTAGTGGAAGCAATAGGAAGTGCCAAAATATTCCTCAGCCCCTGTGTTTTTCAATGGGATAGGTTTAAAGTCAATACAACACATCAGGTATCCACTTCCTGTCAGAAAATGTCTCAGGGTTTTGCCTGCCAAATGAGTTCTGTTATACTCACAGACACCATTCAAACAGTTTTAGAAACTTTAGAGTGTTTTCTATCCATATATAATAAGTATATGCATATTCTAGTTACTGGGTAGGATTAGTAACCAGATTAAATCGGGTACATTTTTTTTATCCAGACGTGCAAATGCTGCCCCCTAGCCCTAACAGGTTAAATAAGCATGCTCCATTCAAGAAATGTAGAACCAGGAACAGATATAGCCCTTGGTTCTCCCCAGACCTGACTACCCTTAACCAACACCAAAACATCCTGTGGCATTCTGCATTAGCATCGAACTGCCCCCATGATATGCAACTTTTCAGGGAAGTTAGAAACCAATATATACAGGCAGTTAGAAAAGCCAAGGCTAGCTTTTTCAAGCAGAAATGTGCTTCCTGCAACACAAATTCAAAAAAAGATCTGGGACATTGTAAAGTCCATGGAGAATAAGAACACCTGCTCCCAACCTCCCACTGCACTGAGGATAGGAAACTCTGTCACCACCGATAAACCCACTATAATTGAGAATTTCAATAAGCATTTTTCTACGGCTGGCCATGCTTTCCACCTGGCTACCCCTACTGCAGTCAACAGCACTAGCCTGTTCAACCTCTCTTTCGTGTCGTCTGAGATTCCCATAGATTGGAAAGCAGCTGCTGTCATCCCCCTCTTCAAAGGAGGGGACACTCTTGACCCAAATTGCTACAGACCTATATCCATCCTACCCAGCCTTTCTAAGGTCTTCGAAAGCCAAGTCAACAAACAGATTACTGACCATTTCGAATCCCACCGCACCTTCTCCGCTATGCAATCTGGTTTCAGATCTGGTCATGGGTGCACCTCAACCACACTCAAGGTCCTAAACGATATCGTAACCGCAATCGATAAGAAACAATACTGTGCTGCCGTATCCATTGACCTGGCCAAGGCTTTCGACTCTGTCAATCACCACATCCTCATCAGCAGACTCAATAGCCTTGGTTTCTCAAATGATTGCATCGCCTGGTTCACCAACTACTTCTCTGATAGAGTTCAGTGTCTCAAATCGGAGGGCCTGTTGTCCGGACCTCTGGCAGTCTCTATGGGGGTGCCACAGGGTTCAATTCTTGGGCCAACTCTTTTCTCTGCATACATCAATGATGTCGCTCTTGCTGCTGGTGAGTTTCTGATCCACCTCTACGCAGACGACACCATTCTGTATACTTCTGGCCCTTCTTTGGACACTGTGTTAACCTCTTACATCTAGACGTTCCGCTAGCGGAACACCTGCTCCAATATCCAATGATAGGCGAATTACAAATTCCTCAAAAATACAAAAACTTCAATTTTTCAAACATATGACTATTTCACAGCATTTTAAAGACAAGACTCTCCTTTATCTAACCACACTGTCCGATTTCAAAAAGGCTTTACAGCGAAAGCAAAACATTAGATTATGTCAGCAGAGTACCAAGCCAGAAATAATCAGACACCCATATTTCAAGCTAGCATATAATGTCACAAAAACCCAGAAGACAGCTAAATGCAGCATTAACCTTTGATGATCTTCATCAGATGACACACCTAGGACATTATGTTATACAATACATGCATGTTTTGTTCAATCAAGTTCATATTTATATCAAAAAACAGCTTTTTACATTAGCATGTGACGTTCAGAACTAACTTCTGGGGAATTTGCTAACAATTTACTAAATTACTCACGATAAACGTTCACAAAAAGCATAACAATTATTTTAAGAATTATAGATACAGAACTCCTCTATGCACTCGATATGTCTGATTTTAAAATAGCTTTTTGGTGAAAGCACATTTTGCAATATTCTAAGTACATAGCCCAGCCATCACGGGCTAGCTATTTAGACACCCGGCAAGTTTAGCCTTCACCAAAATCAGATTTACTATTATAAAAGTTTGATTACCTTTTGTTGTCTTCGTCAGAATGCACTCCCAGGACTGCTACTTCAATAACAAATGTTGGTTTGGTCCAAAATAATCCATCGTTATATCCGAATAGCGGCGTTTTGTTCGTGCGTCCCAGACACTATCCGAAATGGTAAATCAGGGTCGCGCACATGGCGCAATTCGTGACAAAAAAATTCTAAATATTCCATTACCGTACTTCGAAGCATGTCAACCGCTGTTTAAAATCAATTTTTATGCAATTTATCTCATAAAAAAGCGATAATATTCCGACCGGGAATCTCCTTTTCGGCAAACAGAGGAAAAATCACAAAGACGGGGGCGGCCAGGGCACGCGCCTAAGCCCACAGTCCCTTGATCGGCCACTTGAGAAAGGCAATAATGTGTTTCAGCCTGGGGCTGGGATGACGACATTCTGTTTTTTCCCGGGCTCTGAGCGCCCATGGAAGACGTAGGAAGTGTCACGTTAGAGCAGAGATCCTTTGTAAAAGATAGAGATGGCAAAGAAGTTCAAGAAATGGTCAGACAGGCCACTTCCTGTAAAGGAATCTCTCAGGTTTTGACCTGCCATTTGAGTTCTGTTATACTCACAGACACCATTCAAACAGTTTTAGAAACTTTGGAGTGTTTTCTATCCAAAGCCAATAATTATATGCATATTGTAGTTACTGGGCAGGAGTAGTAACCAGATTAAATCGGGTACGTTTTTTATCCAGCCGTGAAAATACTGCCCCCTAGCCATAACAGGTTAACAACCCTCCAGACGAGCTTCAATGCCATACAACTCTCCTTCCGTGGCCTCCAACTGCTCCTAAATACAAGTAAAACTAAATGCATGCTCTTCAACCGATCGCTGCCTGCACCTGCCTGCCTGTCCAGCATCACTACTCTGGACGGTTCTGACTTAGAATATGTGCACAACTACAAATGCCTAGGTGTCTGGTTAGACTGTAAACTCTCCTTCCAGACTCGCATCAAACATCTCCAATCAAAAGTTAATCTAGAATTGGCTTCCTATTTCGCAACAAAGCATCCTTCACTCATGCTGACCATCCTACTGATCCTCGACTTCGGCGATGTCATTTACAAAATAGCCTCCAATACCCTACTCAACAAACTGGATGCAGTCTATCACAGTGCCATCCGTTTTGTCACCAAAGCCCCATATACAACCCACCACTGCGACCTGTACGCTCTCGTTGGCTGGCCTTCGCTTCATAATTGTCGCCAAACCCACTGGCTCCAGGTCATCTACAAGACCCTGCTAGGTAAAGTCCCCCCTTATCTCCGCTCACTGGTCACCATAGCAGCACCCACCTGTAGCATGCGCTCCAGCAGGTATATCTCTCTTGTCACCCCCAAAGCCAATTCCTCCTTTGGCCGTCTCTCCTTCCAGTTCTCTGCTGCCAATGACTGGAACGAACTACAAAAATCTCTGAAACTGGAAACACTTATCTCACTCACTAGCTTTAAGCACCAGCTGTCAGAGCAGCTCACATATCACTGCACCTGTACATAGCCCATCTATAATTTAACCCAAACAACTACCTCTTCCCCTACTGTATTTATTTTATTTATTTTGCTCTTTTGCACCCCATTATTTATTTCTACTTTGCACTTTCTTCTACTACAAATCTACCATTCCAGTGTTTTACTTGCTATATTGTATTTACTTTGCCACCATGGCCTTTTTTGCCTTTACCTCCCTTATCTCACCTCATTTGCTCACATTGTATATAGACTTATTTTTCTACTGTATTATTGACTGTATGTTTGTTTTACTCCATGTGTAACTCTGTGTTGTTGTATGTTGTCGAACTGCTTTGCTTTATCTTGGCCAGGTCGCAATTGTAAATGAGAACTTGTTCTCAACTTGCCTACCTGGTTAAATAAAGGTGAAATAAAATAAAATAAAAATAAATAAAATGTATAAAAACTAACTTAGAACTCAGAAGTTAGAAATTAGTACTCACAACATATAACTCAGAACTATGGACTATCATTATAGTGAATACTTTGAAGCCTCCTTAAATTAAATATGCGGTTGTCCTTGCAAGAGATTCAGAATGTCAAAATCAATGTGATTGCGTGTTTTTTTGTTTCTGAAACAATAACATGCAAGAGATAAACCTAGCTACACCCAGTTACATAATAGCAGGCCTATATGGGTTGATGTTCTGGAATAATTAATCTGTGTTGTTCCAACATATGTGAAAGGTGAAATAATTTTCCCTTTGACAAACACAAATAATAGCATGTTCCATGTTCGATCACGAACATGTTCCATAGCATGTTCCATGTTCGAGTTAGTAAGACAGAAAGTCAGGACCTTTGTTTGGTTTGGAATCGGACCCGGTTCTAATAAAGAGTTCTGATTTCTTCATGACTTGTGTGCAGATGTGGTGACTCACATGGATTCTCACTCATGCTTTTATGATGCACACATTCCAGGAATCTATACCATATGTGCTCATAAAATATCCTGTAATTTCGCTTAACTGCATCAGCTTGCTTGGAAACCGTTACTGTTGAGGATATTTAAGATGAATAAAGTTCATATTCAGTTAAGAGTAATTAACACAATGCCTATTTACATGTTGTCCCTTTCTGTAATACACATTATTTCCTGTGTTCTATTTGTGACACATTTGTGTACGGTTTGAAGGTCACTAGACTTGATACTGAATGTTATGGATTGTTCTCATATCTGTTGATAATGATTCATGCCAGACTGTAGGTAAAAGGACCGAGGACACTGATTGTGAATGGCGGGTGTTTACAGAACTTTGGTGCTGTGAGATAAAGAATATAAGGGCTTGCTAAGAGAAAGTGAGTTAGACATTTTCTATGCTTCTATCCTGGAGGTTGCCTCCCTGTTGTAACTTGTATTAAACATTTTAAAGTGCTATAAGACAACCAAGCTAAACACTGATTTACAGTCATTTTCACATGCCCTCCCTTAAGGGCCTTATCTTTTATGACAAGGAAGGACTCAAACTCTCTTCTGCCTCAACACTCCCCCTTCAACCTCCACCTTCCCCTCCCCCTTCCCCTATCTCAAGGTCACGCGCCACGTTCATGCTAGCAGTGTCTGTACAGCAGGTATGTGAGTGTGCATGCGTATGTGTGTGTGTGACTGCTGTTCTGTTGGCTCAAGGTCTAGAGCTACGGCTGATCAGAACGATCTTCAAGCTTTGAACAAACGCATGATGTCATAGAGGGGGCATAAAAAGGCCAAGTGCAGAAAGAGAAAGAGCGAAAGACAGAGAGAGAGAGAGAGAGAGAGTTGAGAGAGAGAGAAAGATGGAGAGGGAGAGAGAGTCAAACTGATAAGCTGACATGCATGTGCGCGCGCACACACACACACACACACAATTATCTGAGGACCTGATGGGAGAGTATAAGGAGGAGGAGGAACGGTCTAGTTCTGCTGTCACTGCTAAC
This sequence comes from Salmo salar, assembly GCF_965601325.2. Lineage (NCBI taxonomy): Eukaryota > Metazoa > Chordata > Actinopteri > Salmoniformes > Salmonidae > Salmo > Salmo salar. The sequence goes on along the minus strand of NC_138297.1, from coordinate 33,773,140 downwards.
TGAGACTAAGGAGAGGAGAGAGACGACGCTGGCCGGAGCTAAACAGACTCTGTAAAACTACTGAACATAGACTAGGCTTCACCAGACCAGTAAAGCACCTCTGTCTACTTGTCTCTAGTTGTGTCTCGAGCTCTGTCTACCTGTTTTAGTTGTGTTTAGCTGCATCTAGCCTGTGTCTCTAGCCTGTCTTTAGCCTGTATCTAGCTCTGTCTATCTGTATCATCGGACCTCAACTTCGTCAGTCAAACATGCAGGACCATCACCACTATTTCAGTAGCAGGACAGCCTTTGCATGGTGTCTGGTGTGTCTGGTGCTCGCTCAACAGGTAAGACTGAAAACCTTCACATTTCCTATACTGTAACTTCTATTCATTATTTTGTATGATTGCGGGTTTATGGAACTTTGGACCTGCAGCCATTCCGATGTAGAAAATGTAAACAGTTAACATGATGACATATCAAGGGTAAAGTAAAGTTACAATATTTGTCCTTTACAATTACAACTACCTCAAGTCAAATGTTGCATATGCTAATGAGTATAAAGAATATGAGAGAATATGAAGACAGACTTTGATGTTATGTTTTTAATCAGACCAAGCATTTTTAATTACACATTCATTATGTGTGATAGCTGTCTCTACCTGTGTCTCTTAGGCTGTGTTTACACAGCCAGCCCAATTATTGGCCATAGATCATGATTGGGCTGCCTGTGGAAACTCAGCCTAACTTTCTATTGTATCAGTTATCTGCCAGCCCTATTATCTCTTTTTTATTTTCTTTTAAAAACAACGGTATGAACAACCGTAGCTCATTGATTATGTCTGTGTATATTTTTCAGGTGTCTTCGAGCCCTGATCCCTCTGCGGATGTCCAGCCCAGCTCTGGTCAGCTCCAGCTGGGTCGGGGGCAGAGGGTACTGAGGAGGACGGCACGTATGACCCCGCTGTGGAGGACCATGGGTACTAAACCCTACGGGGCGTACTGTCAGAACAACTACGAGTGCTCCACTGGAATCTGCAGGTAAATAACATACACGCGCAGACACACACACACACACACACACACACCTAGGCAACATCTCATGCCAAAATGTTCCATCATTAGCTACAGTGCATGACGTAGGTGCAAAAATGTCGGAGTACGATTCAACAATGTTACATTATTGCCTTGCATGCCTGTTTCCACTTTTAGTGTTTTCAGTTGAAGAGAACCGAAGTTTTTTTTATTCTACAGATAGATGAAGTTGATTTATTCTACAGATGGATGAAGTTGATTTATTCACACCAGATAGATTTCAGTATTTGGCTTTTATCCAGGTCCCCAGGACATCGGGAGATGCCTTCAATACCGTCCACTAGGGGCAATGTGAATCTGTATTACATCTAGTAGGCTCGCGGCTTGCAAGAGCATTGTGGATGGGTATAGTGTAAGGTCTTAAACTGTGTGCTTTGGCTTTGAGTATCACAGGTTCAATCCCTGTGCTAGGCAATCCTTTTTTAAAACATTAACCCTTTTTTCGACTCTCTTATTTTTCTCTTCGCATTGCCTCGTTTTCTTCTCCTCTCTTCTCTTCTCCTGTCCTTTCCTCCCCTCTCCATTCCTCTCCTCTCTTCTCATCTCCTCTCCCGCTCCTCTCTCTCTCTCCTCTCCTCTCTTCTCCAGGGGTGGCCACTGTATGTTCAGCCAAGCCATCAAGTCCTAGAAGAGATGACAGAGAAATACGTTCAACATTTTCCCAATCAGTTCTTCATGGACTTGTTCTCCAGGGATATATCATAGCTCCCCTCAACCCTCCTTCTCCTCCACAGAGCCAATTATTAGTTACGGTATTGCTGGTTTCTATTGAAGAAAACCTCCAAGCGTAAGGGTTAGGATTTTTAATAAGCAAGGAGTTTGGAAGATTGTATATTAGCTTTTTGACTTCACCAAAGTCGATGATATGCAAAAGGTATATCTCTAGTATATGAAGGGTTGAGATATCTTAAATCAGGCATAAAGATATTCCTTAGAGCAGGACTCTCCAACCCTGGAGTGCTACCCTCCTGTAGGTTTTTGCCCCAACCCTAGTTGTAAACTGACCTAATTCAGCTTATCAACCAGCTAATTATTAAAATAAGGTGCGCTTGATTAGCATTGGAATGAAAATCCACCTATCTTTCTTTTTTTATGCAAGGTGATGGTTTGACTTGATGTTGTATGTAAGCTTTTTGACATTACCAAAATAGATGCCACACAGGTGTCACATCCACATGGGTTTTTGCTTGTCATACAGGGGACATATGAGGTTTTTAATATTTCTACTAAGATTTCATATGGGTGACAACAAATCAAAGTGCCTAAAGAAATCAATAAAATTTGATTTGTCACATGCACCGAATACAATTGGTGTAGACTTTATCGTGAAATGCTTGCTTACGAGCCGTTCCCAACAATAAAGAGTTAAAACATGTAATATTAACACAAGAGGAATAAAATAAAATACAAGAATTGAGCTATGTACAGGGAGTATCAGTACCAGTTCAATGTGCAGAGGTACAAGGTATTTAAGGGTAGATATGTACATGAAGGCAGGGTAAAGTGACTAATAATAATACAAGTAAAATAAGGAACAGAGTAGCACCAGCAAATTATGAGTGTTAAAGTGTGCGTGTGTAATGTTTGTGTTGTGTCAGTATGCGTGTGTGTGTGTGTGTGTGTGTGTGTGTGGTGGGGGGTGGGGGGGGGCGTGTGTGTGTGTGGAGGGGGGTTGTGTGGGAGTGTCAATGTAGTGTGTGTGAGTGAGTGTGTACAGTATATATATGGGCTTCTGAGTGGTGCAGTGGTCTTAGGCATTGCATCTCAGTGTTAGAGGCGTCACTACAGACACCAATCCAGGCTGTATCACAACCGGCCGTGATTGGGAGTCCCATAAGGCGGTGCACAATCGGCCCAGCGTCGTTCCGGGTTTGGCCGGTGTAGACTGTCATTGTAAATAAGAATTTGTTCTTAAAACCTCTACAGGATCGGTGGGTCCCCCACGGGACAGTTGAGCTAACGTAGGCTAATGCGATTAGCATGAGGTTGTAAATAACAAGAACATTTCCCAGGACACAGACATATCTGATATTGGCAGAAAGCTTAATTTCTTGTTAATCTAACTGCACTGTCCAGTTTACAGTAGCTATTACAGTGAAAGAATACCATGCTATTGTTTGAAGAGAGTGCACAGATATGAACGTGAAAAATTATTAATAAACCAAATAGGTACATTTGGGCAGTCTTGATACAAAATTGTGAACAGAAATACAATGGTTTATTGGATCAGTCTAAAACTTTGCACGTACACTGCTGTCATCTAATGGCCAAAATCTAAATTGCAACTGGGCTGGAATAATACATTATGGCCTTTCTTTTGTATTTCAAAAAAATAAATTAAAAAGCATTTTTTTTCTTTGTACATTTACATTTTAGTCATTTAGCAGACGCTCTTATCCAGAGCGACTTACAGTAGTGAATGCATACATTTCATTTCATTATTATTTTTCCTTTTTTTGTACTGGCCACCCGTGGGAATCGAACCCACAACCCTGGTGTTGCAAACACCATGCTCTAACAACTGAGCCACAGGGAAGATATATATATTTGACCAGATTGTATGTGTTATATTCTCCTACATTCATTTCACATTTCCACAAACTTCAAAGTGTTTCCTTTCAAATGGTATCAAGAATATGCATATCCTTGCTTCAGGTCCTGAGCTACAAGCAGTTAGATTTGGGTGTGTCAATTTAGGCGAAAATTGAAAAAAGGATCCCTGACTTGCCTAGTTAAATAAAGGTAAATATATATATATATATATTGTGTATGTATAGATAGTCTAGACTCAGTGCGAGATAGAGTCAGTGCAGATACAGTAGTTTGGGTACCATTAATGGACTATTTAGCAGTCTGGCTATGTAGCAGTCTTATGGCTTGGGGGTACAAGATGTTGGCTTGGGGGTAGAGCCTGTTGGTCTGAGAGCTGATGCTCCTGAGTGAACAGTCTATGGCTTGGGTGGCTGGATACTTTGGACATTTTTCAGGCCTTCCTCTGGGATCTCTGCCCCAGTGATATACTTGGCCGTACTATTTACCCTCTGTAGCGCCTTCCGGATGGATGCCAAGCAGTTGCCATACCAAGCGATGATGCAGCCAGTCAAGATTCTCTCGATGGTGCAGCTTTTTGAGTATCCGAGGTCCTATGCCAAATCTTTTCAGCCTCCTGAGGGGCAAGAGGTGCTGCTGTGCCCTCTTAACAGTGTGAGTGTGTGTGGACCATGTTAAGTCCTTAGTGATGTGGACGCCAAGGGACGCTTGCGTCCCACCTAGTCAACAGCCAGTGGAATCGCGTGGCGCGAAATACAAATACCTAAAAAATGCTATAACTTCAATTTCTCAAACATATGACTATTTTACACCATTTTAACCTGTTGGGTCTAGGGGGCAGCATTTGCACGTCTGGATAAAAAAAATGTACCCGATTTAATCTGGTTACTAATCCTACCCAGTAACTAGAATATGCATATACTTATTATATATGGATAGAAAACACTCTAAAGTTTCCAAAACTGTTTGAATGGTGTCTGTGAGTATAACAGAACTCATTTGGCAGGCAAAACCCTGAGACATTTTCTGACAGGAAGTGGATACCTGATGTGTTGTATTGATTTTAAACCTATCCCATTGAAAAACACAGGGGTTTAGGAATATTTTGGCACTTCCTATTGCTTCCACTAGATGTCACCAGCCTTTACAAAGTGTTTTGAGTCTTCTGGAGGGAGATCTGACCGAACAAGAGCCATGGAACGGTGATGTCCCATTAGACACCTGGCGCGCTACTTCATGTTGGGTACCCTCGTTCCAATACGTTATAAAAGGCTATGCATTCGTCCACCTTGAATATTATTCATGTTCTGGTTAAAAAAGGCCCTAATGATTTATGCTATACAACGTTTGACATGTTTGAACGAACGGAAATATATTTTTTCCCCTCGTTCATGACGAGAAGTCCGGCTGGCTTACATCATGTGCTAACGAGACGGAGATTTTTGGACATAAATGATGAGCTTTTTTGAACAAAACTACATTCGTTATGGACCTGTGATACCTGGAAGTGACATCTGATGAAGAGAATCAAAGGTAATGGATTATTTACATAGTATTTTCGATTTTAGATCTCCCCAACATGACGTCTAGTCTGTATCGCAACGCGTATTTTTCTGGGCACAGTGCTCAGATTATTGCAAAGTGTGATTTCCCAGTAAGGTTATTTTTAAATCTGGCAAGTTGATTGCGTTCAAAAGATGTAAATCTATAATTCTTTAAATGACAATATAATATTTTACCAATGTTTTCTAATTTTAATTATTTAATTTGTGACGCTGACTTGACTGCCGGTTATTGGAGGGAAACGATTTCCTCAACATCAATGCCATAGTAAAACGCTGTTTTTGTATATAAATATGAACTTGATAGAACTAAAAATGCATGCATTGTCTAACATAATGTCCTAGGAGTGTCATCTGATGGAGATTGTAAAAGGTTAGTGTATCATTTTAGCTGGTTTTATGGTTTTGGTGACCCTGTCTTTGACTTGACAAAACATTACACACAACTCTTGTAAATGTACTGTCCTAACATACTCTAAATTTATGCTTTCGCCGTAAAACCTTTTTGAAATCGTAAAACGTGGTTAGATTAAGGAGATGTTTATCTTTCAAATGGTGTAACATAGTTGTATTTTTGAAAAATTTGAATTTTGACATTTATTTGGATTCAAATTTGCCGCTCTTGAAATGCACCTGCTGTTGATGGAGTGCACCACAGGTGGCACGCTAGCGTCCCACCTAGCCCCAAGAGGTTAAAGACAAGACTCTCGTTAATGTAACCACATTGTCCGATTTCAAAAAGGCTTTACAGCGAAAGCAAAACATTAGATTATGTCAGGAGAGTACCCTGCCAAAAATAATCACACAGCCATTTTCAAAGCAAGCATATATGTCACAAAAACCAAAACCACAGCTAAATGCAGCACTAACCTTTGATGATCTTCATCAGATGACACTCCTAGGACATTATGTTATACAATACATGCATGTTTTGTTCAATCAAGTTCATATTTATATCAAAAACCAGCTTTTTACATTAGCATGTGATGTTCAGAACTAGCATACCCACTGCAAACTTCCGGTGAATTTAATAAATTACTCATGATTAACGTTCACAAAATACATAACAATTATTTTGAACTCCTTTATGCAATCGCGGTGTCAGATTTTAAAATAGCTTTTCGGCGAAAGCACATTTTGCAATATTCTGAGTACATAGCCCGGCCATCACGACTAGCTATTTTGACGCTCACCAAGTTTGGGGCTCACCAAACTCAGAATTACTATTAGAAAAATTGGATTACCTTTGCTGTTCTTCATCAGAATGCACTCCCAGGACTTCTACTTCAACAACAAATGTTGTTTCGGTTCCAAATAATCCATAGTTATATTCAAATACCGCCGTTTTGTTCATGCGTTCAGGTCACTATCCGAAGGGTGACACGCGAGCGCATTTCGTGAGAAAAAAATGGTAAATATTCCATTACCGTACTTCGAAGCATGTCAAATGCTGTTTAACCTCTATGGGCTAGGTGGGACGCTAGCGTCCCCCCCCGTGGTGCACTCCATCAACAGCAGGTGCATTTCAAGAGCGGCAAATTTGAATCCAAATAAATGTCAAAATTCAAATTTTTCAAACATACAACTATTTTACACCCTTTGAAAGATAAACATCTCCTTAATCTAACCACGTTTTACGATTTCAAAAAGGTTTTACGGCGAAAGCATAAATTTAGAGTATGTTAGGACAGTACATTTACAAGAGTTGTGTGTAATGTTTTGTCAATTCAAAGACAGGGTCACCAAAACCATAAAACCAGCTAAAATGATGCACTAACCTTTTACAATCTCCATCAGATGACACTCCTAGGACATTATGTTAGACAATGCATGCATTTTTAGTTCTATCAAGTTCATATTTATATCCAAAAACAGCGTTTTACTATGGCATTGATGTTGAGGAAATCGTTTCCCTCCAATAACCGGCAGTCAAGTCAACACCACAAATTAAATAATTAAAATTAGAAAACATTGGTAAAATATTATATTGTCATTTAAAGAATTATAGATTTACATCTCTTGAACGCAATCAACTTGCCAGATTTAAAAATAACCTTACTGGGAAATCACACTTTGTAATAATCTGAGCACTGCGCCCAGAAAAATATGCTTTGCTATACAGACAACCGGCCATGTTGGAGAGATCTAAAATCGAAAATACTATGTAAATAATCCATTACCTTTGATTCTCTTCATCAGATGTCACTTCCCGGGATTCCCAGGTCCATAACGAATGTAGTTTTGTTCAAAAAAGCTCATCATTTATATCCAAAAAGATCCGTGTTGTTAGCACATGATCTAAGCCAGCCGGACTTCTCGTCATGAACGAGGGGAAAAAATATATTTACGTTCATTCAAACATGTCAAACGTTGTATAGCATAAATCATTAGTGCCTTTTTTAACCAGAACATGAATAATATTCAAGGTGGACGAATGCATTCTCTTTTATAACGTATTGGAACGAGGGTACCCAACATGAACTCGCGCGCCAGAGTCTAATCGGCCATCACCGTTCCATGGCTCTTGTTCGGTCAGATCTCACAGTAAAAGACTCAAAACACTTTGTAAAGGCTGGTGACATCTAGTGGAAGCAATAGGAAGTGCCAAAACATTAATCAACCCCTGTGTGTTTCAATGGCATAGGCTTAAAGGTAATTCAACACATCAGGTATCCACTTCCTGTCAGAAAATGTCTCAGGGTTTTGCCTGCCAAATGAGTTCTGTTATACTCACAGACACCATTCAAACAGTTTTAGAAACTTTAGGGTGTTTCCTATCCATATATAATAAGTATATGCATATTCTAGTTACTGGGTAGGATTAGTAACCAGATTAAATCGGGTACGTTTTTTTATCCAGCCGTGAAAATACTGCCCCCTAGCCCCAACAGGATAGCATATGCAAATAGGTCCCCTTTGTGTTTTACACCTCCAGCAGAGGAATGACATTTCTGAGTGCATGCATTTCAGTTTCACTGGTATATATTTCTATGAATGGTTTTAAACTGCACTAATTTATGTCTGAGATTATATGAACATGATTGGGCATTCATCATTATCAGCAATCGCTTCTACCAGGTCTTCCTCACATTTTTGTTTTACATGTTTATGTCATCGGGAAAAGCCTCTATCAACCCTTGATACAGTTTGTAAATGAACTTTGGAGGTTTGTCAGACTGCCTTAAAATATAATCTGGCTTGTCCACTGTTTAGTGCATAGAGAAAATAAAGTGTTGTATCTGCAGAATATTCACCTCACCTCCGTCACAGACTGGTCTTTCCTGGCTCCCTGGCCCTGCTGAGACCCATGTCAACATCTGATCCTCCTAAAATGAGGCATGACAAAATATTATATTGGTTTACATTTATACATTATATTATATGGTCCCATGTGGCTCAGTTGGTAGAGCATGGCACTTGCAACATCAGGGTTGTGGGTTTGATTCCCATGGGGGACCAGTCCAAAATAACTATAAATGTATGAACTCACTACTGTAAGTCACTCTGGATAAGAGCGTCTGCTAAATGACTAACGTGTAAATATTATTTAAGACTAGAATCAATGGTTCAATAATAGAAATGACCATTATTCCCAGATCCCAGATTGTAGCCTTAAACTGCTGTCCTGTAGTGTAACGCCCTGGCCATAGAGAGGGGTTTTTGTTATTTATTTTGGTTAGGCCAGGGTGTTACATTGGGTGGGCGTTCTATGTTCCTTTTTCTATGTTTTTGTATTTCTTTGTTTTGGGCCGTGTGTGGCTCCCAATCAGGCACAGCTGAAGTTCGTTGTTGCTGATTGGGAGTCACACATAAGGAGCATGTTTTTCCTTTGGGTTTTGTGGGTAATTGTTTCTGTTGAGTGTTTTGCACCTGACAGGACTGTTTGGCTGTCAGTTTTCTCATTTTGTTTTGTGTAGTGTTCTTTATTAAATTAAATATCATGATGAACACTAACTCCGCTGCGCCTTGGTCTACTCTCTCTCCCGACAGCCGTTACATGTAGCTACTGTAGGTCTACCCATAAATTCAAGATGTAACTTTGTATCATTCAGTGATATTGTTAATATACTGGAAAATTCACCTGAGCTCTGTAGACAGGTGTTCCCTGGCCGTAGACAGGTGTCCAAATCACCAACAAACTATCATGGTCTAAACACGCCAAGACAGTCGTGAAGAGGGCACAACAACACTTCTTCCCCTCAGGAGACTGAAAAGCTTTGGCAAGGGTCCCCACATCCTCAAAAAGTTCTACAGCTGCACCATGAGAGCATCTGACCGGTTGCATCACAGCCTGGTATGGTAACTACTCAGCATCCGACTGTAAGGCCCTACAGAGGGTTGTGCGTACAGCCCAGTACATCACAGAGGCCAAGCTTCCTACCATCCAGGACCTACAGTTGAAGTCGGAAGTTTACAAACACCTTAGCCAAATATATTTAAACTCAGTTTTTCACAATTCCTGACATTTAATCCAAGTAAAAATTCCCTGTTTTAGGTCAGTCAGGATCAACACTTTATTTTAAGAATGTGAAATTTCAGAATAATAGTAGAGAGAATGATTTATTTCAGCTTTTATTTCTTTCATCACATTCCCAGTGGGTCAGAAGTTTACATACACTCAATTAGTATTTGGTAGCATTGCCTTTAAATTGTTTAACTTTGGTCAAACGTTTCGGGTAGCCTTCCACAAGCTTCCCACAATAAGTTGGGTGAATTGTCCCATTCCTCCTGACAGAGCTGGCATAACTGAGTCAGCTTTAAAGGCCTCCTTGCTCGCACATGCTTTTTCAGTAATGCCCACAAATTTCCTATAGGATTGAGGTCAGGGCTTTGTGATGGCCACTCCAATACCTTGACTTTGTTGTCCTTAAGTCATTTTTCAACAGCTTTGGAAGTATGCTTGGGGTCATTGTCCATTTGGAAGACCCATTTGCGACCAAGCTTTAACTTCCTGACTGAAGTCTTGATATGTTGCTTCAATAATTCCACATACTTTTCCTTTCTCATGATGCCATCTATTTTGTGAAGTGCACCAGCCCCTCCTGCAGCAAGCACCCCCACAACATGATGCTGCCACCCCCGTGCTTCACAGTGGTGTTCTTCAGCTTGCAAGCCTACCCCTTTTTCCTCCAAACATTATGATGGTCATTATGGCCAAACAGTTCTATTTTTGTTTCATCAGACCAGAAGACATTTCTCCAAAATGTAAGATCTTTGTCCCCATGTGCAGTTGCAAACCGTAGTCTGGCTTTTTTATAGCAGTTTTGGAGCAGTGGCGTCTTCCTTGCTGAGCAGCCTTTCAGGTTATGTCGATATAGGACTTGTTTTACTGTGGATATAGATACTTTTGTACTTGTTTCCTCCAGAATCTTGACAAGGTCCTTTTCTGTTGTTCTGGGATTGATTTGCACTTTTCGCACCAAAGTACGTTCATCTCTAGGAGACAGAATGCGTCTCGTTCCTGAGCGGTATGACGGCTGCGTGGTCCCATGGTGTTTATACTTGCGTACTATTGTTTGTATAGATGAACATGGTACCTTCAGGCATTTGGAAATTGCTCCCAAGGATGAGCCAGACTTGTGGAGGTCTACAATTATTTTTCTGAGGTCTTGGCTGATTTCTTGTGATTTTCCCATGATGTCAAGCAAAGAGGCACTGAGTTTGAAGGTAGGTCTTGAAATACATCCACAGGTACACCTCCAATTGACTCAAATTATGTCAATTAGCCTATCAGAAGCTTCTAAAGCCATCATTTTATGGAATTTCCAAGCGGTTTAAAGGCACAGTCAACTTAGTGTATTTAAACTTCTGACCCACTGGAATTGTGATACAGTGAACTATAAGTGAAATAATCTGTCTGTAAACAATTGCTGTAAAAATTACTTTTGTCATGCACAAAGTACTAACTGACTTGTCAAAACTATAGTTTGTTAAGAAGAAATTTGTGGAGTGGTTGAAAAACAAGTTTTAATGACTCCAATCTATGTGTATGTAAACTTCCGACCTCAACTGTATATACTAGACGGGAGGCCCAAAAAATGTGTCACCCAAGTCATAGACTGTTCTCTCTGCTACCGCATGACAAGAAGTACCAGAGCGCCAAGTCTAGGTCCACCCCCCCCATTTGTTTTTACACTGCTGCCACTTGCTGTTTATTATCTATGCAAAGTCACTTTACCCCTACCTACATGTAAAAAATTACCTCGACTAACCTGTACCGCCGCACATTGACTCAGTACTGGTACCCCCATATATAGCCTCATTATTGTTATTTTATTGTGTTACATTTTATAAATTTTTTCACTTTTATTTTATTAACCAACAATGCAGTTCAAGTAAATAGAGTTAAGGGCTCATAAGTAATCATTTCACGGTAAGGTCTATCTATACCTGTTGTATTCGGAGCATGTGACAAATGACATTTGATTTGATATGTCTGAAAATCTTCCCACTCCTAAAAGGTAGGGTATAAAAATTGCTCAAGAGAAAGTACAAGTCTCTCCAACTGCTCTCTTCTGTAACGTGTGCGCTGGGAGTCGGGAAGCAAGTTCAGGGAGTGAATCATTTAATAAATCAATGAAAACATAATACAAAACAAGAAACACGAACAACGCACAGACATGAAACAGAAACAATGACGTCTGGGGAAGGAAACAAAGGAGTGACGTAATCAAGGAGGTGATGGAGTCCAGGTAAGTGTCATAATGCGCTGATGTGCGTAACGATGGTGACAGGTGTGCGCCATAACGTGCAGCCTGGTGACCTAGAGGCTGGAGAGGGAGCACACGTGACATCTTCAAACTACATCTAGCCTACTGGCTGATACAGCCCAGGAATCTCTGGTCATTTAACCTATTTCCTAAGTTATTTTTGCGCATTTGATTTTGCCTATAGGGGGCAAAATTGCTGGGACCATGGCTGGCAAGTGCGCTGTGTCACATACACCCACGGGTGTAAAGCACTTAAGTAAAAATACTTTAAAGTCCTACTTAAGTAGTTTTTTGGTGCATCTATATTTTACTTTATTATTTCTATTTTTGCCAACTTTTACTTCACTACATTCTTAAAGAAAATTATGTCGTTTTTACTCCATAAATTTTCCCTGACACCCAAAAGTACTCATTATATTTGAACAGGAAAATGGTCCTTTTCACACACTTATCAAGAGAATATCTCTGGTCATCCCTATTGCCACTGATCTGGCGGACTTACTAAACACAAATGCTTAGTTTGTAAATGGTGTCTGAGTGTTGTAGTGTGCCCCTGGCTATCCGTAAATTCAAAAAACAAGAAAGCCGTGCCTTTTGAAATGGTTTATACTTGTACTTTTACGTTCTATTGACTTTTTATACTTAACTACATTTAAAACCAAATGCTTTTATACTTTTACTCAAGTAGTATTTTTTTCTGGGTGACTTTCAAATATGACAAATTAGTACTATTTCCACCACTTCATATGCCTAAGATAACATTGCGCGACTAGAATAGCTAACGTTTGCCAACTTTTGGCCAGTTCGCTCTCTGAGTAATGGTACATCAACTGGCAAAAGCTAGCCAAGTTAATTTACTTCTGAAACAAATATTACGAAACATTTCCTTACAAACAACAGCTGTTAGATAGATAGCAATAATAGACAACTCATATCTCTATCTGACAGATAACTCGAGGCTAGAGCTGACCTGGCTGTGGTAGCTGCTAGCTAGCGTAGCTTATTCATTCCACTCAGTCGAGAGGGGATGAAACATTAGCTAACGTTACATGTCAGTTACAATACTAGCTCAGCACTGCGAAAAACACTTTCGTTTTTTATGTTAAGTTAAACAGCAGTTACCTTGCCAGCTACATCAGTCAACTAAATAGTACCTAGTTTATTCTCTGCTTGCTTTTACAACTCGGTGAAAGAGCACAACACATACACATTGAACTATGCTCAACTGTGCTGGTCAGCCAGCTTTCCAGAAGCTTTGCCTTCACACATCTGTCGTCTCTGTGGTGTCTGTGGTCCTAAATCCAGCCAGCTGAACACTCCAAACAGCCTACCTGACCGCTTGGAGGCGTCCGCATGATCCTAAAGCACACTGTTGCAGCTTCTTGTATCACATTGCAATGTCCAGACAGGAGCCACTCCTCAGTAAAAGGCACATTACAGCCCACTTTGAATTTGCCAAAAGGCATCTAAAGATCTCTCAGACCATGAGAAACAAGATTCTCTGGTCTGATGAAACCAAGATTGAACTCTTCGGCCTGAATGCCAAGCGTCACATCTGGAGGAACATTGCACAATCCCTACGGTGAAGCATGGTGGTGGCAGCATCATGCTGTGGGGATATATTTCAGTGGCAGGGACTGCGAGACTAGTCCGGATAAAGGGAAAGATGAACAGAGCAATATACAGAGCCTTGACGAAAACCTGCTCCAGAGTGCTCAGGACCTCAGACTGGGGTGAAGGTTCACTTTCCAAAAGGACAACGACCCTAAGCACACAGCCAAGACAACGCAGGAATGGCTTCGGGACAAGTCTCTGAATGTCCTTGAGTAGCCCAGCCAGAGCCTGGACTTGAACCCGATTGAAAATAGCTGTGCAGCGACGCTCGCCATTCAACCTGACAGAGCTTGAAAGGATCTGCAGAGGAGAATGGGAGAAACTCCCCAAATAGTCAAGCTTGTAGCGTCATACCCAAGAAGACTTGAGGCAGAAATCGCTGCCAATGGTGCTTCAACAAAGTACTGAGTAAAGGTTCTGAATACTTTTGTAAATGTGATTTGTTTAAATTTTGCTTTGTCATAATGGGTTATTGTGTGTAGATTGATATTGGAAAAAAACAAGAATAAGGCTGAATAAGGCTGCAACATAACAAAATGTGAAAAAAGTCTGAGTACTTTCCAAATGCACTGTAGGTATGCCCCAATGCAATACATCCACAGTGGGATTTAAAAAAAAAATATTTTACCTTTATTTAACTAGGAAAGTCAGTTAAGAACAAATTCTTATTTACAATGACGGAACTACTCCAGCTAAACCCGGACGACGCGGGGCCAATTGTGCGCCGCTCTATAGGACTTCCAATCACGGCTGATTGTGATACACCCTTGAATCGAACCACGGTCTGTCGCGATGCTTCTGGCACTGAGATGCAGTGCCTTAGAAGTGCCTGCACCTCTCAGGAGCCCAAACATGTTTTTCTGTTTTTTTGTCAAACTAATTGATTGTATTTCATTTTAAATCATATAGCAACAGTCCAACCTCGTTCAGCATGATCTAGTGCAAATATGGCATCATTCCACTATTTGTATCTGTTTGCATCACTTTCATTTGGGGACTTTTATTTTGAAGGCAAACTGCAAATTCCACTATTCAACACAGGTCAGTGCTATCCGGGATCCTTGGGACGTCCATACACTAACCCTTACCCTAATCTTAACCATAAACCTTACCTAACCTTACCTTAACCATTTTGCATTTCAACTTCCATGGGGCGGGGGCGTCCCAAGGATCCCAGATAACAAGGACCATGAGTTCTGTTATACTCACAGACATCATTCAAACAGTTTTAGAAACTTCAGAGTGTTTTCCATCCAAATCTACTAATAATATGCATATCCTACGTTCTGAGCCCGAGCAGTAGGCAGTTTAATTTGGGCACGTCATTCATCCAAATTTTGAAATACTGCCCCCTGTCAGTAAAAAGTTAAATGAGTAGGTGTGTCCAAACTTTTGACTGGTACAGTATGTGGCAGGGATGCCAGACAATCACAGATTATAAAGGGAAAGCCAGCCACGCCGCGGATACTTACACATCGCTCCCGGACAAGCTAAACACCACCTTCGCCCGCTTCGAGGAAAACACTTAGCCGCCTACGCTGGTCATCGCCACTCACGAGGACTGAGAGGTCTCATTCTCTGTGGCTGATGTGAGTAAGTCATTCCAGAGTGTTAACCCTCACAAGGATGCTGGCCCAGACTGCATCCCAAGCCGCATTCTCCATGCATGTGCAGACCACCTGGCTGGAGTATTTACCGATATATTCAATCTCTCCCGATCTCAGTCTTTTGTCCTCACTTTCTTCAAGATATCCACCATTATCCTGTACCCAAGAAAGCAAAGGTAATTGAACTAAATGACTATAGCCCTCTAGCTATAGTCTGTCACCATGAAGTGCTTTGAGAGGCTAGCTAAGTATCATATCACCTCCACCTTACCCGACACCCTAGAACAACTACAAGTTGCATGCTGCACCAACGCAGTCGCTATTACACTGCCATATCCCATCTGGACAAGAGGAATACCGATATAAGCATGCTGGTCAAATCAAATCAAATTTTATTGGTCACACACATATTTAGCAGATGTTATTGCAGGTGTAGCGAAATGCTTGTGTTCTTAGCTCCAACAGTTCAGTAGTATCTAACAATTCAAAACAATACACACATCTAAAAGTAAAAGAATAGAATTAAGAAATATATAAATATTAGGATGAGCAATGTCGGAGTGGCATTGAGTAGAATACAGTGTGCTGTATACATATGTGGCCCCAGAGAAGAAGGCTGATGTTTTACGTGTCCCCAACCGATTGCGTTTTTTGTTCATTTATTTGCGTTGTTTGTAAATATTTATTTTTACTTATTTTGTACGTAATGTTGCCGCCCCTTCCTCTTATGACCGTAAATAACTTATGGACATCAGGACTGCGATTACTCACCACGGACTTGCAAAATCCTTTTCTTCCTTTAACGAGTCTGACGAGCCAGATGCGAATTATATACTGCTTTCTCGGGAACAGGCCCAGATCCCCGTGATTTTCGTGAAGAGGAGGAGGAGAAAAAGGGGCCAGAGGACGGGCTGCCTTCTGAGAATTTGTAGTCAATCGAATAAACCTCCACTTCCTTCCATTCTTCTAGCAAACGTGCAATCTTTGGAGAATAAAATAGATGACCTACGCGGAAGATTAAACTACCAATGGGTTTCTCATGATAAGCTGTAGACAACACTATATACCAAGAGAGTTTTCATCTGTATTTTTCGTAGCTGTTTACATACCACCACAGACTGAGCCTGGCACTAAGACAGCATTGAATGAGCTGTATTCCACCATAAGCAAACAAGAAAACGCTCACCCAGAGGTGACGCTCCTAGTTGCAGGGGACTTTAATGCAGAGGAAACTTAAATCCATTTTACCAAATTTCTATCAGCATGTTAAAACCTCTCTAGGGTAGGTGGGACGAAATCGTCCCGCACTATTCAACAGCCAGTGACACATCAGAGCGCCAAATTTAAAACCACAAAATGTCATAATTCAAAGTTCTCAAACATAGGACTATTTTACACCATTTGAAAGATAAGACTCTCGTTAATCTAACCACACTGTCCGATTTCAAAAAGGCTTTACAGCAAAAGCAAAACATTACATTATGTTAGGAGAGTACATCGTCAAAATAGCCACACCGCCATTTTCCGACCAACCACATGCATCACAAATAACCAAAAAAAAGCTAAATGCAGCACTAATCTTTGACAATCTTCATCAGATGACACTCCTAGGACATCATGTTACACAATACATGCATTCTTTTGTTCGATAAAGTTCATATTTATATATAAAAACAGCATTTTACATCGGCGCGTGACGTTCAGAAAATATTTTCCCTCAAATGCATCCGGTGAAACAGCGCTACAATTTACTAAATTACTATTCGAAAACATTTATAAAATGTAATATTGTCATTCAAAGAATTATAGATTATTAATGGGTATAAATCCAATGTCGTTTTTTTCGAAAGAACCGCAAAGATGATGGTGAGTAACCGTCATGTTTCACTCATTGAGATATCCACCTTCATCCTTCTAGTTATCAAGGGATTTGGTTACCGAATCACATGTACTGTACATTGTAGGCTCTGTCTACCCAGATGGAAACATTATCTTTCAAATAAAAGACGCTACAAAGTCCACCGTTATGATGTTAACAAGTACCTAGCTAGGGTCTATTAGGATCAAATGGGCATATTACTTGCTAGCTAACTAGCTGTGACTCCTGTATCGTTAGTTCATAGAAAGCTAAGCCAAAACAAACATGTGGTTTGATAGTGTTAGGTTTGAAATGTAAATCTTGGTCTGTTAACAATTTGTGCCTACACTAGCTAGGCTACCTAGCCTAGGTCGTCCTGACAGCAGTGTGTCGCATCAGATTCAGAGGCTTAGATGGAACAGTCGAGAACCTTCCTCCAGTGTTAGGCTATTTACCTACTGTATATGGGCTTCCTAAGCATGTTTTAATTATTCTCTGACTGGCACACATTGGGAAACCAGCCCATTAATATTAGATATAGATCTTCACTACTCCATGGTGTTTGTGTTTGGTAGCTAGCGACACTCAGCTAACGTAAGCGTCCCACCTAGCCCATAGAGGCTAACATCTTGTGAATGCACCCGCATTGCCAGATTTAAAAATAACTTTACTGGGAAATCACACTTTGCAATAAAAGGGGATGCTATGCTCAGAAAAATAGGCTAGGCGATACAGGTTAGTGCCATCTTGGAACAATCTAATATCAAATATACTCTTGTATAATATTGTAAATATTCCCTTACCTTTGATTATCTTCATCAGAAGGCACTTCCAGGAATCCCAGGTCCACAACAAATGTAGTTTTGTTCGAAAAAGTTAATAATTTATGTCCCAATAGCTTCTTCTTGTTAGCTCGTTCCGAAGGCTACTGAAAATGTACCGTAGTGCAGGGGACTTGTCGTCACGAATGTGCAAAAAAAATAATATTTAAGTTTGTTCAAACATGTCAAACGTTGTTTAACATAAATCTTTAGGGCCTTTTTCAACCAGAGCTTCAATAATATTCAAGGGGGACGATTGCATTGTCTTACTAAACATTTCGAAAGGGGAGGGTAGCCAGGGGCGCCCGCGTCATAATGGTAATGGCCCTCCCCCTGTGACCAACTTCCAAAGCCTCTCTTTGGGTCAGTTTGTACCATAGAAGACTCAAACCACTTTGTAAAGACTGGTGACATCTAGTGGAAGCCTTAGGAAGTGCTCAATGAATCCTAACTCACGGTGTGTTTTATAGGCAAAGTGCTGAAGGTGAGTCCACAAATCAGATTTCCACTTCCTGTTAGGATCTGTCTCGGGGTTTTGACTGCCATATGAGTTCTGTTATACTCAGAGACACCATTCAAACAGTTTTAGAAACTTCAGAGTGTTTTCTATACAAATATACTAATTATATGCATATCCTAGCTTCTGAGTTTGAGTAGGAGGCCGTTTAAAATGGGCACGTATCTTTTTCAAAATTCGCTGTAGCGCCCCCTATCCTTAACGTGCGTCAAGAGGTTAAATGTGCAACCAGAGGGAAAAAAACTCTTGACCACCTTTACTCCACACACAGAGATGCATACAAAGCACTCCCTCACCCTCCATTTGGCAAATCTGACCATAATTCTATCCTCCTGATTCCTGCTTACAAGCAAAATTTAAAGCAGAAAGCACCAGTGACTAGATCTGTGCTAGTAAAACAGGAATATGTTCTGGGATTCCTCCGATGGCATTGAGGAGTACACCACATCAGTCATTGGCTTAATCAATAAGTGCATCAATGATAGGTTCACAAGGCCGTGGGGCCAGACGGATTACCAGGACGTGTACTGCGAGCATGCGCTGACCAACTGGTCATTTTCAACCTCTCCCTGTCCGAATCTGTAATAAGCAGACAACCATAGTACCTGTGCCCAAGAACACTAAGGTAACCTGCCTAAATGACTATCGACCCGTAGCACTCACGTCTGTAACCATGAAGTGCTTTGAAAGGCTGGTCATTGCTTACATCAACACCATTATCCCAAGAAACCCTAGACCCACTCCAATTTGCATACAGCCCAAACAGATCCACAGCTGATGCAATCTCTATTGCACTCCACACTGCCCTTTCCCACCTGGACAAAGGGAACACCTATGTGAGAATGCTGTTCATTGACTACAGCTCAGCGTTCAACACCATTGTGCCCTCAAAGATGTTGCGCCTTCTTCACCGCACTGTCTCCGTAGGTGGACCATTTCAGATTGTCAGTGTTGTGTACGCCGAGGAACTTGAATCTTTTCACCTTCTCCACTGCGGTCCCGTCGATGTGGATAGGGGCGTGCTCCCTCTGCTGTGGCCTGAAGTCAACAATCAGCTCTTTCGCTCCGTTGACATTGAGGGAGAGGTTATTTTCCTGGCACCACTCCGCCAGGGCCCTCACCTCCTCCCTGCAGGCTGTCTCATCATTGTTGGTAATCAAGCCTACTACTGTTGTGTTGTCTGCAAACTTGATGATTGAGTTGGAGGAGTGCGTGGCCACGCAGTCATGGGTGAACGATGAGTACAGGAGGGGGCTGAGCACGCACCCTTGTGGGGCCCCAGTGTTGAGGATCAGCGTAGTGGAGGTGTTGTTTCCTATCTTCACCACCTGGGGCCGGCCCGTCAGGAACTTCTACACCCAGTTGCACAGGCCGGGGTTCAGACCCAGGGCCCTGAACTCAATGATGAGCTTGGAGGGTACAATGATGTTGAAGGCTGAGCTATAGTCGATGAACAGCATTCTTACATAGGTATTCCTTTTTTCCAGATGGGATAGGGCAGTGTGCGATGAGATGGCGAATGCATTGTCTGTGGATCTGTTGGGGCGATATGCAAATTGAAGTGGGTCTAGGGTGTCATGTAAGGTGGAGGTGATATGATCCTTAACTGACAGAAGTGAGTGCTACGGGGCGATAGTCATTCATTTTAGTTACCTTTGTTTCTTGATGTCCGTAAACACTCCAGCCAGCTGGCTAGGGATGTCATCTGGGCCGGTAGCCTTGCGACGGTGTACATGCTTCAATGTCTTACTCACATCGGCCATAGAGAGCAAGAGCACACTGTCCTTGGGAGCGGGCCACGTCAGCGGCACTGTGTTATCCTCAAAGCAGGTGAAGAAGGTGTTTAACCTCTCTTGGGTGGGGGCAGTATTTTCACATCTGGATGAAAAGCGTGCCCAAAGTAAACTGCCTGTAACTCAGGCCCAGAAGCTAGGATATGCATAGAAAACACTCTGAAGTTTCAAAAACCATTTTTTTATGTCTGTTTTTTATGTCTGTGAGTATAACAGAACTGATATGGCAGGTGAAACCCCGAGGACAAACCATCCCCCCAAAACAATTCAGCCTACCACTGTTTTCAATGGCTGTCACTTTTATTGTAAGGCGAAATCCTCCCAGATTGCAGTTCCTAGGGCTTCCACTAAATGTCAACAGTCTTTAGAAAGAGTTTCATGCTGGTTTTTGGAAGAATGAGCCAGAAATTTGAGTTTTTCTAGGTGGCTCCCATTTTGGCTGTAGTGTTTCCAAGCACATGTAAGAGAACGCATTCTTTGGTATTTTTCTCTGGTAAAGACAATAACAATTCTCCGTCTTAAATTTGATCATTTATTTGCGTATTAGGGTACCTAAGGTTTGATTATAAACGTTGTTTATTATATCGCTATTTCTGACTTTCGTGGCGCACCTGCCTGGTTGAAATATATTCTTCATTCTTTTGTATGTGGGGCGCTGTCCTCAGATAACGCTACCGTCCCACCTGCCCATAAGAAGTTAACTTGTCCGGGAGCAAGACGTCGGGATTTGCGAAGTGGTTGGTTTTCCTTTTGTTTTCCCAAAAATGTCTGTAGACCCTGCCACATATGCCTCGTGTCTGAGCCGTTGAATTGTGACTCCATTTCCTCTGCACTGACGTTTTGCCTGTTTGACTGCTTTACGGACGGAATAACTACACTGTTTGTATTCGACTAAATTCCCAGACACCTTTCCGTGGTTCGCAGTTTGGGGCGAATGCTGCTATCTTTCAATGTTTTTTGGTTTGGGTAGGTTTTAATAGTCACAGTGGGAACAACATCCCCTATACACTTCCTGATGAACTCAGTCACTGTGTCCGTGTATACGTCAATGGTATTCTCAGAGGCAAGCCGGAACATATACCAGTCCACGTGATCAAAACAATCTTGAAGCATAGATTCCGATTGGTCAGACCAGCATTGAATAGACCTTAGCATGGGTACTTCCTGTTTGAGTTTCTGCCTATAGGAAGGGAGGAACAGAATGGGCTCCCTGTGGCTCAGTTGGTAGAGCATGGTGTATGCAATGGTGTTTGCAACGCCAGGGTTGTGGGTTCGATTCCCACAGGGGGCCCATACGGGGAGAAAAAAAATTACAAAAACAATGTATGAATTGAAATGTATGCATTCACTACTGTAAGTCGCTCTGGATAAGAGCGTCTGCTAAATGACGTAAATGAGTCATGATTTGATTTGTCGCAGGGGAGGGCCTTGTAGCTATGACGGAAGGGAGAGTAACAATGTTTGAGAGATTTTGAAGTGTGAGTACCACATTCATTGTGTTGATAAAATTTTGGTGTAGTTTTCCTCATTTGCTTTGTTAAAATCCCAAGCTACAATAAATGCGGCCTTGGGATATGTGGTTTCCAGTTTGCACAAAGTCTTGTGTAGTTCCTTGAGGGCCGTTGTGGTATCAGCTTGAGGGGGAATATACAGTGCATTCGGAAAGTATTCAGACCCCTTAATTTTTTCCACATTTTGTTATGTTACAGAAAATGTATCATTTTTTTCTCATCAATCTACCCACAATACCTCATAATGACATAACGAAAAGTTAAAAAAATGTTTTGCTAATGTAATTAAAATTCAAAAACAGATACCTTATTTACATAAGTATTCAGACCCTTTGCAATGAGACTCGAAATTGAGCTCAGGTGCATCCTGTTTCCATTGATCATCATGTTTCTACAACTTGATTGCAGTCCACCTGTGGTAAATTCAATTGATTGGACATGATTTGGATAGGCACACACCTGTCTATATAAGGTCCCACAGTTGACAGTGCATGTCAGAGCAAAAACCAAGGTATGAGGTCGAAGGAATTGTCCGTAGAGCTCCGAGACAGGATTGTGTCGAGGCACAGATCTGGGGAAGGGTAACAAAAACCTTCTGCAGCATTGAAGGTCCCCAAGAACAGTGTCCTCCATCATTCATAAATGGAAGAAGTTTGGAACCACCAAGATCCTTCTTAGAGCTGGCCACCCGGACAAACTGAGCAATCAGGGGAGAAGGGCCTTGATCAGGGAGGTGACTATGAACCCGATGGTCACTCTGATAGAGCTCCAGAGTTCCTCTTTGGAGATGGGACAACCATCTCTGCAGCACTCTACCAATCAGGCCTTTATGGTAGAGTGGCCAGACGGAAGCCAGTCCTCAGTAAAAGGCACATGACAGCTCGCTCTGAGTTTGACAAAATGCCCCTAAAGTTTGAACTCTTTGGCCTGAATGCCAATCGCCACGTCTGGAGGAATGCAGGCACCGCTCATCACCTGGCCAATACCATCCCTGCAGTGAAGCACTGCATGCCCACGCACGTCTCCAACTCAATTACCAACAACAACAAGACAGCCCACAGGGAGGAGGTGAGGGCAGTGGCAGAGTGGTGCCAGAAAAATAACCTCTCCCTCAATATCAACAAAACATAGGAGCTGATCGTGGACTTTAAGAGACAGCAGAGAGAGCACTCCCCTATCCACATCGATAGGAAAGGGTGAAAGGCTTCAATTTCCTCATTGTGCACAACACTGACAACCTGAAATGATCCATCCACACAAACAGTGTGGTAAAGAAGGCACAACAACGCCTCTTCAACCTCAGGAGGCAATATAAATTTGGCTTGGCCCCTAAGGCCCTCAAACTTGAACAGATGCACAATTGAGAGCATCATGTCAGGCTGTATCACCACCTGGTATGGCAATTGCACCATCCACAACCTCAGTGCTCTCCAGAGGGTGATGCGATCAGCCCAATGCATCACCAGGGGCACACTGCCTGCCCTCCAGGACGTCTACAGCACCCGGTGTCACAGGAAGGCCAAGAAGATCATCAAGGACCTCAGCCACCTGAGCCACGGCCTGTTCATCCTGCTACCACCTAGAAGGCGGAGACAGTACATGTGCATCAACGCTGGGACCAAGAGATAGAAGCGGTTTTTCAATCTCTAGGCCATCACACTGTTAAAGCTGCAATATGTAACTTTTTGGATGACCCAACCAAATTCACATAAAAATGTGAGTTATAGATCTGTCATTCTCACTGAAAGCAAGTCTAAGAAGCGGTAGATTTGTTATATGTGATATTTCTATGCTTCCCGTGCTTAACATTTTTGTGTCTTTTACTTTGTTTTCTACACCAGCTTCAAACAGTTGAAAATATAATATTTTTGGTTATTTAAAAGATATTTCACAGAGGTTTATCTGGCACAATGATTCACCACACTTGCTTGTTTTGTCACATAAACTGAAGTTAGGTGAACTATTCAAATTTTTGTCACCTAGAGTTGATTTCCGCGGCCCCACTGAAATCTAATTAGCATAATAGAAAGCAACCAGGAAATGGAGGAGCAATTATTGCATATTTCACCTTTAAATAGGCACCACTAAATAGTCACCTATGCCCAGTACCTTGCCCTAAATTTAGTAACTGTCACAGCCGGCTACCAGGAGATACTCTACCTTTGCATCTTAGACTGCTGACCTATGTACATAGTCATTGAACACTTTAATAATGTTTACAAACTGTTTTACCAGTGGCGTGTATTCATGGATGACAAGGGAAGCCAGGCCTCCTCACAAAATGTACCAAGAAAAAAACATTATATTATTTATCTTTTGTCTCTCTGTGTTTTCATAATTATCCTTCAATTTGCAAGAGGCTGAATCTATCTCACCGGAGAAAGCATCCGAGTGAGCGAAACAGCGCCCCTCTGTATGTGTAGGCCATCTATTTGATGTGGGCTGGTCATAAAGAATATGACGTTGTTGCTGCCTGTAGCATTGAAAGCAAGTGAAGCCAGAAAGCATTTGGCATCCCTTGATAAGAAAAGTTATACAATAGCAGCCAATCAGGGTTGAGCTAAACTGAGTGAGCTCAACTGTGAATGGTCCTGGCACATCAAAAACATGTCAAGGGAAGCCAGTTTTGATTTGGTTTCACTCCTATCACAGAGAAATAAATCCTTGACAGAAACAACTTGAATTGTTGCATCTTGTTGTGTTGTTGTTCTCCGGTGGCTAGCTAGCTAGGTAAAATTGTCCCTTTCCTAAATTAGCCATGGATGGAGATAGGGATTTGGACTTGTGGATTTACTTAATTCTCCGTACTGACCAATGATTATAACAGCGATTCTGATCCAACCATAAAATACCTTGTGCCCCTGGACTGAGAGAATGAAAGTTCAATATGTAGCTAGATGTAGAAGGCTAATGTTAACTGGCTACTGAGCAGGCATTTTAGCCAGGTAGCCAAGGACAACAAAAAATTAAAGTGTGTACTGTATGACAGTCATAGACAGTTTCGTCAACATGGAAGAGAGGAGGATGGCATTGGAGTTTCTCTACAAGTAAGGTGAGTCAACATGTTTTTTCTACTTGCACAAAAACACACACACACACACATCATATTTAGCTTACGTTGATTGGACTAAATAGTTTTGGTATCTTTTAGCTGTCACTGTAATAGACTAAGCATAGATGATTTCATGATGTTGAAATGTTGAAGTTGAAATGGTGCTGGAATAGTGGAGGCAGCTCCTGTTTAACTTTGCAACTTGCAATAACTCTCTGTGGTTCTAAATCATTAGTTGTTTAGTAGTCCGAAAAGGTCGGAAACATTGTTTCTTGACCATAATATAGGTCATGTAACTGTTTGTTATATCCTACAGTACATGCTTTGTGGACTTCACCGGACAGAGGTTGCTCTGTGATGAAACAAATGTATACTGTGTCTTCTTATCTTGGCCTTAGGCATATCACGGTCACAAGGCATATGAACTAACAGGTTATAGTGCAAACAATGCAGTTATCACAACACATATGGTAGGTTGTAATATGGCTTCTTTTCTGGCTTGGCTTCCCAAATGATTTTACCCACGCACCATTACTGTGTTTTACCCACTTCATACCTATATACTGTATTCTAGTTAAGGCTCATCCTATATAACTACTGCTGTACACACCTTTTCTATTCATATACTGCCCATGCTGTCTATACACTCCATTATATACACTGTTGGAGACAGAAACATAAGCATTTCACTGCAGCTGGAGTGTTTACGGAAAGATTCTCCCTATCCCAGCCTTTCTGCCCCACATGCTTCAAGATGGCCACCATTGTTCCTGTACCCAAGAAAGCAAAGGTAACTGAACTAAATGACTATCACCCCGTAGCACTCACTTCTGTCATCCTGAAGTGCTTTGAGAGACTAGTCAGGGATCATATCACCTCTACCTTACCTGACTCCCTAGACTCACTTCAATTTGCTTACCACCCCAATAGATCCACAGACGATGCAACCGCCATCGCACTGCACACTACCCTATCCCATCTGGACAAGAGGAACACCTATATAGTAATGCTGTTAATTGACTATAGCTCAGCATTCAACACCATAGTACCCTCCAAGCTCATCATTAAGCTTGAGGCCCTGGGTCTGACCCCTGCCCTGTGCAACTGGTTCCTAGATTTCCTGACGGGCCGTCCCCCAGGTGGTCAAGGTAGGAAACAACACCTCCACTTTGTTGATCCCCAACACTAGGGTGCGTGCTCAAGAAAATAACCTCTCACTTAATGTCAACAAAACAAAGGAGCTGATTGTGGACTTCGGGAAACAGCAGAGGGAGCACCCCCCTATCCACATCGACGGGACCGCAGTGGAGAAGGTGGAAAGCTTCAAGTTTCTCGGCGTACACATCACTGACAAACTGAAATGGTCCACCCACACAGACAGTGTGGTGAAGAAGGGGCAACAGCACAACAGCGCCTCTTCAACCTCAGGAGGCTAAAGAAATTTGGCTTTGCACCTAAAACCCTCACAAACTTCTCCAGATGCACAATTGAGAGCATCCTGTCGGACTGTATCACCGCCTGGTACGGCAACTGCACCGCCCACAACCGCAGGGCTCTCCAGAGGGTGGTGCGGTCTGCCCAACGCATTACCAGGGGAAAACTACCTCCAGGACACCTACAGCACCCGATGTCACAGGAAGGCCAAAAAGATCATCAAGGAAACAACCACCCGAGCCTGTTCTATCATCCAGAAGGCGAGGTCAGAACAGGTGCATCAAAGCTGGGACAGAGACTGAAAAGCAGCTTCTATCTCAAGACCATCAGACTGTTAAATAGCCATCACTAGCACATTAGAGGCTGCTGCCTATATACAGACTTGAAATCACTGGCCACTTTAATAATGTTTACAATTTTGCATTTCTCATGTCATATGTATATACTGTATTCTATTCTATTGTATCTTAGTCTATGCCGCTCTGATATTGCTTGTCTATATATTTCTATGTTCTTAATTCCATTCCTTTACTTAGATGTGTGTGTGTGTGTTTGTTGTGAAATTGTTAGATATTACTGCACTGTTGGAGCTAGAAACACAAGCATTTTTCTACACTCGCAATAACATCTTCTAAACACGTCTATGTGATCAATAAAGTTTGTTTTGAACATCTGGAAATTGTGTATGTGACGAATAAAATTAGATTAAGATTTGATCTGTTACCACACATGCTAAATTGTGTACTGTGTTGTCGACCCAAATTAACCTCAAACAATGAAAACGTGTGGTGGGCGGGGCCTGTCCGGGCCGACTCCGCCCACAACCACCCCCCCGCACCGTACTTGGTTGATGCAGTACTCTTCCCGTCCCCTGGGCGCTCTCATTGGACAATCACAGTTTAAATTATATCTGTGAAAGATGTCAGTCAAACTAGTTTTGAAATTGGGGGACTGGGAAAACTTCTTCCTACTGCGTCAGAGAAGTTTTGGTTTTGGAAGAATACTAATGTAGCAGGCGTAAAAAGACGCCTGAGCAGTCCTCACAACAGTTTTTCCAGGGGAAACTGCTGTAGTCCTGAAAACCGGAAACATCCATTTTCACCACCCCGTGGAGAGTGGAACACTAACGCCACTGCCTGAACTTTTTTAGCCTTCCCCCAATTTGTATGTATCACTAATGTCTCAGTTCGATTTGTTCCTTTATTGCAATGGGATGGTAGGACCCATTGGCTAGTAGTGATGGAGACCGAGTTCTAAAACGGCGCAGGTAGAAAAGTGACTCCTTTCCACTCTGCTCGGTCGGTTACCGAAGTATAATAACGTTAAAAGAGATCTAGAATGGAGATTGTTGAGCAGCTCGTGTCGTTTAACCATATCCTAGTCCAGTTAAACGGAGGCACGCCTTGGGGGTTCACGCTGAAAGGAGGTCTCGAGCACGGAGAACCGCTCATCATCACTAAAGTGAGTCGTGATTTGTTTTCAGAACTCTCGCACGCGCTCTGTTGTTTAGTTTTTACTGTTCGACTGACCGCCCACAAGGCCAATGCAATGTCCATTTGTTAGGCTACATAATTTATGTGGTTTATGACTCTGTGTGTGAGTAACATGTCCAGTCTGTAGAACTGCATGGCAGGATATTTTATTGCGACTTCTTTGCCTTTAATTCATCAATGTTCCATCACAGTCCTTTGAAACTTAGATCATTCTTTTGACTATATAGAAATAAGAATACATAGTATAGCTTGCAGTGGTCACTACTGGGCATTTCCATCTAAAAGGACCCATAAGCACCAACATGTGAAGTGCATAGGAGCATTTCAAATTAGCTGTCAAAGCTGAGTTTTTATTTTTATTAAGGCGTATACATTTTTTAAGCCATTTTCCAACCTAAAAAATAGGATTAAGCAAAGTCATTGATTTCTGGTCAACATCTACCAGAAACAGTCTCACACAGGATTATAAATACATCAAAACACAATCATGTTGTTGAAGTAAAGACCCCGGCCAACTAATATGAACACTTTTTTATATTTAGTTTTAGAGAAATTATTTGCCTTCTCTATTAAATTGAACAAACATTGCCGTGTAATTCCAATACAAAACCCCACATTTTATTAAGATAATTTCTCTCCCTCATGGGGGGATAATGAAAGTTCACACTCACCGAAGTAGCAAGTAAAGGTATACCTACCAATTTAGTTATAGTGTTTTTACTGATATCAAGTTTGTTTATGAATGTATTAAGTGATTTAAAACCCATAATTCTGTAACTAAATCAGAATTATTGCAATTGAATTGTCTACAATGGGAAATCATAGTCGTCATAAACCACAGTTGGGTCACCTGCTACTGTCCTCCCTTCCACTGGCATACTGTTATGTTCAGCTCAACAACAACGTTTTTTTCTCTCTTTCTGTGGTCTGGTGGTCAAAGCCAAGACTTGGTCAGTACGCCCTGGCCAGACCAAATCTGAACCAATCCTAGACGTCTATGTTTCACAAGTTTGTACAGTACAGTAGGCAACAGTACAGTAAAGAAGAGTACTGTAGAGTTCAGTACAGTAGAGCACACTAGAGTAGAGTACAGTGTATTGTACTGAACATATCTACTTTACTGTACAATATGGAACTCGGCTGTGCTGTACTATTCAAAGTTGTGAAACACAGACATCTATAATTGTTTCAGATTTGGTCTGGACCGGACCAACCAAATGTGGTCTTGTTTGGGGGCGGAGCTCATTGCAATAATAACCAGTGTGTACAATTATACCCAAATATGAAAAGGATATTGCATATTCTACCTTGGTGTACCTATTCAGGACGCATCACCATGAATATAATGATTCATATCCATAATTATGCATTTCTCTATTGTACAGATCAGGGACCCATAAATCCTGTACATGGTAGATTGTTACCCATAAATATCATAAATATGTTACCAGTTGTAAATCCACTTTACTTGCTGTATGTAGTTAAATAACCCACACATCATTTTTCGAATTCAAGGTGCCATGTCATAGCTGACACCTCATTCTTTCTGCAGACATCTTTGAATCTTAGGTTTTTATGCGACCACATTTTCCAAAAACTGACATTTTACCGTAATTCCGTTACTAAAGTTTACGTAGAGTTGTATGGTTCGTTAAACTACGAAATCAAAGTTTATTTTTATTTTAATTTACATTTTTGGCAAACATTTTAAAGTGAAAACTAATTCAAATAGTGGAATTGCCCACATGTTCAACAGTGCACAGACAGTCACCTATTGTTGTTTCCACATGACTGCAGTAGCTTTTAGGTCTACATCCCAAATGGCACCCTATTACATATGTAATGCACTGCTTTTTACCATGGTCCGTACGGGTCTGGCCAACAGTAATGCACTATATAGGGAATAGGGTGCAATTTGGGACAGTAGTTTCTTCTCCTTTATCTAACACAGCTGGGTTTGATAAGAGTTTCTACAGCTTAGATTTGACACAATTGTGTGTGTGTGTGTGTGTGAGTTGTCAAAATGTTGTTAATGTTTAAACGGCCATTTCCTTCTCTTTTAAACGATAAGAAAAAAATGGTAAAATGTGAATTAGTCACAGCGTTGTACGAGATCTTCAGTTTCTTGGCAATTTCTCGCATGGAATAGCCTTCATTTCTCAGAACAAGAATAGACTGACGAGTTTCAGAAGAAAGTTCTTTGTTTCTGGCCATTTTGCGGTTGTAATTGAACCCACAAATTCTGATGCTACAGATACTCAACTAGTCTAAAGAAGGCCAGTTTTATTGCTTCTATAATCAGGACAACAGTTTTCAGCTAACATAATTGCTAACATAATTGCAAAAGGGTTTACGAATGATCAATTAGCATTTTTAAAATGATAAACTTGGATTGGCTAACACAACGTGCGATTGGAACACAGGAGTAATGGTTGCAGATAATGGGCCTCTGTATGTAGATATTCCATAAAAAAACAGCCGTTTCCAGCTACAAATGTCATTTACAACATTAACAATGTCTACACTGTAATTCTGATCAATTTGATGTTATTTTAATGGAGAAACAATGTGCTTTTCTATTCAAAACAAGGACATTTCTAAGTGACCCCAAACTTTTTAACGGTAGTGTGTATTTTTCAATGGTGCTGTGATGTTTTTCACAATTTTTTTAACCTTTCTGATCATATATTATCCACAGATTGTGAGCTAAAGATGAAAACCATTCCTACGAGTACTTTTATATTATTTATTGACTGACTATGGCTTTCCAAATCGCCCAACACTGCTATTTGTAAGGTTTATTTTAAGTGCATGTAGTGATTTTATGATTATAATTTTTTTTTTGTTGCCATTCCTGAACCTGTGACCAGAAACAAGCTACATAGGGGCAATAGCAGAATAAAATCTACAGAGCTGAGATTGTTGTATGCCCCGTACATATAGCATTCTGTTGGTGGCAAGAATTTGATATTATTTAAATAGAAAAATTCTTAAGTGTTGAATCAAGTGTAACTTTTTGTACCAGTTCATAAACCATGTGCCATGGATTTGGTACATCGAAAATCTATTTATTTTGCAACCTGTATGGCGCAGCTGCCAACATTTTTGTCCTCAGATGAAACTGGTATAATTTTCTATTTATGCCAGTTCCTTTCAGCCAATTTGTATCTTTTAATATATGGCAGGCAAACAAATTCCCTACATTCTCCCTTTTCCACTTTCCTCCTCAATTTCTGCAATCAGTTGGTTGTAAATTTGGATTGAACAGATATTCCCATACATTTTAGATAACTGCATATGTGACAACTCCTCCGTTTCTATTCATAATATCATTAATAAATATAATACAATTTTTAAACATTTTTTTCCCATAAAGAATGTTTTTTTTTTATTAATCAGTATATTGGACTTTAACCATAACATTTGTTGTAATATTTGTGAGATTTTTTCTGGAGGATAAAACTGAAATTGTAACCAGCTTTGTATGGCTTGTTTTAGAAAGGGCGATACTTGAAACCCCCCAAAAATGTGCATATGGGAAGTTGTAATCTGTATGAAGGCAAAAAGGCAATTTTTGAACAAAGGAGGAGCCTGCCTTAATAATATATTGAAGAACCATTTTGGATTTAAGTATAAGTTATGTATGAGTGAAGCTTTTAGTGAGGGGTTTAAAGCTTTAATATTTAATAATTTTAGCCCCTCAAACTCATATTCATTATATAAATAGGCCCGTTTTTAATTTTGTCTGGCTTAGCATTCCAAATAAAATGAAATATTTTTTGCTCATATGATTTAAAAATGAGTCATCTGAAGTAGGCAGTGCCATTTGTAAGTAAGTAAACTGTGATAGGACCAAAGTGTTAATCAGTGTGATTCCTCCCCCCCCCCCCATAAATAGACAAGTATTTACCTCTCCATGGTTGCAGAATCTTATCTGTTTTTGCTGACTTTATATTGAAATTGTGGTAAGTTAATTTATATTTTTTGAGATGTGAATACCAAGTATGTCTACTTCACCATCTGCCCATTTTATTGGTAAACTACAAGGTAGTGTAAACAATCCAATACGTAATATGGTACGCTTGTCATAATTAGGTTTTATTCCAGAGAGGCTAGAAAAGTGATCAGGTTCTTCAATGAGACTGCAGGGATCCAGATTGCGGACTTAAGAAAAAAACTAGAGTCATCGGCATACATTGACACTTGTTTTTATCCCCTGGATTTCTAACCCCTTGACGTTCTTGTTGGATCTAATTTTAATAGCTAGCATTTCAATGGCCATAATAAATAGATATGGAGACAACGAACAGCCTTGTTTTACTCCTCTTGAAAGCTCCATACTTTCTGAGAAGTAACCATTATTTACTATTTTACATCTGGGGTTGCTGTACAAAACTTTAACCCATTGTATATGAGATTAACTAATCCAGGCATTTATATATAAATTCTAGTCGTACTGTATCCAACGCCTTTTCAAAATCGGCTATGAAGACCAGGCCTGGTATCTTAAATGTTTCATAATGTTCAATTGTTTGAAGTAATTGTCGTATATTATCTCCAATATATCGTCCATGTAAAAAACCTGTTTGACCAGGATGAACAATATCTGGTAAAACCTTTTTTATTGTGTGCTATGCATTTCACCAGGATTTTCGCATCACAACATTGACGTGTAAGAGGCCTTCTTGTTAAGTACCTGAAAGTCTACCATTTGTATAAGAGTAATTAAAACATGCTAATAATGGATCTTTGAGTACATCAAAAAAGGTCTGATATACCATCAAGCCCTGGAGTTTTTCCAGACTGAAATTATTTTATTGCCTCAAAGTTCCTCTTCTGTAAGTTGGCCTTCACACAGGTCTTTCTGTAAATGTGTTAATTTTACATTATTATTGTTATTAGGAAATCAATCCATACAGTTAACATGATTCAGTAGAAATGGAGGAGACTGAAAAGAAAACATGTTTTCTTTGCCCATGCCAAAAATATATTTCTCCCTCCCAGTCCTTTTTCTATATTTGTAGAATTTGTTTCCTGTAAACAATATATATTATGTTCTTTATCTTTTAGCCATGTAAGAATGTATTCTTTTTTATGATCTGCTAAGCCATTACAATTATAACTTGCTATACTTATTTCCCCACTTACCATAATGGTACCCAAGTTTCAAATATACTTACCAAAACCAATGTTTGTAAACTTACCAATTAAAAAGCACCATGATGATTAAGTGTCCATATAGCGGTACCATAGTAATTTGCACTGTTAAGCATACTGTAGCTGCAACTTTGTAAACCTCTCAATTGCCCTAATATTCCACACACTAAAACCCCTCATATCTTGGTCTGTTTTCACTAACACCATCAGATCGTCTCCCTGACTCACAACGCACATTTGCGTCCTAAGGCAAAACCTTGGCCGCCAATTTCCCTCTGTCCTGGTCAAACAGGCCAGAGGGAAATATGGGAAGTCCATAAATATCTAAGGATGCTTAAGAGAACTAACCAAATAACAATGAAAACAGTCAGAAAAAAGTAAATAGTAACAATAACAGAGAATATTAGTAGAAATAATAACAGCACAATCTTAGAAATTAATGGTCATGTTTGAAAGTCCTAGCAAGGCTATAAGCATGTCAGCCTAGCCTGCTCAGTTCATTGGATTCAATGGTTTTACTTCTTTTTCTTTTTTTTAAATGAAGAGAACTTCATAAATATATCGCAAGACCAGACCTTTTTTATGTCCATTACATGCAATACATATTTCATGTAGTCCTCATTATATCCTGTTGTATTCTGACAAAAGAAGGAAAAGGGAACATAGATTCTAATGACTGCAAGTAAAAATTATTGTTAGGCATCACGTTATATCCTGTTGTATCGTGCCTTGGCTGTGCCAGAGCCGACTGCAAGCCAACCCCGGGCACTCCCTAATGGGAAGGCATACCCAAGTTCAACTCACAATTGACTCTGACACAGCCACGGCACGACAGCCAAGAACACATGCAGTACTGACCCTATTCCAGTGTTGTTGCTCTATCACTTCAGCTGTTTTACACCTAGGCCTATATCATTAGGATGAAGAATATAAAAGGTAGCATAAATAACTTATAGAAATATATAATATACTTTTCTCTCGCTTAGAGAAGTGCTTCCGTAAGCCAATTATTGTATTAGTTCTACTGTTAACTTTAATCCCTTTATCCCAGTATTAAGCAGCCCACCACACACTAGCGACAACAACCCTGTTGACAATACCTAATCCATCCATTTGTCGGTGTGTATCGGAAGAATAATCATCCTTAACATTTTGTATATTTATTCTTTAAATGTAAAACGGTAATAACACCAATTATTTGGATCATGCAGGCCTATTCCAATAGAGAACCTAAGCAGGTTTTTAATTATATAATCCTTTATCCTAGCACTAAAAACGTAATATGAATAGATTTATTAATCTTAAAGGCTAATCCTTCCGATTCTTATCGGCAAGCAAGGGCCGCACTATATAAGAGCTTTTACGTCATAATATTCCCGACCTCTACAATTAGGCCATATCATGTTAAACAAAAAAAAATACTTTGGTATTTATAATGTACAATCTTCAAATTTAATACATAAAAAAGGGGGGGGGGAAAGTCAGCCTTAACCATCCCTGCCGTCCCCTAAGTCACAACCTGATATTACGTCCATATAGTCCAAAGTTCCATATTTCCTAAATAGAAAAAGGATAGAAAAGTTCATCATACCCATTCTGCATTACCATAATTCCAACCTTTGTTTTAAGTCCACGGTTCCATACTATATGAATAAAACATTTTTTTATCCATATTTGTACTGTGGTGCAAATATGTATCAGGGACTACTTCAGCAGGAGGTGCCGTGTTTCATTATTCAAGTGTGTTAACTTCTGTGCATCATGGGGAGCTAACACGATGCAGCCCAGACTCCAAGTGCAGGCTAGAAATGAGTAATTGGAGCAGGCACGGTGCGCACAATAATAAGGGGTACGCTGCGCTGTTAGACGTGCTTGATCAGTGAGACACATTTGACAGAAGTACCGTAAGTAGCACATTCTAGTACTGAATAGTTTTTCATTTTTCTAGTATTGAAAAAGTACAGAGGTTTCAGTATACCGTGCAACACTAGTGTGTGCTGTGCATGTCTTCCAGATTCACCCCTCTCTGAGCCAGAGAGGGGGAAAAGAGGGTATAGAGGAGAATGAAAGGGAGTGGGAGAAAGAGCAGAGGGATATCCCACATTCTCTTAGAAAGGGTAGAGCCTCATGTTTTAGTACGAGCTGCATGGTATTTGACTGACCATGTGTCCTTCCTTACTGATAACACTGTACAATCCTTCATCTCTTACCCTCCTGTGGTATCTTGAGAAAGAGGATTGTCTCTCTTTGTGTGTGTTATTCTACTGTAATCCTGTTGGTTAGGGGTGAAATGACACTGGTTACATCTGATAGAAGCCAATTCTCTGCCTAAACCTGCCAGCTAACTGGCTACACAAAACCCATATGGAGTGGCGTCAGACATAGGAGTCACCAATGTGTGTGTGTTTGTTATTATTATGAATACAGAAAGTACATCATGTCTGTGGCTATGATGGTGGTGTACTGTTGTCATTTGTTAATATTTCTGCTCCTGCTGCTTCTAAAAACTTGTGGTCAGGACTGGAGATGAAATGTTCCCATCTCCTATCTTTCCATCTCTGAACCCCCTAAGCTGTTTCTACTAGGTCAGTAGGCTTGCCACATTAAAACACTGTATAATAGAGAGGTTGGGAGGCCAGTTCTGGGGATACTGTTGTATTTGTCCTACTCTGGCTCCAGATGTAAGGATGTTTTATGCATTTCATCCATCTTATCTATATGGTCTTATTTAGTATCTTATGACTTTGCTTATTTGTGAAACATCTAGGCTGATGTAGTGTTTTATTATTGGCCTAATAGACCTGAGAACCACATGGAACACTTTTGTTTGATGTTACCGTCATAGATAGCCCAGTGTTAATGGCTGTAAAATGTGTACTGATTGTAACATTGCGCTGCTTTATGCATTATGCATTAACTCAATGGGAATCTCTTTACTAGCCACCCCAAATCAATATTTTACAAGTTGCTATAAGAGGACAAGTGTCAAAGGGATACCTTTTTAATTTAGGCAATGCTGCCCTTTATCTTCTTCCCCAGAGTCAGATTAGCTTGCGGATACCATTTGTATGTGTCTGTGTCCAGTATGAAGGAAGTTAGAGGTAGTTTCGCAAGCCGAAAAATACACTGGTAGAAAGAAACTGACAATAACTTCTTTGTACTGTATATCATGCGTTCTTTCATTCTCTCTGTCCGTTCCTTCACCCCTTTCCTGACTCCCTCGTTCTCATGCTCTGGTGTTACTGGTACCACAGGACGCAATACACACACACACACACACACACACACACACACACACACACACACACACACACACACACACACCGGTGTAACTGGTACCTCAGGGTGAAATAGTCATACTTTTCCTTCCCCCCTCCTCTACTTTAAATGGAACAGTGGAACTAGTGAATAGGAACCAATGTTTTTAGGAACAGTTGGGAATTGGGGAATTTACAGTGGAGTGCACGCACAAACACACACACACCCCTCTCTGTCACACTCCTACATAACACATCCTGAAGTTTCGGCCAGTGTTTGAACGTGTCCATTAGAGAAACCACACGAAAGGACCTTATCTTCCCAAGGAGAGGAGGAGGGAGGGGAAAATAGGGGGAGGGGAAGGTTTTGGTGAAGTGGGCAAGGTCGTTTCAGCCTACAGGGAGGTTGATGAGAGCCATTGTGGAATGGTGCCAGCAAAATAACCTCTCCCTCAACGTCAACAAAATGAAGGAGCTGATAGTAGACTACAGGAGACAGCAGAGAGACCATGCCCCCATCCACATCGACGGGCCGCAGTGATACGGTTCTAAAGTTTCAAGTTCCTCTGCGTGCACATCACTGAGGACCTGAAATGGTCCCTTCACGCCGAAGAAATTTGGCTTGGCCCCTAAGACCCTCACAAACTTCTACAGATCAAATCAAACTTAATTTGCCACATGCGCCGAATACAACAAGTGTAGACTTTATCGTGAAATGCTTTCTTACAAGCCCTCAACCAACATTGCAGTTCAAGACGAAGAAAATATTTACCAAGTAGGCTAAAATAAAAAAGTATCACAATAACAAGGCTAAATACAGGGGGCACCGCTACTGAGTCAGTGTGCAGGGGTACAGGCCAGTTGAGGTAATCTGCAAATGTAGGTGGGGGCGAAGTGACTATGCATAGGTAACAAACAAACAGCGAGTAGCAGCAGTGTACAGGGGGGGGGGGGGGGGGGCTGTGTGTCAATGTAAATTGTCCGGTGTCGGTTTTTATGACGACACAACAGTAGTAGGCTTGATTACCAATGATGATGAGAGAGCCTACAGGGAGGAGATGAGGGCTCTGAGAGTGTGGTGCTTGGAAAATGACCTCTCACTCAAGGTCAACAAAAGGAAGGAGCTGATCGTGGACTTCAGGAAACAGGGGGGTGCACCCTCTGCTATCTACATTGATGAGACCGCAGTGGAGAAGGTGAAAAGCTTCAAGTTCTTTGGGGTACACATAACTGACAACCTGAAATGGACCATTGGTGTTGTGGTTTCGTGGTAGATACCGTTTTGTGCGTCACTCATTTGGGGAAAGGCTTGGCACACAAATACTCAGGCTGACTGGCTGTCGTTCAGGCAAATGAGAAATAAGTGCACTCAGGCTATCCGGAAGGCCAAAGTTTGTTATTTTAATAAGGAGCATTTCTCTCTCTATGGGTTTTATCCCAAGAAGTTCTGGAAAATTGTGAAAAACCTTCTTCCTAACAGCTGCCCATGTCCCTTAATGTTGATGATGTAGTAGTTACTGACAAGAAGTCAGTAACAACAAGGCTGAGGTCTTGAATCAACACTTCATTAAGTCAGGATTCCTATTTGATTATGCCACATCTATCCAACACTTCCTAATTTCTCAGCCCTTCTAATGCGACTAGCCCTGATGCTCCTCCCTCTTTTCCCACATGCCCCGCAACATAGCTTCTCCTTGCTGGCGGTCACTGAGTCTGATGTGCTAAAGAAGCTCCTTAACCTCTCTCGGGTATGTGGGACGAAATCGTCCCACCTAGTCAACAGCCAGTGGAATCGAGTGGCGCGAAATACAAAAACCTTAAATGCTATAACTTCAATTTCTCAAACATATGACTATTTTACACCATTTAAAAGATAAGACTCTCGTTAATCCAACCACATTGTCCGATTTCAAAAAGGCTTTACAGCGAAAGCAAAACATTAGATTATGTTAGGAGAGTACCCAGCCAGAAATAATCACACAGCCATTTTTCAAGCTAGCATATATGTCACAAAAACCAAAACCACAGCTAAATGCAGCACTAACCTTTGATGATCTTCATCAGATGACACTCCTAGGACATTATGTTATACAATACATGCATGTTTTGTTCAATCAAGTTCATATTTATATAAAAAACCAGCTTTTTACATTAGCATGTGACGTTCAGAACTAGCATACACACCGAAAACTTCCGGTGAATTTACTAAATTACTCTTGATAAACGTTTACAAAATACATAACAATTATTTAAAGAATTATAGATACAGAACTCCTTTATGCTATCGCGGTGTCTGATTTTAAAATAGCTTTTCGGCAAAAGCACATTTTGCAATATTCTGAGTAGATAGCTCGGCCATCAAGGCTAGCTAAACAGACACTCGCCAACATCGAGGCTCAGTAAACTCAGAATTACTAGTAGAAAAATTGGATTACCTTTGCTGTTCTTCGTCAGAATGCACTCCCAGGACTTCTACTTCAACCACAAATGTTGTTTTGGTTCAAAGTAATCCATAGTTATGTTCAAATATCCTCCATTTTGTTCGTGCGTTCAGGTCCCTATCCGAAGGGTGACGTGCGGACGCATGTCGTGACAAAAAAATTCAAAATATTCCATTACTGTACTTAGAAGCATGTCAAACGCTGTTTAAAATCAATTTTTATGCTATTTTTCTCGTAAAATAGCGATTAATATTCCAACCGGGCGACGTTGTTTTCGTTCAAAGGCTGAAAGAAAAACAAGGCCACTTCTCGGGGCCGCGCATCTCCTGTCTCTGAGCCACCAGCCTGACCACTCACAAACAGCGCTCCTGTACCTAGCCCAGAGACAGCAGAGATCTCATTCCATTTTCTGTCGCCTTCAGAGAGCCTATGGGAGCCTTAGAAATTGTCACGTTACAGCAGAGATGCTGTATTTTCGACAGAGATGCCACAGAAGCACAAGAAATGGTCAGAGAGGGCACTTCCTGTATGGAATCTTCTCAGGTTTTGGCCTGCCATATGAGTTCTGTTATACTCACAGACACCATTCAAACAGTTTCATAAACTTTAGAGTGTTTTCTATCCAAATCTACCAATTATATGCATATTCTCATTTCTGGAAAAGAGTAGTAACCAGTTTAAAATCGGTATGTTTTTTTATCCGGCTGTGAAAATACTGCCCCCTTGCCCAGACAGGTTAACACTCCATCTTCCTGTTTAGGATAGGGGGCAGTATTTTCACGGCCGGATAAAAAAACATACATTGCCCAGACAGGTTAACACTCCATCTTCCTGTTTAGGATAGGGGGCAGTATTTTCACGGCCGGATAAAAAACGTAGCGGAACATCTAGATGTAAGAGGTTAACTCCTCCTCCACATTTATTGGATTGGTTAAACAGTGCCAAATAGAACCTTCCCTGACATTTTTTCATCTTGTCAAGACGAGTATCTAGTTTCAGGCGTTTCTTTTACGCCTGCTACATTAGGTTAGGATCAATATGACAATCAGACCAACTGATTAAGTTGTAACCAACTTCTAGACGTCAGGGTTGAGTAGAATGTGTCCCAAATGGAACCCAATTCCCTTCATAATGCACTAGTTTTGACCAGTGCCCATAGGGAATAAGGTGCAATTTGAGATGTTTTGTCTCATTTAGCTTTGTTTAGGTGATGTTAAATTAGACTCCAAACTATTTTAAACACTTTTAGCTCGTCTATGGGAATTAGACACAAACAAGCAAAGAAATACACTAGAAAGACACTCCTCTCTCCACCATACTGAGCACCACTTAACCCAAACCCTTACCCGGGTTTGTATCATAATCCCACCCCTTACTCTAAACTGGGCTTGTATCCAAACTCCAACCTTTCCCATACACTGATATATCATGCTCTTTCCCTTCCTTGAGCCCACCACTCTCTTTATTCATGTTTTTGTTTAGTCTGATGTTTAGTTGACTCCTGTTTTTGTTTGTTTAATTTCTACAGTTGTAAAGCGATGTTGGGTCCTTGAAAAGTGCTATATATATATATATACTGCTCAAAAAATAAAGGGAACACTTAAACAACACAATGTAACTCCAAGTCAATCACACTTTGACAATAAATTTCACATGCTGTTGTGCAAATGGAATAGACAACAGGTGGAAATTATAGGCAATTAGCAAGACACCCCCAATAAAGGAGTGGTTCTGCAGGTGGTGACCACAGACCACTTCTCAGTTCCTATGCTTCCTGGCTGATGTTTTGGTCACTTTTGAATGCTGGCGGTGCTTTCACTCTAGTGGTAGCATGAGACGGAGTCTACAACCCACACAAGTGGCTCAGGTAGTGCAGCTCATCCAGGATGGCACATCAATGCGAGCTGTGGCAAGAAGGTTTGCTGTGTCTATCAGCGTAGTGGGCAACAACCCAGCAGCAGGACCACTACCTCCGCCTTTGTGCAAGGAGGAGCAGGAGAAGCACTGCCCGAGCCCTGCAAAATGACCTCCAGCAGGCCACAAA
The DNA here is from genome assembly GCF_965601325.2 of Salmo salar. NCBI lineage: Eukaryota > Metazoa > Chordata > Actinopteri > Salmoniformes > Salmonidae > Salmo > Salmo salar. Next base: position 33,732,645 of record NC_138297.1, on the reverse strand, counting down.
TGTGCATGTGTCTGCTCAAACGGTCAGAAACAGACTCCATGAGGGTGGTATGAGGGTCCGACGTCCACAGGTGGGGGTTGTGCTTACAGCCCAACACCGTGCAGGACGTTTGGCATTTGCCAGAGAACACCAAGAGTGGCAAATTCGCCACTGGCGCCCTGTGCTCTTCACAGATGAAAGTAGGTTCACACTGAGCACATGAGACAGACGTGACAGAGTCTGGAGACGCCGTGGAGAACGTTCTGCTGCCTGCAACATCCTCCAGCATGACCGGTTTGGCGGTGGGTCAGTCATGGTGTGGGGTGGCATTTCTTTGGGGGGCCGCACAGCCCTCCATGTGCTCGCCAGAGGTAGCCTGACTGCCATTAGGTACCGAGATGAGATCCTCAGACCCCTTGTGAGACCATATGCTGGTGCGGTTGGCCCTGGGTTCCTCCTAATGCAAGACAATGCTAGACCTCATGTGGCTGGAGTGTGTCAGCAGTTCCTGCAAGAGGAAGGCATTGATGCTATGGACTGGCCCGCCCGTTCCCCAGACCTGAATCCAATTGAGCACATCTGGGACATCATGTCTCGCTCCACCCACCAACGCCACGTTGCACCACAGACTGTCCAGGAGTTGGCGGATGCTTTAGTCCAGGTCTGGGAGGAGATCCCTCAGGAGACCATCCGCCACCTCATCAGGAGCATGCCCAGGCGTTGTAGGGAGGTCATACAGGCACGTGGAGGCCACACACACTACTGAGCCTCATTTTGACTTGTTTTAAGGACATTACATCAAAGTTGGATCAGCCTGTAGTGTGGTTTTCCACTTTAATTTTGAGTGTGACTCCAAATCCAGACCTCCATGGGTTGATAAATTGGATTTCCATTGATTATTTTTGTGTGATTTTGTTGTCAGCACATTCAACTATGTAAAGAAAAAAGTATTTAATAAGATTATTTCTTTCATTCAGATCTAGGATGTGTTGTTTAAGTGTTCCCTTTATTTTTTGAGCAGTGTAAGTCCCATGTATTATTAACTGTGATTGTTGCTGTTTTAGTGTATTTCACTGTCTGTTGAGGGTTTTGTTATAACACACAGGCACACACTCACTCTCATGATCACAATGTACCATGAATAAGGAGAAGTTGAAGGCAGTGTTAACATACATCTGTGGGAAGATCTTGTCTACAAAAATAAAGCAGAAGCAGACTGTGTGTGTGAGAGAGTTTCGCAGCGTGGGCTCAATTCCTCTCATTTGCTGAGCTGCACACTAATCCAATTCCATGCTTCTGTGTGTTTGTCCAGACCTGGATTTCCAAAATCAGTCTCATTGTGTATAGTGAATCAATTGAACTCTGTGGCTTTTAGTGAACCTACATATATAGCCTAGTCATGAATTCAACCTTAAAGGGGTAATCAGCAGTTACACTCTTGAAGGATGTAACTACAGTGACTTCAGAAAGTATTCATACCCCTTGACTTATTCCAAATTTTGTTGTTACAGCCTGAATTCAAAATGAATTAAATACTTTTTTCCCCCCTCACCCATCCATGCACAATACTCCATAATGACCAAGTGAAAATATGTTTTTAGAAATGTTTGCAAATATATTGAAAAATTAAATACAGAACAATCTCATTTTACATAAGTGGGTGATTCTGCAACTTCGGGCACTTTGACCATGCAAGCTTTCAGAAATAAAAATGTATTATAATTCTTTGATTTGTCAAGACATAATGTCTGATAATGGCTGTGATCGTACTATTCAGGAATTTTATATTGTTCTCATTTTTCTCAGACAGCCATAGACAAATGTAATTTACATCACGTCATTAAACATAAATTTGAGTTAAATGAAATATCATACACTTTATTTTTGCAGAGGTATGTGTCCCTATCCTGGACTGTTGGCTTGACAACCCAAAAAGGACGTATTTTGCCGAATTCATAGTAGGACATTTTAATCTCTGAATATTCCCTCTTAAAATTATGATTAAAGGTTCTGAATTGTGCCTTCAAGAAGCACTTCTGCTTTTTTTTTTCTTGTGTGTCCTTTTTCCCTGTTGTTGCTTTACTGTTGACATCACATTCATAGAATCTAGTGATTTCTCTTCTGTGGCTGTGCTAATTATGTTACACTGCTTTTTCCTGGAGTATTGAAGACTTGTTGACCTGTTTCCATTTGCACTCATTGCTTTGCTGAAAATCCAAATTTTCTGTTTGCGGCTTTGACCAGGCCATACTTTCTTAGGATGTTGCCTCTGCGCATTTTTGAAGCCACTTGTTTGTCCTTGGCACTGTGTATTTTTTTTTTAATACTTTTGCTTTAACTTTGCAATGATGGCATTTTGAAACAATAAAATCCTTCAAGTTCTTCGGAGTTCCCTTCATTTCCTGTTTTGTCTTTTTGGAATATTGTCTCCATTTATTTCATCTGTTGATCATACCTTTTTTTTGTATTTTTCAGTTTTCTGTTAAGCTTTATCAAGTTTGACATTTGTCATGCAAGATCTGTTTTTGAGAGACCTCTTCCAACCTTTTTCCTTCCAGTAAGTATTCAACTTCTCATTCCTGTTGCAGATGATGAGGAAGGGGTATCAGGGCATGCATCGGGCAGGTAGAGTGGTTCTTACTTTATAAGTTGCGTAATACTACGGTACACCTTGCAAGCTGCTGCAGCATTCTGTGGCACGTCATTTAAATGTAAGCCATTTTTTCTGTTACTGCAAGTTATTGCTAGTTTGACCACCAGAGGGCATCTTTGAGAAGCATTTGATATTATTCTGTATTGGCATTACCAAAGAATTTAAAACCTTTTTTGTAATAACATAGTATGTGGGATTTATTTTAAGAAATTTGGCTTAATTTGATTAACCTCTCTAGGGTATGTGGGATGAAATCGTCCCACCTACTCAACAGCCAGTGGAATCCCGTGGCGCGATATTCAAATACCTTAGAAATGCTATTACTTCAATTTCTCAAACATATGACTATTTTACACCATTTTAAAGACAAGACTCTCGTTAATCTAACCACACTGTCCGATTTCAAAAAGGCTTTACAACGAAAGCAAAACATTAGATTATGTCAGCAGAGTACCCAGCCAGAAATAATCAGACACCCATTTTTCAAGCTAGCATATAATGTCACATAAACCCAAACCACAGCTAAATGCAGCACTAACCTTTGATGATCTTCATCAGATGACACTCCTAGGACATTATGTTATACAATACATGCATGTTTTGTTCAATCAAGTTCATATTTATATCAAAAACCAGCTTTTTACATTAGCATGTGACGTTCAGAACTAGCATACCCACCGCAAACTTCCGGTGAATTTACTAAATTACTCACGATAAACGTTCACAAAAAACATAATTATTTTAAGAATTATAGATACAGAACTCCTTTATGCAATCGCTATGTCCGATTTTAAAATAGCTTTTCGGCAAAAGCACATTTTGCAATATTCTGAGTAGATAGCTCGCCATCACGGGCTAGCTATTTTGACACCCACCAAGTTTGGCACTCACCAAACTCAGATTTACTATAAGAAAAATTGGATTACCTTTGCTGTTCTTCGTCAGAATGCACTCCCAGGACTTCTATTTCAATAAAATTTTGGTTTGGTTCAAAATAATCCATAGTTATGTTCTAATATCCTCTGTTTTGTCGTGCGTTCAAGACACTATCCGAATGGTGACGCGCCCAACGCGTTTCGTGACAAATTTCTAAATATTCCATTACCGTACTTCGAAGCATGTCAACCGCTGTTTAAAATAAATTTTTATGCGATTTTTCTCGTAAAAAAGCGATAATATTCCGACCGGGAAACCCTGTTTTCGTTCAAAGACGAAAAAATAAAAACATGGAGTCATCTCGTGCACGCGCCCCCAGTCTCATTGTTCTCTGATTGACCACTATCCAAATGCGCTACTGTTTTTCAGCAATGGGCTGCAAAGTCATCATTCGACGTTCTGCCGCCTTCTGAGAGCCTATGGGAGCCGTAGGAAGTGTCACGTTACAGCAGAGATCCTCAGTTTTCAATAAAGAGAGTGTAGAAGACCAAGAAATGGTCAGAGAGGGCACTTCCTGTAAGGAATCTTCTCAGGTTTTTGCCTGCCATATGAGTTCTGTTATCCTCTCTAGGCTAGGCGGGACGAATTCGTCCCACCTACGTAACAGCCACTGCTATCCTGTGGCGCGATTTTCAAAACCTTAAAAATCCTATTACTTCAATTTCTCAAACATATGACTATTTTACAGCCATTTAAAGACAAGACTCTCGTTAATCTAACCACACTGTCCGATTTTAAAAAGGCTTTACAACGAAAGCAAAACATTAGATTATGTCAGCAGAGTACCAAGCCAGAAATAATCAGACACCCATTTTTCAAGCCAGCATATAATGTCACCAAAACCCAGAAGACAGCTAAATGCAGCACTCACCTTTGATGATCTTCATCAGATGACAACCCTAGGACATTATGTTATACAATACATGCATGTTTTGTTCAATCAAGTTCATATTTATATCAAAAACCAGCTTTTTACATTAGCATGTGACGTTCAGAACTAGCATACCCCCCGCAAACTTCCGGGGAATTCGCTAACATTTTACTAAATTACTCACGATAAACGTTCACAAAAAGCATAACAATTATTTTAAGAATTATAGATACAGACCTCCTCTATGCACTCGATATGTCCGATTTTAAAATAGGTTTTTGGTGAAAGCACATTTTGCAATATTCTAAGTACATAGCCCAGGCATCACGGGCTCGCTATTTAGACACCCGGCAAGTTTAGCACTCACCATAATCATATTTACTATTATAAAAGTTTCATTACCTTTTGTTGTCTTCGTCAGAATACACACCCAGGACTGCTACTTCAATAACAAATGTTGGTTTGGTCCAAAATAATCCATCGTTATATCCGAATAGCGGCGTTTTGTTCGTGCGTTCCAGACACTATCCGAATTAGTAAAGAAGTGTCACGCGCATGGCGCAATTCGTGACAATAAAATTCTAAGTATTCCATTACCGTACTTCGAAGCATGTCAACCGCTGTTTAAAATCTATTTTTACGACATTTTTCTCGTAGAAAAGCGATAATATTCCGACAGGGAATCTCCTTTTCGGCAAACAGAGGAAAAAATCCCAAAGGCGGGGGCGGTCGGGGTCACGCGCATAAGCCAGTGTCCCTTGATCGGCCACTTGAGAAAGGCGATAATGTGTTTCAGCCTGGGGCTGGAATGACGACATTCTGTTTTTTCCCGGGCTCTGAGCGCCTATGGACGACGTGGGAAGTGTCACGTTAGAGCAGAGATCCTTAGTAAATGATAGAGATGGAAAAGAAGTTCAAGAAATGGTCAGACAGGCCACTTCCTGTAAAGGAATCTCTCAGGTTTTGACCTGCCATTTGAGTTCTGTTATACTCACAGACACCATTCAAACAGTTTTAGAAAATTTAGGGTGTTTTCTATCCATATGTAATAAGTATATGCATATTCTAGTTACTGAGTAGGAGTGGTAACCAGATTAAATCGGGTATGTTTTTTATCCAGCCGTGTCAATGCTGCCCCCTAGCCCTAACAGGTTAAATAAAGGTTACACTTTTTGCACCCTAATTTTCTAATTCTTTCTGGAGAAAACTAACTTGATTATTTAGCAGACATCACTTGCTTATTTATATTCATGAAGATGATAAGTGATCAGCAAAGGCAATCTAATCTGCTGGCATCACGGCACGACATCAACATCACTCAAATTACAATCAGAAGACAGTTGAAGAAACTTGTGTGGATTAATGAAAGGCTCGGTAAGAAATGTTTTATATTTTATATATTATTTTTAAAACATTATCAGAACATTAACCATTTGTGTTAGCTTGTTTTGTACTGTTCTGTAGTTTCGACCCAATGATTCATCTGACAAACAAAGAACTTGCGTCCTGCAGGCCCAGTCATGGATCAAAGCTGGCGAGACATTCAATAATGTCATCTTCACAGACGAATCAACCGTGGACCTTGAGAAATTTGCTCAAAATTGCTACAGAAAAAAAGGAAGAAGATCAAGCAAGCCGAGTCCCAAGCACCCACTCAAACTCCATGTGTGGGGGCAATTTCTCGGCAGGGACCAGGCCCATATTTGATTTTTGATGGTAAGTTTTGCTATTTACAAAGCAAAAGGTACATTAAATATTGTAGCCTACACCTCACAGACTTATGTGTTCCAGAATAATTCACTCTTGCCTCCTTTTTCAGGTATCATGGCTTGAGAGTTCTTTGAGGAAGAAATCATCAAGAGATATGCTGGATCCTATGTCAGAGAGGTGTTTCTGGGACCAAATCGTTTCTTTCAAGGTAGGACTATAGCAATATTTTGTTGTTTAGGCCTATTTACATGTATATTTATATTATTGTACCTAATTTTGGCTGTTAGGCTAAATGTATTTTTTTTCTTCTCCAAATTCAGACAATGACCAAAAACACTGCCGCCCGGGTTTGCATTGCAAATGAGGGCATAAACTGGGTCAAGACGCCAGCAGAGTAAGTAGACCTTTATGAAGTTAAATAAATAAAAGACCTACAACACCTTCGGTAGGCCTACAGTATATCTACAAATATTTTTTTAATCTCTACATGTAGGTCTCCTGATTTAAACCAGATCGAACTTGTTTGGCATCAACTGAAAACATTCATCCGTAACTCTGCCAAGCCGACAGGCAAAGATGAACTGGTCAAGTCCGTCAAGATGTTTTGGCTAGAGAAATTGACGATACAACAATGCAACAAATACCTTGATCATCTCGGCATGGTTTTACCTGTGGTCGTGGAAGTGCGACTAAAATGTAGTTAATATAAACATCCGCGCTTGAATGTCTTTTTTCTCATTATATTATTTTATTAACGAAAGCATAAAGATGTTGATGAAGAAATACTGTACTGCTGTTTTGAGTTAGAAATGTAAGACTTTAGAGTACTTAAGCATCAAATACATTGCAAGTTGAGGGATTTTCACAACAGTAGCGGGGTTATAAAATGTCTATTGTCCTGCTAATAGGAAACATTTGCAAGATGGGCTACATTATTTATTGTAACCACAATGTCAACGCATAATTTGGATCTACCTTTTCAATTACTTTTAGAGTTTGGGATTTACAAATGTGCGCTTTTAATTATTAGTAACATTGTTTTAGTTCGAACGTGCAGACTTTTTTTCTTTAAATGATTGTTTTATGTAGGATGCTATTCTGACCAGTTGCAATTGTAAATAGGCCTAATAAAAAAAATACTTCTATTAGGCTGTTAACTTTGCATATTCTTTTGTCATAATTGTTTGTCTCTACATTAACATATTCCTCTCAGTTGTAATTTTTTTGCTTGACTCATTATGACGTTATAAATACTTACATTTGTTTCCCCCGTAATGTTTTGTCAGCCATCTTTGCTGAAGAAAGTCACCAGGGACAGGTGGCTCGCGTCAAATTCGTCATTGGAACCACTCAATATGATTGGTCCCGCGGTGTAAACTCACAACTTTTAAAGGAGGAACCACTAAGTTAGGGGCAGGTATGATGGCCTCAATTTCTGTCTGCAAGTCATCTGGTGACTAAGGTGTTGGGTTGCCTAATGGGTAGGTCACAATTGCAACTGTTCTCTTTAAAGTCTGTCTTCTATTCCTTTGGTTACATTTTGCCATTTCTTGCTTCTTTCTCACTTTGTAAGCTCAGAGATGGATTTCACTTCTCCCTTCTCTTTTTTCTTCCAGTATCTCTCCGTCTTTTTGCAGATGTTCCTGCTATTGTATAGGATCGTTTTTTATTTTATTTCTATGTCTGTGACCTCTGTGCTGTTTTATGTGGCATCTTCTAAAAACAAAAAAAACACACTACTTAAGTTTTCCAATTGTGCACACCTTGGAGCATTTTCTAGAATAAAGGAATTTAAAACATGATTAAATAAGCCTAAAGTAAAAAATATAAACAAAAAGGAAAAAGTAATAACATAATGGATTTTTTTTCATTTCCACCATGTTCTGTCATTTCTAACCGTTATGTTTGTGATGGAAATGACGCTTCTACTGTTTTTGGAGAAAAATGACAGACTGCTTAGCATGCTTTGGCTAGTATTACAGCTAGCATATAGTTTACACTAAATACATATATTTAAAAAATCTAAATTCTACATAAAATTTAAGAAATTATAGCCAGTTTGGAAATCTCGTGTGGCTCAGTTGGTAGAGCATGGTGTTTGCAACGCCAGGGTTGTGGGTTCAATTCCCACGGGGGACCAGTACGGAGAAAAAATGTATGAAAATGTATGAAATGTATGCATTCACTACTGCAAGTCGCTCTGGATAAGAGTGTCTGCTAAATGACTAAAATGTAAAAATGAAATGACTGACAATAAAAATATTCTCTACCCAAGTAATATTTACCTAGATTTTTCTTCAACTTCTGGACATCACTTCTGGAACAACTGTCTGCTGCAGCCATGTGCTTCAGCATCACAATATGTTTCCATGGTAACTAAGTTAACATTCTCTTGACAAAACTTTATTAATGAGGAATTTGCCCTCAGTGGTAGAAATGACACCACTACCAAAGGAAAGGAAAATGTTGTGTAAATAACAATGTAAAGGGCATACTCACAATAAATATTGATATAGATTTTATTTAATTGACTCTTTCTCTAGAAGATAACATAACAATGTGTAATTATTGTTTTCTCATAGAAAAACATTGTAGAAGCTAAAAGTCTCTCAGGGACAAGGGCAAAACAGTGAATTGAGGTATAAAATGCATCTGAAAAGTAGCTAAAATACTTGATAGAGTGGTGTTAAAAGAATCTGGGGTGATTGTAGTGTGAACTTAACATATAAAGAATAAAAACATATTTTTAAAAAATTGAATCCCGAAAATTGACCCTGACAACATAGAAGTTCCCATAGTTGCAGAATCACCCAAGTTTTCATTCATTCATACATGTTAAAATCACTTTTGGCTGTGATTACAGCTGTGTCTTTCTGGGTAAGTTTCTAAGAGCTTTGCACACCTGGATTGTACAATATGTGCACATTCTTTTTATAATTCTTCTTGCTCTGACGAGTTGGTTATTGATCATTGCAAGACAGCCATTTTCAAGTCTTGTCATAGATTTTCAAACAGATTTAAGTCAAAACTGTAACTAGCCCACTCGAACGTTCAATGTCGTCTTGATAAGCAACTCCAGTGTATGTTTTAGGTTATTGTCCTGCAGTCTGAATACTTAAATAAGTATATAAATATACTTAAATAAGTAAATAAGGTATTTCTGTTTTTTTATATAAATTAGCAAAAATGTCTAAACCTGTTTTCGCTTTGTCATCATGGGGTATTGTGTTTTCGATTTTAGTATTTATTTTTTGTTTTAAATCTATTTTAGAATAAGGCTGTAACCTAAAAAAAAGTCAAGGGGTCTGAATAATTTCCAAATGAACTGTATGTGGAATTGTTTTAACGAAGGGTCATTTTGCTATTTGATTTGGAATTTTAAGACCCCTTGAAGGGTATATAATTTTTTTTTTCAATATTTTATTTGGCCTTACTGCTATTAGCCCATACAAACATATTCAATAACACATTCACTGCATGAAACATCTAAAGGAAGTTTGTTCTGAAGTGTCTGTCTGAGAGATAAAAAACATCAGGAAATGTATACAATTGATGTCGGAGATTTACATAAACTTAGATTGAAGTCATTAAAGCTTGTTTTTCAACCACTCTGCAAATTTCTTGTTAACAAAACTATAGTTTTGGCAAGTTGGTTAGGACATCTACTTTGTGCATGACAAGTAATCTTTCCAACAATTGTTTACAGACAGATTATTTCACTTATAATTCACTGTATCACAATTCCAGTGGGTCAGAAGTTTACATACACTAAGTTGACTGTGTCTTTAAACAGCTTGGAAAATTCCAGAAAATGATGTCATGGCTTTAGAAGCTTCTGATAGGCTAATTGACATCATTTGAGTCAATTGGAGGTGTACCTGTGGATGTATTTCAAGGCCTACCTTCAAACTCAGTGCCTCTTTGCTTGACATCATGGGAAAATCAAAAGAAATCAGTCTGGTTCATCCTTTGGAGCAATTTCCAAACGCCTGAAGGTACCATGTTCATCTGTACACACAATAGTACGCAAGTATAAACACCATGGGACCAAGCAGCCGTCATACTGCTCAGGAAGGAGACGCATTCTGTCTCCTAGAGATGAACGTACTTTGGTGCGAAAAGTGCAAATCAATCCCAGAACAACAGCAAAGGACCTTGTGAAGATGCTGGAGGAAATGGGAACAAAATTATCTATATCCACAGGAAAACCAGTCCTAAATTGACATAACCTGAAAGGCTGCTCAGCAAGGAAGAAGCCACTGCTCCAAAACCACCATAAAAAGCCAGACTACGGTTTGCAACTGCACATGGTGACAAAGATCGTACATTTTGGAGAAATGTCCTCTGGTCTGATGAAACAAAATAGAACTGTTTGGCCATAATGACCATTGTTATGTTTGGAGGAAAAGGGGGGAGGCTTGCAACCCGAAGAACAACATCCCAACCGCAAAGCACGGGGGTGGCAGCATCATGTTGTGGGGGTGCTTTGCTGCAGGAGGAACTGGTGCACTTCACAAAATAGATGGCATCATGAGGGCGGAAATGTATGTGGATATATTGAAGCAACATTTCAAGACATCAGTCAGGAAGTTAAAGCTTGTTCGCAAATGGGTCTTCCAAATGGACAATGACCCCAAGCATACTTTCAAAGTTGTGGCAAAATGGCTTAAGGACAACAAAGTCAAGGTATTGGAGTTGCCATCTCAAAGCCCTGACCTCAATCCTATAGAAAATTTGAATTGAAAAAGTGTGTGCGAGCAAGGAGTTCTACAAACCTGACTCAGTTACACCAGCTCTGTCAGGAGGAATGGGCCAAAATTGACCCAACTTAGTGTGGAAGGCTACCCAAAATGTTTGATGCAAGTTAAATCATTTAAAGGCAATGCTACCAAAGACTACTTAAGTGTATGTAAACGTCTGACCCACTGGGAATGTGATGAAAGAAATAAAAGCTGAAATAAATAATTCTCTACTATTATTCTGAAATTTCACATTCTTAAAATAAAGTGGTGATCCTAACTGACGTAAGACAGGGAATTTGTACCAGGATTAAATGTCAGGAATTGTGAAACTGAGTTTAAGTGTATTTGACTAAGGTGTATGTTAACTTCTGACTTCAACTGCATATATTTTTGTACATTTATTTACCCCATATTGACAACACAAATGTTTTTAGATGTTTGCAAATGTATTACAAATAAAAAACACATACCTAACTTAAGGAGTCCTTTGCTATGAGACTTGAAATTGAACTCAGGTGCATCCTGTTCCCATTGATCATCCTTGATGTTTCTACAAATTGATTGGAGTCCACCTGTGGTAAATTCAATTGATTGGACATGATTTGGAAAAACACACAACTGTCTTATATAAGGTCCCACAGTTGACAGTGCATGTCAGAGAAAAAACCAAGCCATGAGGACGGATTAATTTTCCGTAGAGCTCCGAGACAGGACTGTGTCGAGGTACAAATCTGGGGAAGGGTACCAAAAAAAATCTGCAGCATTGAAGTTCCCCAAGACCACAGTGGCCTCCACCATTCTTAACCTGTTGGGGATAGGGGGCAGTATTTGCACGGCCGGATAAAAAAACGTACCCGATTTAATCTGGTTACTACTTCTGCCCAGTAACTAGAATATGCATATAATTATTGGCTTTGGATAGAGAACACCCTAAAGTTTCTAAAACTGTTTGAATGGTGTCTGTGAGTATAACAGAACTCATATGGCAGGCAAAAACCTGAGAAGATTCCTTACAGGAAGTGGCCTGTCTGACCATTCCTTGAGCTTCTTGACTCTGTTTATTGAAGACTGAGGATCTTTGCTGTAACGTGACACTGTAACGTGCTGTAACGTGACACTTAACAAGACTCTCGTTAATCTAACCACACTGTCCGATTTCAAAAAGGCTTTACAGCGAAAGCAAAACATTACATTATGTCAGCAGAGTACCCAGCCAGAAATAATCAGACACCCATTTTTCAAGCTAGCATATAATGTCACAAAAAACAAAACCACAGCTAAATGCAGCACTAACCTTTGATGATCTTCATCAGATGACAACCCTAGGACATTATGTTATACAATGCATGCATGTTTTGTTCAATCAAGTTCATATTTATATCAAAAACCAGCTTTTTTACATTAGCATGTGACGTTCAGAACTAGCATACCCCCCGCAAACTTCCGGTGAATTTACTAAATTACTCACGATAAACGTTCACAAAACATAAATTACTTTAAGAATTATAGATACAGAACTCCTCTATGCACTCGATATGTCCGATTTTAAAATAGCTTTTCGGTGAAAGCACATTTTGCAATATTCTCAGTAGATAGCCCAGCCATCACGGCTAGCCATTTAGACACCGACCAAGTTTAGCCCTGACCAAACTCCGATTTACTATTACAAAAGTTTGATTACCTTTGTTGTCTTCGTCAGAATGCACTCCCAGGACTGCTACTTCAATAACAAATGTTGGTTTGGTCCAAAATAATCCATCGTTATATCCAAATAGCGGCGTTTTGTTCGTGCGTTCTAGACAAATATCCGAAGTGTAAATAAGGGTCACGAGCATGGCGCAATTCGTGACAAAAGATTACTAAATATTCCATTACCGTACTTCGAAGCATGTCAACCGCTGTTTAAAATCAATTTTTATGCCATTTTTCTCGTAAAAAAGCGACAATATTCCGACCGGGAATCTGCGTTTAGGTAAACAGAGGAAAGAAAACAAAGCATTCGGTCGACGTGGGCACGCGTCTGAGTCTCACAGTACTGTAACCAGCCACTACCCAAACATTTTACTTTTTTTTTTTTTGTCATTTACCAGACGCTCTTATCCAGAGCAACTTACAGTAGTGAATGCATACATTTCATACATTTTTTTTCTGTGCTGGCCCCCCGTGGGAATCGAACCCACAACCCTGGTGTTGCAAACACCATGCTCTACCAACTGAGCTACAAACGCGCTACTTTGTTTCAACCAGAGCCTGCAAAGCCACGATTCAGCTTTTTGCCGCCTTCTGAGAGCCCATGGGAGCCGTAGGAAGTGTCACGTAACAGCAGAGATCCTCTGTAATGGATAGAGATGGCAAAGAAGGCCAAGAAATGGTCAGACAGGGTACTTCCTGTACAGAATCTTCTCAGGTTTTGGCCTGCCAAATGAGTTCTGTTATACTCACAGACACCATTCAAACAGTTTTAGAAACTTTGGAGTATTTTCTATCCAAAACTATTAATTATATGCATATTCTAGTTTCTGGGCAGGAGTAATAATCAGATTAATTTGGGTACGTTTTTTATCCGGCTGTGAAAATACTGCCCCCTATCCATAACAGCCTATCACTCGAATATCGTTGCTTTAAATCAATGCATGCACGAGCACTCTCTCGCAGTCTTTCTCGCTCTCCATCAATTCCATTCAAAATGCATTCTAGATTGATACGGTATATAGCCCTATATGTGACATAAGGCTCGATTCGGTCTTATGTAGCAAAATTTGACATTTTCAAGAGTAAAGACTGGCTTATACTACGTGTGTGTTCGTAAATTTAATCTGGAGTGCCAGAGTGTGCTCTGGACGTTCGTAAATACAGAGCTTTGTCAGATTTTCAGTTTGTAAATTAAGAGCGTTCAGAGCGCTCTGGCTGAAAAGTAGGGTTGATCCGAGCGTTCGGACCTAACAACAGTCAAGCACTCAAGCTGACTGGCTAACGTTGGCTAGCTTGCTAGCTACTTCCATACAAGTGAGAGAACTTCTCACTCTGACCATTTTACTCACCCTAGCAGAGCTGGTTAGGCTGTTTTTATGTTATCCAGAGCGTTGGTGACTGCAACTGTGCTACTGGCTACAATTTAATTATGCTTTTTTGCCAAGGTTTACTGACACTGGCCATATTCAACAGGTGTTGAGCGTTCGTAAATTAATCAGTTATTCTGCACTCTGGCACACTCAGACGAGAGTGCTCTGAAATCGGAGTAAATGGCACAAACACAATCTTTACAAAGTTATGTCCTGAATGTGACCAGTTTATTTTTGGATGCAGTGTTCAGACATTCACAGAAGTTGAGACAGCATACACAATCATCCAAACCGGAAAATGTAAGCTACATTAGTCCTAGCGCCATCTGAGGAAAGATTGATGTAACACACGCGGTAATATTTGGATAACTCTCGGCTGTCAGAAACCACAATATGAATTAGCTAACAGCAATTACTATTTATAATTCATCACATCACGGGTGAGCTCACCATTGATCGAAATAATTGAGTAAAAAACACTTTCTAGAAATATAAAGTAATCCGACGATGGGTAGTTTGTGCGCGCCGCCATGTTTGTTTTTTCACGTCAACCAAAGATAAGAGACCAGATGAGTTTGGTCTGTTTGCAGTATACATGTTGAAGGGGATGTGTCGTCTACGACCATTCACTTCCCTTCATTCACTTCCGGAAGTTTACCCTTCACCTCATTTTAACATATTTGATCTGACAGACGTTTACGTGACACCCAGAATGCATTGTGTAATGTCAACAAACATGGCACTACACATAGCTGGCAAATAGCTTAGCATTAGTTCATTATAATCAGTAGAACCTTCAAATAAGTATTTTACACACATCATAGGTGTCCATTACAATCTATGCAATAATTTGTCACCAGAACTTGAAAACGTGATTAAAACTAAATACATCATGCTCCATACATACATACTTGTATGCTACAGTAGAAATGACAACAGATATACAGAAAATAAGGCACTTACATTGATAGGAATGCATGTCCAAAATTATTATTTGTAAGGAAAACGACAAGGAAAACGACAAGGAAGGCAATGTGAGCGCCAGCCAGAAAATGTGCCAATTTGTGCAAGACTGCTCAAATGTCTGCATACTTGATCTGCGGAAACATTGGTGCTTGGGCTCTCCTCGAAGAGAGAAGTTTGTAGGGCTCAGTAAACCCTCAAACATATCAATTGTCCGCAACACTGAAATGGTCTACTTCTATGTTAATAAATGAGGAGGCAGAACACACCTCAATTCAAACTGTTAGAAAATTCTTTGAAATTGACAAGTTGAAATAGCCTATAGATAATTAGCAGGCAGCGCATGTTAATTGTCCTGTTGCGTAACAATCACATTTTGGAACAGTGAGTGCATTCTGACATCACGTGCATAAAATAACTCACGCTGTGTTGTGACCGTTAGAGATATTTGGAACTCACATGTTAAAAGCAAGCAAGGAAGGATTGATGCAACAATAGAGAGAGAACGATTAGGTTGGCTAATAACATTAGGGGAAATATTATGGAAGGTATATATATATATATATATATATATCAGTCTACTAATTATACAAATAGGCCCTATTATATCTCATAATGAAAATCTAATTCGCTACCCTATACTTTTAACGTTGTAGGCTGCATGTGTTGCACCAGAAACGCATCTTCTCTCCCTGCATTATCATGTTTTGAAAGATGTGCGTAATTCCAGTCCATATAATGCAGTATAATATGACAGTAATACAGTTCACATGCAAAAAGATTGTTGTGTGTAATGTGCAGTAGACTATATCATATATGTAGGCTATTGGATAACGTCACAATCATTTGGGCTTAGGCTCATTAAATGTACTTCATGTAGCTCTAATCAAATCCAGATATTGGCCTATGTACAGTTCCTGACATTCACAATTCCTGACATTTAATCCTAGTAACAATTCCCTGTCTTGGGTCAGTTAGGATCACCACTTCATTTTAAGAATGTGAAGTGTCAGAATAATATTAGTGATTTATTTCAGCTTTTATTTCTTTCATCACATTCCCTGTGGGTCAGAAGTTTACATACACTCAATTAGTATTTGGTAGCATTGCCTTTTAAATTGTTTAATGTTTCGGGTAGCCTTCCACAAGCTTTCCACAATAAGTTGGGTGAATTTTGGCCCATTCCTCCTGACAGAGCTGGTGCAACTGAGTCAGGTATGTAGGCCTCCTTGCTCGCACACACTTTTTCAGTTCTGCCCACAAATTTTCCATGGGATTGAGTTCAAGGCTTTGCGATAGACTCTCCAATACCTTGACTTTGTGTCCTTAAGCCATTTTGCCACAACTTTGGGAGTATGCTTGGGGTCATTGTAAATAAGAATTTGTGAAGAGGCGCCTCCGTGATGCTGGCCTTCTAGGCAGAGTTGCAAAGAAAAAGCCATATCTCAGACTGGCCAATAAAGAGAAAAGAATAAGATGGGCAAAAGAACACAGACACTGGATAGAGGAACTCTGCCTAGAAGGCCAGCATCCCAGAGTGCACCTCTTCACTGTTGACGTTGAGACTGGTGTTTTGCGGGTAATATTTAATGAAGCTTCCAGTTGAGGTCTTGCGAGGTGTCTGTTTCTCAAGCTAGACGCTCTAATGTACTTGTCCTCTTGCTTAGTTGTGCACCGGGGCCTCCCACTTCTCTTTCTATTCTGGTTAGAGCCAGTTTGCGCTGTTCTGTGAAGGGAGTAATGCACTGCGTTGTACGAGATCTTCAGTTTCTTGGCAATTTCTCGCATGGAATAGCCTTCATTTCTCAGAACAAGAATAGACTGACGAGTTTCAGAAGAAAGTTCTTTGTTTCTGGCCATTTTGAGCCTATGATCGAACCCACAAATGTTGATGCTCCAGATACTCAACTAGTCTAATGGCCAGTTTTATTGCTTCTTTAATCAGGACAACAGTTTTCAGCTGTGCTAACATAATTGCAAAAGTGTTTTCTAATGATCAATTAGCCTTTTAAAATGATAAACCTGGATGAGCTAACACAACATGCCATTGGAACATAGGAGTGATGGTTGCTGATAATGGGCCTCTGTATGCCTATGTAGATATTCCATAAAAATGTCTACATTGTATTTCTGATCAATTTGATGTTATTTTAATGCACAAAGAAAATGTGCTTTTCTTTCAAAAACAAGGACATTTTTTAGTGACCCCAAACCTTTGAACGGTAGTGTACATCCATACACAATTGGTGTGTGTGTGTGTGTGCTGTGGGGTTGAATCTACGAGGCTTGGCTATGTAATTTCTTCCAGGCTTCTGGGAGGGAAGTTGGACAATCAGCCTATCATAGCAGATGTAAGCAATGTCCCCATGCGCTCTGGCAGCTTTCATGGCTGGGATAAGTTCTTTCCTCTTCTGGCGCAGAGCTTCAGGATAGTCCTCGTTGAGGAACATATTGCACACAGTGAGTCCATGCAACTTAAGTGACTTGTTAAGCAAACTGAAATCATTTAGGATAGCCATAACAAAGGAGTTGAATACTTGACTCAAGACATTTCAGCTTTTCATTTAATATTTATTTGTAAAAATGTCTAAAATCATAATTCCACTTTGACATTATTGGGTATTGTGTGTGCCAGTGACATAAAATCTTAACCTTTTCATGTGTGAGTTCCAAATATCTCTAACAGTTTCCCCAGTGTGTTTTTTTTTATGCACGTGATGTTAGAATGTTCTCTCCATTCCAGAATGGGATTGTTACGCAACAGTACATTGAATCCGTTCTGCCCTCAAACCAAGGCACGCAGACTGTTTTTATTTATTGGCTGTTTTCAACTTGTCCATTTCAAATTATTTTCTAACAAGTTTTTTATTTTCTAAGAACAGTTTGAATTGAAGTGTGTTCCGCCTCATTCATTCACATGAAAGTAGTCGTTTTTACTTTTGCGGACCGATTAATTTTCTGACCCGGACAAAATTCCCTAAACACTTCCCAATTGTTTGTGCAGTTCAAGTCTGCAGACATTTGCTCATCTCCCGTCCTGCACACACGTGTTCACATTTTCCCTCTGTTGCCTGCATCGCAGTCATAGTTGTTTTCGTTACCAATTAATAACTTTGAAAATGTGTTCGTTTCTATCAAAGTAAGTGCCTTATTACATTATAATAGTTTCTGCATGTCGTTATGTCGTTTCTACTGTAGCATAATATTTGTAACCGGATACGTGAGGTAATGTTACTCATTTCATAACCTTTATGGTGTTATACTCAATGCTTAGGTAGCTAGCTACATTCTTCTATTAGCTCTGTAAAACAATGCTAATTGTGTCAGTGAAGTATTAGCATGTGTTGTATTTTGAAGCTACCCTGGCCTTACGACTCCCAAGTGGCACAGCTGTCTAAGGCACAGCATCTCAGTGCTAGAAGCGTCACTACAGACACCCTGGTTCAAATCCAGGCTGTGTTTCTATCAAAGTAAGTCCCTTATTACGCTAATAGTTTCTGTATGTGATTTGCATGCATGTCCAATTGCAAAAACTCCCTTGTTCACTAATCATCTCACCTGTTCGTTGGCAGTGAACTATGTGGCTATTGAGGACTGCGTTGATCAGATGGGAAAATATCTTATACCATTTGGTCATTTTCTTGGAGTGCATTCCACAAAGCTGTTCATCATGTCTGCCTTATCCACTTCTCCCATTTTGAGGTGATAGTCAAGCATGCACTCTGGTTTGATTTTCCTCTCTCCAGTCAGGTGGTCCACCTTCCCTGTGGCAGACATGGTTGCTGTATGGACAGTGGAGAGGACATGGATGTCTCGTTTGTCATGCCACTTTACTGCCAGCTGTTGACATTTCTTATTTTGTATAACAGGTCATTATGGGTGGCAGTAGCATTGTTGATGAAATGCAGTCATTGCAGCAGAGCTAGCAAGCAGTCTTGGGAAAAGAGGGTGGTGAAGAAGGGAGTTGCAAACATAGGATCTGTGCTCCAGTATTCTCTTAGGGAGTTCTTTACTTTCCCCATGAGAAAGACTGTCACCAGGAAGGTATACATTTCACTAATTGTGGTTGTCCTACCCACTCCTGGCTCTCTCTTCTCCTGTAGCTCCAAGGCATAGCAATTGGTCTCTGCTATGTCTCCACCAGCTCCTCTGTCAGAAACATCTTGAAGCACTCTGCCTCAGATGGAAATGGCAAGGAATGTTGCACTCCAGACTGGGACTCATCAAAGCAAACAGCAGGGCCAGGAGGGGTGAAAAGTCTGGCAGCCTTCCAGCTACCACAGAACTCCTGTACTTCATCCACTGTCGGTCTGCCTCAATCACCACCAGCATCTTCAAAGGGAACTGGGACTTTGTCAGTGGAGAAGGGGTCCTCAGATTCAGGGTTCTCAATGGCTGGGGGGCAGCTCCTCACTGTCACTGTCAGAATCTGATTCCTGACTTTCAAACTCATTGTCAGAATTTTAAAAAATCTCCAGAATTTCCGCATTTGAGTTGTCTCCTTTTGAAAGATGTTGCAAATGCTACAGCTTAGCTCACTAGCTACATACATAAACAACAACACTGAATGGCTCAGAGTGGGAGTGAGAGGTTACGTGATTGACTGCCTGCATGCACCATTTGCATCAATAAATCACTATCAGAAAATGGTTTGAGTTAATTTTTTTAATATTTACTGTTTTATTCATGTTTTTCAAGTACCAGTGATAAATCATGCATTCTGATTTTTGCATAGATTGTAATGGGCACATATTATGTGTGTAAAATACTTTTGTGAAAGTTGTACTGATTATGATGAGCTAAGCTAATTCCAGCTGCGTGTAGCCATGTTTGTTGACATAAAATGCATTCAGGGTTTCATGTAATTGTCTGTTGGACCAAAGATGCGATAACATAATGAGGTGAGTAAGGGTTCACTCATCTTTTGAGAACTTCAGGAAGTGAATGGTGGGATGTGAACGATGGTAGATGACACACCCCTTCAACATGCATACTATAAACAGACCAAACTCGTCTTGTCTTATTATCTTTGGTTTCTGTGAGGGGAAAAAATGTATGGCGGCGTGTTGAAACTAATCATCGTCGGATTACTTTCGATTTCTAGAAAGTGTTTTACTCAATTATTTCGATCAATGGTGAGCTCACCCGTGATGATTAATTATAAGTAGTAATTGATATTAGCTAATTCATATTGTAGTTTATGTCAGCCGAGAGTTATAAAATAGGACCGCTTGTGTTGCGTCAATCTTTCCTCAGTTAGCGCTAGGACAAATGTAGCCAGCTCAAATGCAGATTGTTGCGGCATTCAAAACTGGCCGTTCTTAATAAGCGTTCTAATCACACGGGTGTGATCGTATGCTTCAGGGACCACTGTAGAACAATCACACCCGTGTGATGGTACGTGTGAACGGGTTCATTTAATACATTTAAAATTCAGGTTCTAATACAACAAAATGTGGAAAAAGTCAAGGGGTGTGAATACTTTCTGAAGTCACTGTATAAATGCTGATATCATAGATGGTCAGTCCATGCATCCATAGCCCTGTCTTTTGAATTTGAGAGTGGTTACATTTCTCCAGCCCAATCCCTCAGCTATTTACTGTGGTTGGGAAAAGGCTTTGTTATTGTTTTAACTGCTGATTGCCGTTTTAATGGACCGTCACATGTACTCACATAGAAACACTGTTTGGGCTTTCTCTCTCTTCTGTTAATGATTCTTTCTTTGCAGTAGATCATTCTGGGCTAAAGAACTAGAAAGCACCAACTCACTTTTCAGAAAAGATTGCCCACCCCTTTGCTTGGTGCCATTACACCTGATTCAACTAAGCACCTTGATCAGGGGTCTCACTGCTGGGTTAGGAGAGAACCTTGCGGCCCTCAGTATACTGACATAAGTCCTTGTTACCAGGCAGACAGAAAAAGTCCCATAGGTTCTTATGACCGTCATGGAAATTCCCTTTTGGCACAATGGTGGGCACACTGCCACCGCACACACACAGACATACACACACAGACAGACAGACTGACCCGTTTATTAATAGAGCATTGATGGCTGACCTCAGGCCCTGTGGACTAACGGGAACAGTGCGTGTGTGTTCGGAGAAGGGGCATTCTTTTCTCCTCAGCCTGGCATGACCTCACCCTGCCTGGGCAAATATCACCATGGCACTGCCCTCTACACACATGCAGGAATGCGCACACACACATGCAGGGACTCACGCACTCACTCACTCCCACACATGCGTGCATATACATACACACACAGTTAATGTCATCAAATTCAAATCAAATCAATCAAATCAAATTTATTTTTATATAGCCCTTCGTACATCAGCTGATATTCTCAAAGTGCTGTACAGAAACCCAGCCTACGATGTATTGCACTTGAATCACTCCAGTTTCAATAAATGACGTTAAACTGTACCAACTTAAGCAATGACATTGACGCCTGGGGCGTGTACTTAACCTATAAAAAGAAAGTTAAGAGTAATATGGCGTAACACTTAAATTAAAGGCATTCTCAAATAGCCGCCTTAATAGCCAAGCAACGGCACACGTTTCAGAAAATAAATGACTCTTTCAAATAAACAGAACAGTATCATTCTTGATTATGCAGACAATTTGGAATTCACAGTAATATTTCTTATAAGAACCATAAGTGATGCAGCTAATCTTTCTTCTACTTTAAGCCAGGTGAGACTTGCATGCATCTTGTTGATATTCGCTCTGTTTTAGTTGTGTGCGGGCCAGCTGTTTGTTCAGCAGCAAATGCATGCAATTGCTAATCACCCATCCGCCTGACTACATGTGAAAATCTTCTCCACTCCTGTTCCTGAGTAAAACAACGAAAGTGCAAAAAAGCAGAGAACCATTCACAACAACCCGATACCTGTATTTTGTTTATAAGGTCTATGAATATGCAGAAATCATGGTTAGGTCTTCAGGTGGCTTTTATTTCCCCATGTTTTTTACCCCCTACCTCTTTCACATATATGAAAAAGCCGGTATAAAAATGCAGGCATAGTAAATGAGTGGGATTTTGATATGTGTAATGAAAGGGGTTATCAGAAGCTTCTTCTTGAGGGGACAGCTTGATGAAAACCAAGCTGTCCGCCCACAGAAAATAGACCTCTCTTTAGCATCACACACATTATCAAGCATTACACACATATTATCCATATACTGACTGTCATCACTTGGTGGCCTATAGCAACACTCCAAAATAAGAGGCTTTAGATGAGGATGGTGAACTCGCAATCACAACACTTCAACAACATTAGAGATGAGGTCCTCTCTAAGCTTTACAGGAATATGGCTTTGAACATATACAGAAACACCTCCCCCATAGGTATTCCTGTCTCTTTAGATCTTAGTGTCTTCAAAAAACATTCTTGAATTAATACACATTTTGTTGTGTTACAACCTGAATTCAGAATGGATTAAATAGTATATTTGTTCTCTTACCCATCTACACCCAATATACCCCATAATGACAACGTGAAAACATGTTTTTATAAATGTAGCAAAATTATTGAAAATGCAATACAGAGTCGATACTTTGTAGAAGCACCTTTGGCAGTGATTACAGCTGTGAGTTTTTCTGGGTAAGTCTCTAGGAGCTTTCCACACATTGATTGTGCAACATTTGCCCATTTATTATTTTCATAATTCTTCAAGCTTTGTCAAATGGGTTGTTGATCATTGCTAGACAACCCTTTTCAGGTCTTGCTATAGATTTTAAAGTAGATTTAAGTCAAAACTGTAACTCAGCCACTCAGGAACATTCACTGTCTTCTTGGTAAGCAACTCCAGTGTTGATTTGGCCTTGTGTTTTAGGTTATTGTCCTGCTGAAAGATGAATTCATCTCCCAGAATCTGGTGGAAAACAGACTTTTCTCTAGGATTTTGCCTGTGCTTAGCTCCATTTACGTATATTTTTAAATCCTGAAAAACTCCCAAGTCCTTCACGATTTCAAGCATAGACATAACATGATGCAGCCGCCACTATGCTTGAAAATATGGAGAGTGGTACTTAGTAATGTGTTGGATTTGCACCAAACAGAACACTTTGTGTTCAGGACAAAAAGTTAATTGCTTTGCCAATTGTTTTGGAGGTTTTACTCTAGTGCCTTAGTGCAAACAGGATGTATGTTTTGAAATATTTGGTTTCTGTACAGGCTTCCTTCTTTTCACTCTGTCATTTAGGTTAATATTGTGGAGTAACTACAATGCTGATCCATCCTCAGTTTTCTCCTATCACAGCCATTCTGTAACTGGTTTAGAATCACCATTGCCCTCATGGTGAAATTCCTGAGCGGTTTCCTTCCTCTCCGGAAACTGAGTTAGGAAAGACCCCTGTATAGTTGTAGTGACTGGGTATATTGATACACCATCCAAAGTGTAATTAATAATTTCACTATGCTCAAAGGTATTTTATGTATGTTTATTTAAAAAAATATATATTTACCAATAGGTGCCCT
This sequence comes from Salmo salar, assembly GCF_965601325.2. Lineage (NCBI taxonomy): Eukaryota > Metazoa > Chordata > Actinopteri > Salmoniformes > Salmonidae > Salmo > Salmo salar. The sequence goes on along the minus strand of NC_138297.1, from coordinate 33,709,249 downwards.
TCTTTGCAAGGCATTGGAAAATCTCCTTGGTCTTTGCTGTTGAATCTGCGCTGGAAATTTACTGAGGGACCAGTCGAGCAGTACTTCTATGTTTGGGGTACAGAGATGGGGTAGTCATAAAAAAATCCTGTTTACACACCATTTTTGCACACAAAGTTAGTCCATGCAACTTATTAACGGATTTGTACAGAACATTTTTACTCCTGAAGTTATTTATGCTTGCCATTACAAAGGGGATAAATACTTATTGACTTAAGACTTTTTTTTGTAATTAGTAAAAAAAAATCTAAAAACATAATTTGACTTTGACATTATTGGGTATTGTGTAACACAAAAAAATGTGGAAAAAGTCAAGGGGTGTGAATAGTTTTTGATGGCACTAGTAAAATAAGGTATACCGCCGAGCCCTAAAACACACGTTTTTGTTGTCACTTACACTGGATAGGTGCAGTGAAATGTGTTGTTTTACAGGGTCAGCCATAGAAGTACAGCGCCCCTGGAGCAAATTATGTTTAAGTCCCTTGCTCAAGGGCACGTCAGCAGATTTTTCACCTTGTCGGCTTGGGTCTTTGAACCAGCGACCTTTCGGTTACTGGACCAATGCTCTAACTGCTAGGCTACCTGCCACACACACCTCAACTGCCTCTCTCACTATAGGGGTAACGTCAGCATTAACGGTTAACCCAAGGAGTATGTATTCGTGTTTGGCTGGGCAGGGTTAGGTTGGGTTGACAGGGTTGGCTAGGCTTTGGACTCCAGAGTCGGACCAGAAAAAATAATGGTGTCGTGGTGTGTGTGATTGCAACCATAAAATCTGACCGTGCATTCGGAAAGTATTCAGATCCCTTGACTTTTTCCACATTTTGTTACACACAATACCCCATAATGACAATTTTTTTGTAAATAAAAAGAAAAACGGATAAGTATTTAGACCCTTTGCTAAGAGACTCGAAATTGAGCTCGGGTGTATCCTGTTTCCATTGATCATCCTTGACGTTTCTACAACTGGTTACCACCTGTGGTAAATTCAATTAATTGGACATGATTTGGAAAGGCACACACCTGGCTTTATGGAGATGAGAGAACCTTCCAGATGGACAACCATCTCTGCAGCACTCCACCAATCAGGCCTTTATGGTAGAGTGGCCAGACAGAAGCCACTCCTCAGAAAAAGGCACATGACAGCCCCCTTGGAGTTTGCCAAAAGACACTTAAATGACTCTCCAAACCTGAGAAACAAGATTCTCTGGTCTGATGAAATCAAGATTGAACTCTTTGGCCTGAATGCCAAGCATCATATCTGGAGGAAACCTGGCACCATCCCTACGGTGAAGCATGGTGGTGGCAGCATCATGTTGTGGGGATGTTTTTCAGCAGCAGAGACTGGGAGACTAGTCAGGATTGATGCAAAGATGAATGGAGCAAAGTACAGAGATCCTTGATTGAAATCTACTCCAGAGCTCTCAGGACCTCAGACTGGGGCGAAGGTTCACCTTCCAAAAGGACAATGACACTGAGCACATAGCCAAGACAATGCAGGAGTGGATTCGAGACGGCTCTGAATATCCTTGAGTGGCCCAGCCAGAGCCTGAACTTGAAGCCGATCAAACAGACCTGAAAAAAAGCTGTGCAGTGGCTCTCCCAATACAACCTGACAGAGCTTGAGAGGATCTGCATAGAAGAATGGGAGAAACTCCCCAAATACTGGTGTGCCAAGCTTGTAGCGTCATACCCAAGAAGACTCTGCTGTAATCTCTAACAAAGGGGCTTCAAAGTACTGAGTAAAGGGTCTGAACACTTATGTTGATGTGATATTGAAGTTTTTTTCAAAAACCTTTTTTTTATTATTTATATTATGGGGTGTGTGTGTAGATTGAAGGCCAGCATCCTGGAGTCGCCCCTTCACTGTTGACATTGAGGCTGGTGTTTTGCAGGTACTATTTAACCTCTCTAGGGTAGGTGGCACCAAATCGTCCCACCTACGTAACAGCCAGTGTAATCCCGTGGCGCGTTATTATATGTTATGTTATTATATGTTATGTTATTATATATATATATACGAATCTATATATGGTTTGGAGCGAGCAGTCGCACTACGCTTCGCTCCACAGGTAATATTACACTTCACTACATTACAACGGCTTGATTTGTTTGATCTGAGTAATTCTTCTTAGCTAGCTACATAGCCGTCTTTGTATCAAAGATAATTGTGTAGTTTAGAGTAATTAGAGTAATTATCGAGGCTAGCTATCTTCGTCCTCCTAACGTAGTCAACACTGCTAGCTGCTAGCTAGCTAGTCATCACTGCTAGCTAGCCAACTTCTACCGACTAGCAGCACTGTAGAAACTATTACATTACAACGTAACGACTTGATTAGTGTGGTGTTAGTGTTAGTTAGCCAGCTACATAGTTGTCTTTGCTGTCTCTGTATCTAAGATAATTGTGTAGTTTGAGTAATTATCGAGGTGAGCTAGCCAGCCGCGACGCGGCGCCAGACTTAGTCAACACACCTAGTCATCATTAACCCACTGCTAGCTAGCCAACCGTTACCGACTAGCAGCGCTGTAGATACTAATACTTTACAACGGAACGATTTGACTAGTGCAGTGTTAGCTAGCTAGCTACTTAGTTGTCTTTGTCATAGCTTGATAATTGTGTAGTTTAGTAATTACCGAGGTTAGCTAGCCAGCCATCGAGGTTAGCTAGCCAGCTATTTCCGTCCCCCGCGACGCCATTTTTCCTAACCCAGCCAACTATTACCGACGAGCAGCATTGTAGAAACTAAATACATTACAAGGAACGTCTTGATTAGTGTTATGTTAGCTAGCTAGCTACAAAGTTGCTTTGTATCATGACAAGGTGTAGTACTGAAACTATCGAGGTTACCTAGCCAGCTACATGTTCAAAGTCAACAACGCAGCCACTGCTAGCTAGCCTACTCCACCAGCCAGCAGCACTGTATCATTTTCGTCATTTTAGTCAATTAGATTTTTGCAACGTAAGCTTAACTTTCTGAACATTCGAGACGTGTAGTCCACTTGTCATTCCAATCTCCTTTGCATTAGCGTAGCCTCTTCTGTAGCTTGTCTACTATGTGTCTGTCTATCCCTGTTCTCTCCCCTCTGCACAGGCCATACAAACGCTCCACACCGCGTGGCCGCTGCCACTCTAACCTGGTGGTCCCAGCGCGCACGACCCACGTGGAGTTCCAGGTCTCCGGCAGCCTCTGGAACTGCCGGTCTGCGGCCAACAAGGCTGAGTTCATCTCAGCCTATGCTACCCTCCAGTCCCTAGACTTCCTGGCGCTGACGGAAACATGGATTACCACAGATAACACTGCTACTCCTACTGCTCTCTCCTCGTCTGCCTACGTGTTCTCGCATACCCCTAGAGCATCGAGCCAGCGGGGTGGTGGCACTGGAATCCTCATCTCTCCCAAGTGGACATTCTCTCTTTCTCCCCTGACCCATCTGTCTATCTCCTCATTTGAATTCCATGCTGTCACAGTTACCAGCCCTTTCAAGCTTAACATCCTTATCATTTATCGCCCTCCAGGTTCCCTTGGAGAGTTCATCAATGAGCTTGACGCCTTGATAAGTTCCTTTCCTGAGGATGGCTCACCTCTCACAGTTCTGGGTGGCTTTAACCTCCCCACGTCTACCTTTGACTCATTCCTCTCTGCCTCCTTCTTTCCACTCCTCTCCTCTTTTGACCTCACCCTCTCACCTTCCCCCCCTACTCACAAGGCAGGCAATACCCTTGACCTCATCTTTACTAGATGCTGTTCTTCCACTAATCTCATTGCAACTCCCCTCCAAGTCTCCGACCACTACCTTGTATCCTTTTCCCTCTCGCTCTCATCCAACACTTCTCACTCCGCCCCTACTCGGATGGTATTGCGCCGTCCCAACCTTCGCTCTCTCTCTCCCGCTACTCGCTCCTCTTCCATCCTATCATCTCTTCCCTCTGCTCAAACCTTCTCCAACCTATCTCCTGATTCTGCCTCCTCAACCCTCCTCTCCTCCCTCTCTGCATCCTTTGATTTCCTCTGTCCCCTATCCTCCAGGCCGGCTTGGTCCTCCCCTCCTGCTCCGTGGCTCGACGACTCACTGCGAGCTCACAGAACAGGGCTCCGGGCAGCCGAGCGGAAATGGAGGAAAACTCGCCTCCCTGCGGACCTGGCATCCTTTCACTCCCTCCTCTCTACATTTTCCTCTTCTGTCTCTGCTGCTAAAGCCACTTTCTACCACTCTAAACTCCAAGCATCTGCCTCTAACCCTAGGAAGCTCTTTGCTACCTTCTCCTCCCTCCTGAATCCTCCTCCCCCCCCTCCTCCCTCTCTGCGGATGACTTCGTCAACCATTTTGAAAAGAAGGTTGACGACATCCGATCCTCGTTTGCTAAGTCAAACGACACCGCTGGTCCTGCTCACACTGCCCTACCCTGTGCTTTGACCTCTTTCTCCCCTCTCTCTCCAGATGAAATCTCGTATCTTGTGACGGCCGGCCGCCCAACAACCTGCCCACTTGACCCTATCCCCTCCTCTCTTCTCCAGACCATTTCCGGAGACCTTCTCCCCTACCTCACCTCGCTCATCAACTCATCCTTGACCGCTGGCTACGTCCCTTCCGTCTTCAAGAGAGCGAGAGTTGCACCCCTTCTGAAAAAACCTACACTCGATCCCTCCGATGTCAACAACTACAGACCAGTATCCCTTCTTTCCTTTCTCTCCAAAACTCTTGAACGTGCCGTCCTTGGCCAGCTCTCTTGCTATCTCTCTCAGAATGACCTTCTTGATCCTAATCAGTCAGGTTTCAAGACTGGGCATTCAACTGAGACTGCTCTTCTCTGTGTCACGGAGGCTCTCCGCACTGCTAAAGCTAACTCTCTCTCCTCTGCTCTCATCCTTCTAGACCTATCTGCTGCCTTTGATAATGTGAACCATCAGATCCTCCTCTCCACCCTCTCCGAGCTGGGCATCTCCGGCGCGGCCCACGGTTGGATTGCGTCCTACCTGACAGGTCGCTCCTACCAGGTGGCGTGGCGAGAATCTGTCTCCGCACCACGTGCTCTCACCACTGGTGTCCCCCAGGGCTCTGTTCTAGGCCCTCTCCTATTCTCGCTATACACCAAGTCACTTGGCTCTGTCATATCCTCACATGGTCTCTCATATCATTGCTATGCAGATGACACACAATTAATCTTCTCCTTTCCCCCTTCTGACAACCAGGTGGCGAATCGCATCTCTGCATGTCTGGCAGACATATCAGTGTGGATGACGGATCACCACCTCAAGCTGAACCTCGGCAAGACGGAGCTGCTCTTCCTCCCGGGGAAGGACTGCCCGTTCCATGATCTCGCCATCACGGTTGACAACTCCCTTGTGCTAAGAGCCTCGGCGTGACCCTGGACAACACCCTGTCGTTCTCCACTAACATCAAGGCGGTGACCCGATCCTGTAGGTTCATGCTCTCCAACATTCGCAGAGTACGACCCTGCCTCACACAGGAAGCGGCGCAGGTCCTAATCCAGGCACTTGTCATCTCCCGTCTTGATTACTGCAACTCGTTGTTGGCTGGGCTCCCTGCCTGTGCCATTAAACCCCTACAACTCATCCAGAACGCCGCAGCCCGTCTGGTGTTCAACCTTCCCAAGTTCTCTCACGTCACCCCGCTCCTCCGCTCTCTCCACTGGCTTCCAGTCGAAGCTCGCATCCGCTACAAGACCATGGTGCTTGCCGACGGAGCTGTGAGGGGAACGGCACCTCCGTACCTTCAGGCTCTGATCAGGCCCTACACCCAAACAAGGGCACTGCGTTCATCCACCTCTGGCCTGCTCGCCTCCCTACCTCTGAGGAAGCACAGTTCCCGCTCAGCCCAGTCAAAACTGTTCGCTGCTCTGGCACCTCAATGGTGGAACAAGCTCCCTCACGACGCCAGGACAGCGGAGTCAATCACCACCTTCCGGAGACACCTGAAACCCCACCTCTTTAAGGAATACCTGGGATAGGATAAAGTAATCCTTCTAACCCCCCCTTAAAAGATTTAGATGCACTATTGTAAAGTGGTTGTTCCACTGGATATTATAAGGTGAATGCACCAATTTGTAAGTCGCTCTGGATAAGAGCGTCTGCTAAATGACTTAAATGTAAATGTTATTCAAAAACCTCAAAAATGTAAAAACTTCAATTTTTCAAACATATGACTATTTTACACCATTTTACAGACAAGACTCTCGTTAATCTAACCACACTGTCCGATTTCAAAAAGGCTTTACAACGAAAGCAAAACATTAGATTATGTCAGCAGAGTACCCAGCCAGAAATAATCAGACACCCATTTGTCAAGCTAGCATATAATGTCACATAAACCCAAACCACAGCTAAATGCAGCACTAACCTTTGATGATCTGCATCAGATGACAACCCTAGGACATTATGTTATACAATACATGCATGTTTTGTTCAAACAAGTTCATATTTATATCAAAAACCAGCTTTTTACATTAGCATGTGACTAGCATGTGACTAGCATTCCCAGCGAACACTGCCAGTGAATTTACTAAATTACTCATGATAAACGTTCACAAAAAGCATAACAATTATTTTAAGAATTATAGATACAGAACTCCTCTATGCACTCGATATGTCCGATTTTAAAATAGCTTTTCGGTGAAAGCACATTTTGCAATATTCTCAGTAGATAGCCCGGCATCACAGGGCTAGCTATTTAGACATCCAGCAAGTTTAGCACTCACCAAAGTCAGCTTTACTATAAGAAAAATGTTATTACCTTTGGTGTTCTTCGTCAGAATGCACTCCCAGGACTTCTACTTCAATAACAAATGTTGGTTTGGTTCAAAATAATCCATAGTTATATCCAAACAGCGGCGTTTTGTTCGTGCGTTCAAGACACTATCCGAAAGGGAAAATAAGGGTGACGAGCATGGCGCAATTCGTGACAAAAAAATTCTAAATATTCCATTACCGTACTTCGAAGCATGTCAACCGCTGTTTAAAATCAATTTTTATGCAATTTTTCTCATAAAAAAGCGATAATATTCCGACCGGGAATCTGCGTTTAGGTAAACAGACGAAAGAAAATAAAGCATTCGGTTGACTCGGGCACGCGCCTAAGCCCATAGTACTCTGATCGGCCACTTGCCAAAAGCGATAATGTGTTTCAGCCAGAGGCTGCCTCGATATCGTTCAGCTTTTTCCCGGGATCTGAGAGCCTATTGGAGCCGTAGGAAGTGTCACGTTAGAGCAAAGATCCTCAGTCTTCAATAAAAAGAGCCCAGATGAAACACAACTTGTCAGACAGGCCACTTCCTGCATGGAATCTTCTCAGGTTTTGGCCTGCCATTTGAGTTCTGTTATACTCACAGACACCATTAAAACAGTTTTAGAAACTTTAGGGTGTTTGCTATCCAAAGCCAATAATTATATGCATATTCTAGTTACTGGGCAGGAGTAGTAACCAGATTAAATCGGGTACGTTTTTTTATCCGACCGTGTCAATACTGCCCCCTAGCCCTAACAGGTTAATGAATCTGCCAGTTGAGGACTTGTGAGGCTTATGATTCTCAAACTAGACACTAATGTACTTGTCCTCTTGCTCAGTTGTGCACCGGGGCCTCCCACTCCTCTTTCTATTCTGGTTAGAGACCGTTTGCACTGTTCTGTGAAGGGAGTAGTACACAGCTTTGTACGAGCTCTTCAGTTTCTTGGCAATTTCTCGCATGGAATAGCCTTCATTTCTCAGAACAAGAATAGACTGACAAGTTTCAAAAGGAAGGCTTTGCTTCTGGCCATTTTGAGCCTGTATTGAACCAACAAATGCTGATGCTCCAGATACTCAACTAGTCTAAAGAAGGTCAGTTTTATTGCTTCTTTAATCAGAACAACAGTTTTCAGCTGTACTAACGTAATTGCAAAAGGGTTTTCTAATGATCAATTAGCCTTTTAAAATTATCAACTTGGATTAGCCAACACAACGTGCCATTGGAACACAGGAGTGATGGTTGTTGATAATGGGCCTCTGTACGTCTATGTAGATATTCCATAAAAAATCTACCGTTTTCAGCTACAATAGTCATTTACAACATTAACAATGTCTACACTGTATTTCTGATCAATTGTATGTTATTTTAATATATATTTTTTTGCTTTTCTTTCAAATACAGACATTTCTAAGTGACCCCAAACTTTTGAACGGTAGTGTACTTACTGCTAACCAGAGGAGAATCTCTCAATGACCGCGGAATGTAGCAACGAGAATGAGAATGTTTGTCACTTGGCTGTTTGTTCCAAAATGTTTTGTGGTTTTGTGCCGAGCATAGTTTCCATGGGGACAGTGACCTACTTGGAATGGAGGACTGGGCTTATATCCGAATGGTACCCTTATGGGCCTGGTCAAAAGTAGTGCACTATAGGGATTAGGGTGCTATTTTAGACATAGCCTGAAAGGACACAGTGTGTGTGTTTGTGTGTGCGCAATGCATGTTTTTAACCCACACCTCTCTCTCCCTACAGATTGAGGAAGGTGGTAAGGCAGAACAATGTAAGAAGCTGAGGGTGGGTGATGAACTGGTGAATATAAACGGATCAGCCCTCTACGGTTCAAGACAGGAAGCTGTTATACTTATCAAAGGATCCTACCGTATACTAAAGATCACCGTACGCAGGTAGGAATTGACAGACCATTTGTATGTGTGACAGTGTGTTGAGATTGTGTGTGTGAACAGATAAGGGAAATGTAACAAGAGGTGAGAGATGCACCCATTTTGTGATTTTTGTCGTGTGTCCCATCCTATCTTCAAATGCTTGTAAAATACCTCAACAGGTCTAGTGAATCACTGTCAGACTTGGTGATTGAGAGGGTACAAAAAGGTGAGCTCCTTCAAAGTAGAGGTTACATTAATGCTTAAAAGGTCCAATGCAGCCGTCATGATATCAATATCATACAATTTCTGGGTTACAATTAAGTACTTGCCTGTGGTCAAATTTTTTTAAAAATAAACAACAATAGCTTCTTAGCATAGAGCCATTTCATAAGCAAGAATTTTGCTTGGACTGTCTGGGAGTGGTCTGAGTGGGGAGGGGAAAACTGAAAACTAGCTGTTATTGTCAGAGAGGTTTGGAAGTCTTTTTTTTTCTTATTGGTCTATTAACACATTTTTACCATCTGACGATTTCACCATTTACATTTGACATTTTAGTCATTTATTTTTGTATTGGCCCCCCGTGGGTATCGAACCCACAACCCTGGCGTTGCACACACCATGCTGGCATTGCAAACACCATGCTCTACCAACTGAGCCACAGGGAAGAACTCCATCATACCAAAACAGGCTGAAATTTCAGGCGGTCTTTTAAAACAACTCTTACACTGAAAGGGCATTATCAAAATTGTATACCTCGTAGTGTGGAAATATATATAAAACACAGGAAAATCACGTTTTTGACTGCACTAGGCATTAAATGTATTTTAATGTATCTTGAACAAAATTACTAACAACTCAAATAAGATTTGTATTTTTTATTTTTATTTTTTAAACTTTGTTTATTTTGGAATTAACAGAGCTCTACCAGGCGGTTGAGAAGTCAAGAGAGTCATACCAGCAAATTGCATAGCATTTTTATTCATCTCAACAATATTACAAACATTACTTTAGGTCTGCTTCAATGGTTTTTATAGATAGGTAAGCTTTGTTAAATGAGGACTTATGTCAAATTTGAATATTTTATGGTCATTTTGTATTACATTTTAAATGAATACTTTTTCAGGTGGTGCGTGGTGCAATGTCCCTCAAAATGGTTTTCTGAAATTTCAAATGATCCAGGTTCTTCCACCATGTTTCCCACTTCAGACTACATTGAGAGACATATGACAAAGTGCAGTTTTGTATTACTATTATAGCCATTATTTTATAGTTGACATTAAGTCTGAATATTGAATAATTGACTCCCCATGGCTCATGAAATGTGATTTGACCAATTTATGACCAACAATTCAATCATCTTTTTCACCAAAATAAGTATTTTTAATAAAAAAAATATTAATATACCCTATTTTTTTATACAGGACATCACAAAAACTAAAAGAAAACGTTCACTATACAAAACATGATTACTTTTTTGGGGGGTAGATCTGCTTTAATATGGCAGATAGATTATGGCTTCTATCAATGTAATTGTCTGCATTTCCAACCCTCCATTTATTTACGCTACGGTCTTATTCTAAAATGGATTACATTTGGGTTTTTTTCCTCATCAATCTACACACAATACCTCGTAATGACAAAGCAAAACAGGTTTTTATACATTTTTGTAAATGTATATGTTTTAAAGTAGAAATACCTTATTTACATAAGTATTCAGACTGCAGGATAATAACTAAAACACAAGGCCAAATATACACACTACCATAAAGGCCTGATTGGTGGAGTGCTGCAGAGATGGTTGTCCTTCTGGAAGGTTCTCACATCTCCACAGAGGAACTTTGGAGCTCTGTCAGAGTGACCATTGGGTTCTTGGTCACCTCCCTGAACAAGGACCTTCCCCCCCCAATTGCTCAGTTTGGTCAGGTGGCCAGCTCTAGGAAGAGTCTTACTGTTTCCATACTTCTTTCATTTAAGAATTATGGAGGCCACTGTTCTTGGGGATCTTAGTTATCTTTTGTTTGTTTTTAGTCCCAGCTACCTTCAACCCCTCCCATCCAGTTTTGATTTCTAGCTGCCATATATTTTTCCACTGTGCTGTGATGTTTCACAAAAGTTATGAGCCTTTCTTTTCTCATAGTCTCTACAGATTTTAAGTTAAAGATAAACACTAAGAGTGTTATTATATTATTGATTGATTTGACTGACTTTTCAAATCACCCAGCAGTGCTATTTGCAGAGTTAGTTTCAAGTAAATATTTTTCAGCCATTCCTGAACCTGTGACCAAAAACAAGCTACCTATAGGCAGTACCAAATCAAGTGATCTAATGATTCTGTCTTATCGCAGTAAAATCAGCAGAGCTGGGATGGTTGTATCATATATATATATACACACTACCATTCAAAAGTTTGGGGTCACTTAGAAATGTCCTTGTTTCTGAAAGAAATGCAAGTGTTTTTGTCCATTAAAATAACATACAATTGATCAGAAATACAGTGTAGACATTGTTAATGTTGTAAATGACTATTGTAGCTGGAAACGGCTGACTTTAATGGAATATCTACATTGGCGTACAGAGGCCCATTATCAGCAACCATCACTCCTGTGGTACGTTGTGTTAGCAAAATCCAAGTTTATAATTTTAAAAGGCTTAATTGATCATTAGAAAACTCTTTTGCAATTATGTTAGCACATCTGAAAACTGTTGTTCTGATTAAAGAAGCAATAAAACTGGCCTTCTTTAGACTAGTCGAGTATCTGGAGCATCAGCATTTGTGGGTTCGATTACAGGCTAAAAATGGCCAGAAACAAAGAACTTTCTTCTGAAACTCATCAGTCTATTGACATTTTGCTTGTTTGATTGCCTTGCGGATGGAATGACTACACTGTTTGTATTCTGCAATTTTCCCAGTCGCCTTGCCGTGGTTAAATGCGGTGGTACGCGATTTCAGTTCTGCGCGAATGCTGCCATCTATCCACAGTTTGTGGTTAGGGTAGATTTTAATTGTCACAGTGGGTACAACATCTTCTATACACTTCCTTATAAACTCACTCACCGAATCGGCGTATAAGTCGACATTCTCTGAGGCTACATGGCTAAACTGAGCTACCCATACTACTCCCTTCACAGAACAGCGCAAACTGGCTCTAACCAGAATAGAAAGAGGGGTGGTAGGCCCCAGTGCACAACTAAGCAAGAGGACAAATACATTCGAGTGACTAGTTTGAGAAACAGACGCCTCACAGGGTCTTACCATTTCATAACATTCAGCTCACGCTGGTCTGTATTTAAATTGTAACCATTTCAACGTGGAACCACCTGTCCATGCTTTCTGGTCTGGTACAGTCTAACCATTTGTGACGTCTGGCTCAACACCGTCCGCCTGCTTGGTCTCAATGGTTGATTATTCAGGGTTCAGCTCCCGATCATTTTACATGCCAGTAGCAGCCCAGCAGTGTACTGGTCTGTATTTAAATTGCATTAGCAGTCCTTTTTATGCACTCGCCTTGGGCCTTGGAGGGTGATTCCGTCACATTGCCTCAATGTCTGTGTTCATGTGGCGTGGTTAATTACTTGGTAAATGTTTATATATAAAATGAATGGTCATTTAGAAGGGTAAAATCACATGTCATCTTCCCACAGTTTCATATTCAATCATAAGTTTTACAATTTTTATATGTAAATCTGATAACTGGACCGTGTACATTTGTAGAGTTACAGTTATTTAGTTGTACCGTCCTTAAAAACCTCTTAAGTATCCACCCTTTTCTTTCAATTTTCACCTAGAATGACATACCAAATCTAGCTGCCTGTTGCTCAGGACCTGAAGCAAGGATATGCATATTCTTGATACCATTTGAAAGGAAACACTGAAGTTTGTGGAAATGTGAAATTAATGTAGGAGAATATAACACATTAGATCTGGTAAAAGATAATACAAAGAAAAAATCATGCATTTTTTGTACCATCATCTTTGAATTGCAAGAGAATGGCCATAATTAATTATTCTAGCCCAGGTGCAATTTAGACTTTGGCCACTAGATTACAGTGTATGTGCAAAATTTTAGACTGATCCAATGAACTACTGCATATCTATTCAAAATGTTGTGTCAAGACTGCCCAAATGTGCCTAATTGGTTTATTCATACTTTTTCAAGTTCATAATTGTGCACTCTCCTCAAACAATAGCATGGTATTCTTTCACTTTAATAGCTACTGTAAAATGGTTGCTGATTTTGGGCCTCTGTAAGCCTATGTAGATATTCCATAAAAAAATCAGCAGTTTCCGGCTACAATAGTCATTTAAATCAAATCAAATTTAATTATACAGCCCTTCTTACATCAGCTGATATCTCAAAATGATGTACAGAAACCCAGCCTAAAACCCCAAACAGCAAGCAATGCAGGTGTAGAAGCACGGTGGCTAGGAAAAACTCCCTAGAAACGCCAAAACCTAGGAAGAAACCTAGAGAGGAACCAGGCTATGAGGGGTGGCCAGTCCTCTTCTGGCTGTGCCGGGTGGAGATTATAACAGCACATGGCCTAGATGTTCAAATTTACAACATTAACAATGTCTACACTTTATTTCTGATCTATTTGATGGTATTTTAATAGACAAATGTGCTTATCTTTCAAAAACTAGGACATTTATAATTGACCCCTAACTTTTGAACGGTTGTGTGTGTGTAAACATTCTATTGGTTGCAAGAATTGTGTATAATAATTTATATTGAAAAACTCTGTTTTGAATCCGGTGTCGTTTTGTGTATCAGTTCATAGACCATGTGCCATGGAATTGGTACGTGGCAAATCTCCTCCCAACTATTTTGCAACCTGTATGGCGCAGCGGTAACGGGTATACTTTTTTTATTTGTCACAATTTTCTTTAGCCAGTTTTGGTCTTTAATGCAGGGTCAACAGACAAATTCCTTCTCCCCTTTCCACTTGCCTACAATCATTTGGTTATAATTTTGGATAGAGCAGACATTTCCATATATTTGTGTTTTCTCCATGTGTGATATAATTTCACCCAAAGTTTTTATTTCATCAGTTAGTATATTTGAGTTTAACCATATTTGTTCTAATATTTGTTCTGTCTTTTCTGGTAATTAAACTGAAATTGCAACTGGTTTTCTATTCGTTGTTTAAAAAGTGATATTTTGGAGATTATTTTCAAATAGTCCAAAGTGAGAGGTTGTAATCTGAATGAAGGTTAAGAGGCCATTCTTGAACACGGGTTGACCCATTCTTACTAATCCACTGGACAACCAGTTTGGATTTAAGTAAAGTTTTTGTATAACTGAAGCCTTTAGTGAGAACTCCAATGCTTTAATATTTAATATCTGCCCTCGGAATTCATATTCATTATATAAATAGGCACGTTTTTTTTGTCTGGCTTACCGTTACAAATAAAGTGGAATATTTTTTGCTCATAGAATTTAAAAAACAAGTCGCTAGATATAGGCAGGACCATAAGTAAATAGGTAAATTGGCATGACATAAATGAATCAGGGTGATTTCTCCACAAATAGAAAGGTGTCCTTTCCATGGTAGCAAAATGTTATCTAATTTGGCTAACTTTCTATAAAAATGTATTTCAATAAGACTATTGATTTATTTCTGGATATGAATATCGAGTATGTCCACTTAACCATCATACCATTTTATTGGTAAACTACCCGGTAATGTAAAAGTATTTTTTGATTCAATATGTAATATGGTGCACATAGTTCGGTTTTAATCCAGAGAGGTTCGAAACATTTCTAGCTCCTCTGAGACTGTGCAGGGATGCAAATTGTGGATTTAAAACATCACTTTTTTTAAACCCTGGATTTTCTAGCCCCTTGATATTGTCTGATTTTGATGGCCATAATAAATAGATATGCTAATAGTGGACAGCCTTGTTTTACTCCTTTTGACAATTTTAATTATTTCTGAGAAGTAGTCATTATTTACTATTTTACACCTGGGGTTGCTATACATATCTTTAAACCCATTGTATAAGAGATTCTCCTAAAATAAAATAGTCTAGGCCAGTGGTTCTTAACCTGGGTTCGATCGAACCCCAGGGGTTCGGTGAGTCTGTCTCAGGGGTTCGGCGGAGGTCAAGACACACACCCGACTCATATGATTCGTGATGACACGCCCCGCTTGGCCATCATTGGCTGCAGGTGATCACGCAACATTGCTTGGCCTATCTGTGCTGCAGGGAATTTGGTGCGCTCAGTAGTCGAATTGTGACTGTCGTGATGGTACGTCGTGTGATTTCTTTCTTAATATGTTAATCCCTTCATACTAACTATGTCGAGCAAAAAAAGAAAGTGGTCCGACGAATATGTACAATATGGATTCACATGTATAACGGAACGTGATGAGAGTCAGCGTCCTAACTGCATGATTTGCAATGCCAAGTTGGGCAATTCTAGTCTAGCACCGGCAAAACTAAGAGAACACTTCCTTAAGCTGCATGGAGATGGACAATACAAGAACACAACGCTCGCTGAATTCAAGGTGAAGAGAGCCAGATTCGATGAAAAGGCTACTCTGCCTGTTCTCGGCTTTGTACCCATGAACAAACCGATCCTCACAGCATCGTACGAAGTTGCTTACCTAATCGCAAAGCAGGGCAAACCACACACCATTGGTGAAACACTTATAAAACCAGCTGTGTTGAAGATGGCGAATATCATGCTGGGAAAAGTGGCTGAAGTTAAGTTATCCCAAATTCCTCTTCCAAATGACACCATTAGCGACAGAATAGAGGACATGAGCAAAGACATCTTGGCTCAAGTAGTTGCAGATCTGATTTCAAGCCCGGCAAAATTCAGCCTTCAACTCGACGAGACCACAGACGTTTCCAATCTAAGCCAGCTTGCTGTATTTGTGCGCTATGTGAAAGACGACGTGATAAAGGAAGATTTTTTATTTTGTAAGCCTCTTACGACAACAACTAAGGCAGCCGATGTGAAGAAACTTGTGGATGACTTCTTCAAAGACAACAATCTTTCGTGGGATATGGTTTCTGCAGTTTGTTCGGACGGAGCTCCAGTCATGCTGGGAAGAAAGTCTGGTTTTGGTGCGCTAGTGAAAGCCGATGCACCACACATCATTGTTACGCATTGTATTCTGCACAGGCATGCGTTGGCAACAAAAACCTTGCCTCCAAAACTGGCAGAAGTATTAAAAATTGTAGTGGAATGCGTGAACTATGTGAGAAATAGTGCTCTGAGGCACCGCATCTTCAGTGAGCTGTGTAAAGAAATGGGCTCTGAATTCGAGGTACTTCTGTACCATTCTAACGTTCGGTGGTTATCCCGGGGACAGGTGCTGAATCGTGTTTTTGCCGTGCGTGTGGAATTAGCCCTGTTTTTGCAAGAGCACCAACATCGTCATGCAGATTGCTTAAAAAATTCTGAGTTCATTCTCATTTTAGCGTACATGGCTGATATCTTCGCAGCTCTCAATCATCTCAATCAACAGATGCAGGGCGTTGGAGTCAACATCATCGAAGCGGAAGGAAACCTGAAGGCTTTTCAAAAAAAGCTACCGTTATGGAAACGACGAACAGAGAACGATAACTTCGCAAACTTTCCCCTGCTGGACGACTGTGTAAGTAAGATCGAAGATGTATCTGGAATCGGAGACATTTCTGTACCCGCGGAACTGAAGCAAGCAATTGCCACGCACTTAGATGAGCTTGCAAAGTCTCTCGACGGATACTTCCCTACAAGAGAGTCATATCCAGCATGGGTGAGACAGCCATTCACATTTAGTGTTGAGACAATAGATGTCAATGATGAATACCTCGATGAAATCATTGAAATTCAGCAGAGCCAGGTTCAACAGCAACTCTTCAGAACAACAACGCTCTCAACGTTTTGGTGTCAACAAATGGTAACGTACCCTGTTATTGCTAAGAAAGCTCTGGAGATTTTCATACCGTTTGTTACAACATATCTTTGCGAGCAATCCTTTTCGAGGATGCTGGACATAAAAACGAAGAAAAGGAACAGACTTTGTTGCGAAAATGACATGAGAGTGGCACTTTCCAAGGTGAAGCCGCGCATTTCCTAACTGGTCTCTGAAAGGCAACAGTAGAAGTCACACTGATTTGCAGTAAATATTCATTATTATGTTTTTGTTTTTGTGTGAAAATCATGTTTTAATGGTTTTGTTCTTTGAACACTGATGTTGATGCACGGTTCATTTTGTGCACCAGTAAAATATATACCTATGTTTTGAATTTTATTTTTCCAATTAAGAAGGGTTCAGTGAATGCGCATATGAAACTGGTGGGGGTCAGTACCTCCAACAAGGTTAAGAACCACTTGTCTAGGCATTTATATATCAATTCCAGTTATACTTTATCAAAGGCCTTTTCAAAGGCAGCTTTGAATACCAGGCTGCCAGGTTTTTCATAGTGTTCTATTCTAATACTTATTTCCCTCATTAAAATGCAAATCAATTTATAACATTTTTGACATGCGTTTTTCTGGATATTTTTGTTGTTATTCTGTCTCTCACTGTTCAAATAAACCTACCATTAAAATTATAGACTGATCCTTTCTTTATCAGTGTGCAAACGTACAAAATCAGCAGGGGATAAAATACTTTTTTCCCCCACTGTAGGTGTCTCATATCGGCTGAAAGCTTAAATTCTTGTTAATCTAACTGCACTGTCCGATTAACTGTAGCTATTACAGCGAAAACATGCCATGAGATTTTTTGAGGACGGCGCCCCACATCAAAATATTTTTCCACTGGCACAGGCTTCATACATTCACAAATAACGATTTAAATATTCACTCACTTTTTGAAAATCTTCCTCTGATTTGTCATCCAAAGAGTCCCAGATATAACATGTAGTGTTTTGTGAGATAAAATCCTTCTTTATACCCCAAAAGGTCAGTTTAGTTGGCGCCATCGATTTGAGTAATCCACTCGTTCAACATGCAGAGAAAGGAATCCAAAAATGTACCCATAAACTTTGTTTGAACAAGTCAAAAAACGTTTTTCTTTACTCCTCAGATACCCTAAAATGTAATCAAACTACAATATTTCCTACGGAGGTGCGTCATTTCTTCAGGGCGCGCGCAAACACAAATTTCCAAGACTGTGTCCTTCTGCTCAGACTGCTATTTCTTATTTGTTTTTTGAAGTTACAAGCCTGAAACCTTGAACATAGACTGCTGACACCATGCGGAAGCCATAGGAATTGCATCCAGGGAGCTAATTCTCAATATGACCCCTCTTGCATATCTAAGAGGATGGTCTCTCAAATAAATAACATTTCCTACATTATTTTAACATTTATACAAACTTCAAAGTGTTTTCTTTCAAATGATACCAATTATATGCATATCCTGGCTTCAGGGCCTGAGCTACTGGCAGTTTACTTTGGGCACGTCATTCAGACAGGAAGTGGAGAAAAAAAGGGGCCTAGCCCTAAGTTAATTGACATCCACGTCTTCGTCACCTTGTAATCACTGGTCACTTTAATAAATGGAACACTAGTCACTTTAATAATGCCACTTTAATAATGTTTACATATCTTGCATTACTCATCTCATATGTATATACCGTATTCTATACTATAAATTGCATCTTAGCCTATGCCGCTCTGACATTGCTTATCCGTATATTTTATATATTCTTATTCCATTCCTTTCTTAGATTTGTGTGTATTATGTATTTGTTGTGCAACTGTTAGATATTACTTGTTAGATATTGCTGCACTGGCGGAACTAGAAGCACAAGCATTTTGCTACACTTGCAATAACATTAATAACCATGTGTATGTGACAAATTCAATTTGATTTGATGAGGTAATCACCTGGAATGCATTTCAATTAACAGGTGTGCCTTGTTAAATGTTAATATGTGGAATTTCTTTCCTTCTTATTGCGTTTGAGACAAACAGTTGTGTTTTGACAAGGTAGGGGTGGTATACACTATTTGGTGAAAGACCAAGTCCATATTATGGCAAGAACAGCTCAAATAAGCAAAGAGAAATAACAGTCCATCATTACTTCAAGACAAGAAGGTCAGAAACACGAGCAAAGGACATTAGACCGGTGGAAATCTGTCCTTTGGTCTGAGTCCAAATGCACAATTTTTGGTTCCAACTGCTGTGTCTTTGTGAGACACAATGTAGGTGAACAGATGATCTCCGCATGTGTGGTTCTCACCGTGAAGCATGGAGTAGGAGGTGTGATGGTGCTTTGCTGGTGACACTGTCGTGATTTATTTTGAATTCAAGGCTCACTTAACCAGCATGGCTACTGCAGCATTCTGCAGAGATACGCCATCCCATCTGGTTAGCGCTTAGTGGGAATACCATTTTTATTTCAACTGGACAATGACCCAACACACCTCCAGGCTGTGTAAGGGCTATTTGACCAAGAAGGAGAGTGATGGAGTGCTGCATCAGATGACCTGGCCTCCACAATCACCCGACCTCAACTCAATTGGGATGGTTTGGGATGAGTTGGACTGCAGAATGAAGGACAAGCAGCCAACAAGTGCTCAGAATATGTGGGAACTCCTTCAAGACTGTTGGAAAAGCATTCCATATAAAGCTGGTTGAGAGAATGCCAAGAGTGTGCAAAGCTGTCATCAAGGCAAAGGTTAGCCACTTTGAAGAATCTAAAATAAAATATATATTTTGATTTGCTTAACACTTTTTTTTGGTTACTACATGATTCCATATGTGCTATTTCATAGTTTTGATGTCTTTACTATTATTCTACAATGTAGAAAATAGTAAAAATAAAGAACCTTGAATGAGTAAGTGTTTGCAAACTTTTGACTGGTACTGCATGTCAATCTAGCAATCCAGGCAACTAAAAGCAACTTTCTAAACAATGTTTTCGTTCGTTTCTAGGTTGTTAGCTAGCTAGCTAATGTTATGTTAGCTGGCTAAACAGTTCAAATAATGTCCATATCATATAGCTGACATCTTCACAATTGCTCATTTGTCTTCATTATTACAGGAAAATAAACTCGCAACAAGATCATTATTTACAAGTTAATGGGGAGCCAATTACAGAAAATGGCCTACCGCTGTGAGTGTTACGAAATAAAAGCAGGGAATTCTACCAAAGTATTTTAGAATTTGGACACTGTCTCATATCTTAATTTGACTTTGTGCAGGTCATGTTCTTCACATTATCGTCTCTGTTTAACATTGAAATGATTTGATGCAAATGGCTCTGTGATATGAATAATATTGCTATATATATATCATACAAGTAACGTTACCTAGCAAGCCAGCCAGCTAATGTTAGCTAGCTAGCTAACAGTACGCTAGAACTTGAATTGAAAACAACTTTCTCAAAAAATGAAAAACGTATATCTGAAAATGTATCTAGCTAGACTTTCTTACCCATGTGCATGGATGGACCCTTCCCCTGTCTGTCGCTGATGTCATGGTTGCCCTTAGTTTGAAGTTGTAATCCGGATACAGGTGTTTTATACAGCAGTCTTCTGTGTTCTCTTTTCGACTCCCTCTGCATGTTTGCAATCAAACACCAGAATTTTCTCGATCTCCTTAGCTATCATGCTCTAATTCCACCGGGCGTTCCACAGATTTCAAAACTTGGTCCTTCAGAAAGTGGAGAGCAACACTTTTGCAGTTCTACTACATTATATCTTTCAAAAACGCCACATTAGGATTACCTACACGTACTGACCAGCTCATGTTATAGGCAGAAGCATGCTACATGGCAGAGCAATCCAAACTCATCTCTAGGCATGCCCAGCCCATCCATTATCTCAGCCAATCATATCTAGCGGGAAGGTTCCTGCCTTTCCCTGGCTAAACCAAAATGTAACAATTTTATTTGTATTTACAGATAGTGTACAAGTTTGTTATCAAGGCACATGAAAGTTCACATGTTCCAGAAGGCATTTCCACCAAAAAAACACATTTTGATAAATGTTTACATTCAAATGCCTCTCCTGTGAAGTAGTGACGCATGACATATGCCTAGTTTCCTGAAACGAATCACATTACCACAATCACATCATGAGTAGTTAATCATGCATCATACACCTCTGCCTTTCTTCTTCCTGGAGAGTTCTTTATTCCTGTCTGCATGATGTACTGAGAACCCAGCTGGCTGTATGGACATGGACAGTATATCCGGAGAGAGCCATGATTCCGTGAAACAGAGTTTTACAGTCCCTGATATCTCTCTGGAAGGAGAACCTTGCCCTGAGCTTGTCTACATTATTGTCCATGGACTGAACGTTAGCGAGCAGTACATTTGGAAGGGGTTAGACGGTTTGCCGCCTCCTGAGTCAGACTAAAAATCCACTCTGATTAACTCTTCTCCGCCGGCAGCCTCTGGGATAAGAGGAATCGCCTTGGAAGGTACGAACAAAGGATCCAATTCAGGAAAGTCATATTTTTGGTCAAATTGCTGGTGAGTTATCCCCGGTTCTAATATCCTGAAGTTCTTTTCGGCTGTATGTAATAATGGCAAAAACGTTCTGAGCTAATAATGTTAGAAATAATAAAAAAGAAAAGACTGCAAAGTTGCTTAAGAGCCAGGAACCAGGCGACCATGTCTATCGGCATCATCTTGTCTTCTTATTCATGGTTCACCTTAACCCTCGTAATGTTGGTGTACATGCGTGTGTGGTATGTACGCTGAGTGTACAAAACATTAGGAGCACCTTCTTAAGAGCAGCGTTGCAGTTCTTGACACACTCAAACTGGTGCGCCTGGCACCTTCTACCATACCCCTTTTCAAAGGCACTAAAATATTTTTTCTTGCCCTTTCCTCCTCTCAATGACACATACACAATCCATGTCTCAATTGTCTCTAGGCTTAAAAATATTTTTTTAACCTGTCTCCTCCCCTTCATCTACACTGATTTGAAATGGATTTAACCTCTATGGGCTAGGTGGGACGCAGGCGTCCCACCCGTGGTGCACTCCATCAACAGCAGGTGCATTTCAAGAGCGGCAAATTTGAATCCAAATAAATGTCAAAATTCTAATTTTTCAAACATACAACTATTTTACACCCTTTGAAAGATAAACATCTCCTTAACAGGTGACATGAATAAGGGATCATCGCATTCACCTGCTCAGTCATGGAAAGTGCAGGTGTTCTTAATGTTTTGTACACTGTGTTATTTTGTGTGTGTGTGTGTAACGTGTCATAGAAAGTGGCCTTTGACCTTTTAGGGTTTGACAGTAATCTTTGAAGCTGGGAGGACAGGGTTGCGTCTGCTCTCTCTCATCCTGGAGTGTGTGGGTGTGCGTGCGTGTATGTGTGATCTTGTGACAATGTCAGTCTTTATCTAAGCTGTGTGTTTTGGCTGATCGGAGGTCTGCTTACGTCAGACTAACGTTGGCAACGGAATGCTAGGTCACCCTTGACCCCTCTCGCTCTTTCTCGCTCTCTCTCGCTCTTTTCAGTGCCTCAACCTGGCTGTGCCTGTCCTAGTTAGCAGAACTAATGGTAGTACAGTGTTTCTTTCTTACTCATCCAGGGTTTGCATGGCGAGAGGGACTTTCCCCTGGTCTGGTTCTCACAGTGAAGTTCTGCCTCTGTGTGGCCAGGGTGGGAACTACATAAAATAAATTACAATTTACAAAGTACAATCAACTGAACAAAAATATTAACACAACATGCAACAATTTCAAAGATTTTACTGAGTTACAGTTCATATATGGAAATCAGTCAATATAAATAAATTCATTAGGCCCTAATCTATGGATTTCACATGACTGGGCAGGGGCGCAGCCATGGGCAGGCCTGGGAGGGCATAGGCCCACCCACTGGAGAGCCAGGCCCAGTCAATCAGATTGAGTTATTCCCCACAAAAGGGCTATATTACAGACAGAAATACTCCTTAGTTTCATCAGCTGTACAGGTGGCTGGTCTCAGACGATCCCACAGGTGAAGAAGCCAGATGTGGAGGTTTTAGGCTGGCATGGTTTCACATGGTCTGCGGTTGTGAGGCCTGTTGGTTATACTGCCAAAGTCTCTAAAACGATGTTTGAGGCGGCTTATGGTAGAAATTAACATTCAAATCTCTGCAAGCTAGTTGCATACCCCCTTCAAAACTTGAGACATCTGTGGCATTGTGTTGTGTGTCAAAACTGCTCATTTTAGTGGCCTTTTATTGTCCCCAGCACAAGGTGTACCTGTGTAATGATCATGCTGTTTAATCAGCTTCTTGATATGCCACACCTGTCAGGTGGATGGATTATCTTGGCAAAGGAGAAGTGCTCACCAACAGGGATGTAAACAAAATTGTGCACAAAATGTGAGAGAAATAAGATTTTTGTCCATATGAAACATTTCTGGGGTCTTTTACTTTAGCTCATGAAACATGGGACCAACACTTTACATGTTGCATTTATATTTTTGTTCAGTATATTTTATAAACCCTTTTTTACATCAGCAATTGTCACAAAGTGCAGTAGCTGTTTGAGAAAGAAGTTGCCCCTAACCAAAGATCTAGGATAAGATTACCCTGTAATCAGTCTTAACCTTTAACGTTGGGGGGTGAAAAATATCTGACCTTTATCAGTGGTGAGTGTCCACATATACCCAGGGCTCAAAAGTGCGCCCAGTACCGAGTCGATTTTCAGGGGTACGAGGTAACTGAGGTAGCTATACATATTGGTAGGCGTAAAGTGACTAGCAGTGGTGTGTGTGGGAATGTGTGTATGTGGGAATATGTAGTGTGTGTGTGTGTTGGGGTGTCGGTGTAAGTATGTAGTGTGTGGGTACAGACCAGTGAGTGTGCATAGAGTCAGTGCAAAAGAGTTAGTGCAAATAATGGTCAATGCAGGTAGTCCGGATAGCCATTTGATTAGCTATTTTGCAGTCTTGTGTCATCGCTCCTGGGTGAAGATCAAAAATAGCCCCCCCCCCCCCCCCCCTCTCTCCCACCAGAGAGGAAGACGGGGAGTGAGGGCTGGTTCTATGACTTTAATGACTGGTTGTAAACTTTCTCTCTTGTGCACTGCAGTATGGAGAAGTCAAAATTCCTTTGTGTGTGGAGATAGAATCTTGCCAAAACTTAAAACAGCAAAAATCGGGTATTGGAACATTATTTTTCAAATCCAAACGTGGAATCACGAGGAATCTAAGATAGAATGAGGCCTTCATGTGCATTCAGCCTACATTAAATTAAATTATACACCCAGATTTCAGTATACACCATTAGGGCTGTAGGTCGGAATTTTTGAGATGTGTGTGTTGCCATTTGATCAAGATCTTGAGGTTGCCTCTGTGTTTTTCTCTGACTTAGTCAGTGGGTAGGGTTAGTTATTAAATGTATTGTGCTAGGGCACGATCCAGCCAATTATAGAAATTTCAGAAATAGAGCGTTGGGCCAAACATAGTACTATTTCTGTCTCTCGCATTTTAGGAGCGAGTAGACTCGGTCATTATTAATTTCTTGAGCCAGACATATGGGCTGGCCAATTAGAGAAATTTGAGTAGATATTAGCTTGACCAAGTGAGTAATTATCTATCCATCTCTTGCGTTTCGGTAGCGAGAGTAGATCAAGGTGTACTTCTCCATGTTTCCGCGTGTTCCGGTAAAACATTGCGGAAAATAACCCAGAAAGGGTTTTAATGTGAGACGTTATTAGTAAAACCGTTCCCTTGCTGAAGGGGACCCTATGTTACTCGGAAGTGAGAATTCCTGTAAAAAGTAGGATTCGCTTTGCACAAAATGCTAGGCTAACAAAGAGAGCAGCCATTTTTCTTTTGTTCACAGGGCGGCATGCCTGTGCCGGAGAAAATGGAAGTTCCGCCTCCTTTGGACTCCCGTTTTGATTTCAGCTTTCTGTGATCAGTGACCCCTGGGGGTAAAGAATCGGCAGTATTTTTTGTTTTTGTTTTAATAATTGATTTCATTTAACAGCAACCCGTATGCTCACATTTGTAACCAATGGGTTACACTTAGGATATCCAACCAATCTCAACTGATTTTGATATCGGTGTCTCATTTAATTTGAGCATGTTAAACTTTTTCAAATGAACCTAGATGCAGCAATGTTTTCAGGTTAATTAAAGTGTATTTTCCAGATAGCCTATACAGTTATGATTGATCATTAATATTGATTAACAATTTAAATTTGCTTTTGCAAATTCATTCACGTTCAACTCCCACATTACTGATCCAGTATTGATGGTTCATTAACGTCTTTAAATAGATTAAAATCGTTTTTGCAGCTTCCAACAACTCAAAACCGACAAAAAAAATGTAATGTTATAATGTGCAAGCTATCAGTGTGGGTGGTTCCCAGTCCCCTGCTAATTAGTGAACCCTCACCCATAAAAGGATTGATCACTGACCTCCGCAGTGATACAAAGCCTAACTATGCCATTCGCGGAAAAACTGCAGAATTTGCGACAAACGCTCTCCAAAATCAACCATCAGGCGCAGGCCTTGTAAAGATTCTCTACAGTTTATCCCTGATGTATTGCCATCAGAGATTGGCATCAGTACAGTACCACAGTCATGAGCAGCACGTGCAAGAAATGCCTGATATAAAGGGACAGGTGAGGAGAACTGAGCAACTAATGACAAAAGCAGAAAATGAAAACATTCTGTTAGTCAAGGAACTGCGTTTGAAAACTGAACAATTAAAAGTAATTGCAAAAACTTATGACGCTGAATGAGCACAAACTCTTCAAAAAAAAATTCTTTTACAAGAACAACTCGATTTAGCCAAAACTAAATACGATGTAGTCCACTCCAAACTAGATAAATCTGTCGAGTTATCTACAAACAGGAGTGCACAACTTGATAACATGCATGCAGTTTTGATGAATGTTACTCAAAGCAATAATGTTCTAGTCGTAATGCTGCAGACCAAAGACGATCAGTTAATGAACACAATGACAAAGTTGGATGACAAATCAGCAGAACTCATTGAAGTCGCTTACCAAATGAGTGATGAGAGAACTCAGGTGATGAAGATGGAAATATTAATTTCTAAGCAAGCGTAGGAAATCTCATCACTGAATCTCTCGCTTCGCACTCAAGACCTCTACCTGCAAACCATGACAGATAAGTATGAGGCCGAACGGAACAAGTTTGACACTCGCGTGTCTAAAATCAGTACTCTAAGAGCTCAAGTGGACTCTGCTTTGCAGAAGAATACCACCGTTAGGTACAAGAAAGGTATTGCAAAACGGTCGCGCACTACAGCGTGTCTACCCAACCAAGCAACCTGAGCTCGGTACTCAAAGGAGTGAAGATGAAAGAAGTTTTCAGACTTTGCCTCCCTCAGTCTTCTCCCCTTGTCCATTCAGCACAGAGTATATATTTTTTAACCCTTATTTTACCAGGTAAGTTGACTGAGAACACATTCTTATTTACAGCAACGACCTGGGGAATAGTTACAGGGGAGAGGAGGGGGATGAATGAGCCAATTGTAAGCTGTGGATGATTAGATGACCATGATGGTATGAGGGCCAGATTGGGAGTTTAGCCAGGACGCCGGTGTTAACACCCCTACTCTTATGATAAATGCCATAGGATCTTTAGTAACCACAGAGTCAGGACACCCGTTTTACGTCCCATCTGAAAGACGGCACCCTACACAGGGCAACTTCAGGTGCCTCCTACTGGCCCTCCAACAACACTTCCAGCAGCATCTCGTCTCCCATCCAGGGACCAACCCTCCCTTAACTTCAGAAGCAAGCCTGCAGTGGGATGGCATATGGCACCTCTCCGTAAACAAAGCCAAAGATTGGCTTCTCCTCTTGGCCCTTACTTTGGTCTACTCACTGAAACAGGAATAGAAGAGCTGTTACCATTCATACAAATGTTTCTGTCGAACATGTATCCCACTTTCATTACCTACTTGGGCCCTACAGCCCACGTTGGCTTGCCTATCTTACAACTCAGAGAGCTTGCAAGCACAGCTTTTGAGCCATCAACAGCATGCAACGCTAAGAGCCTTGACATCTCGGTTTTGAAGTTTGACCAGGAGCACTCACTCCAGTTAGAGGGTGCATTGTCAGGTATTTGAGCGTAGCAAGATTACGCACAAAAATGGTTTCTCCCACGAAAGCACAATATCAATACCCACCGCGGAAATAACTGTAAAGTACGTCGCCATCGAAACGACTACAGCTACAATCGACCTGATCGCTACGTTCCTGCACCCAACCCACACAAAGTGTCAGAACACAAGGTTAACAAAGGGTTCAAGGATGATTGAAATGTAGAGCAATGTTCTCTAGAAGTTCTACTACATGGAGAATTAAAGCGAGAAAAGGGAAAAAGATAAATCACTAGGATGAGACGTGGAATTGCCGGACAACAGGTCTGCCGGAATTAACACCCTTAACCTGTTAGGGCTAGGGGGCAGTATTTACACGGCCGGATAAAAAACGTACCCGATTTAATCTGGTTATTACTACTGCCCAGAAACTAGAATATGCATATAATTATTGGCTTTGGATAGAAAACACCCTAAAGTTCCTAAAACTGTTTGAATGGTGTCTGTGAGTATAACAGAACTCATATGGCAGGCAAAAACCTGAGAAGATTCTGTACAGGAAGTGCCCTCTCTGATCATTCCTTGGGCTTCTTGACTCTTTTTAATGAAAACTTAGGATCTTTGCTGTAACGTGACACTTCCTACGGCTCCCATAGGCTCTCAGAACCTGGGAAAAAGCTGAATGATGTCGAGGCAGCCCTTGGCTGAAAAACATTAGCACCTTTGGTAAGTGGTCTATCAGAGGACAATGAGACTGAGGCGCGTGCACGAGGCGACCCCATGTTTTTATTTTCTCTCTCTTTGTACTAAAATACAGATTCCCGGTCAGAATATTATCGCTTTTTTACGAGAAAAATGGCATAAAAATTTATTTTAAACAGCGGTTGACATGCTTCGAAGTACGGTAATGGAATATTTAGATTTTTTTTGTCATGAAACGCATCGGGCGCGTCACCCTTCTTTACACTTCGGATAGTGTCTTGAACGCACGAACAAAACAGAGGATATTTGAACATAACTATGGATTATTTTGAACCAAACCAACATTTGTTATTGAAGTAGAAGTCCTGGGAGTGCATTCTGACGAAGAACAGCAAAGCTAATAACATTTTTCTTATAGTAAATCTGACTTTGGTGAGGGCTAAACTTGGTGGGTGTCTAAATAGCTAGCCCTGTGATGCCGGGCTATCTACTTAGAATATTGCAAAATGTGCTTTCACCGAAAAGCTATTTTAAAATCGGACATAGCGAGTGCATAGAGGAGTTCTGTATCTATAATTCTTAAAATAATTATGTTTTTTGTGAACGTTTATCGTGAGTAATTTAGTAAATTCACCGGAAGTTTGCGGGGGGTATGCTAGTTCTGAACGTCACATGCTAATGTAAAAAGCTGGTTTTTGATATAAATATGAACTTGATTGAACAAAACATGCATGTATTGTATAACATAATGTCCTAGGTGTGTCATCTGATGAAGATCATCAAAGGTTAGTGCTGCATTTAGCTGTGGTTTGGGTTTATGTGACATTATATGCTAGCTTGAAAAATGGGTGTCTGATTATTTCTGGCTGGGTACTCTGCTGACATAATCTAATGTTTTGCTTTCGTTGTAAAGCCTTTTTGAAATCGGACAGTGTGGTTAGATTAACGAGAGTCTTGTCTTTAAAATGGTGTAAAATAGTCATATGTTTGAGAAATTGAAGTACTAGCATTTCTAAGGTATTTGAATAACGCGCCACAGGATTCCACTGGCTGTTACGTAGGTGGGACGATTTCGTCCCACCTTCCCAAGAGAGGTTAACAAGGACGTTATAACAATCAAATTTCTCCCGCTCTCACTCGAGACCCTATCCAGGGCCCGCTCGATCAAGAAACAAGACCACAGGCTTTGTCTATAGACTCTGATTCCAATGTTGCGAAGAAAAAGGTCAAAAGCTTCGCCAAAGCCAAGTCCACGCAAAACACGATAAGTCGATCTGCTTTCACCATGAACAGAAATGACACATCACGTCGTTGCGAACAACCACTCCACTTTGTGGGGAATATGTCCACTACACGCAACTCAGAGGCCATACCTTAACCTGTCATGAGCTAATTGACTCGGGCTCGACAATATCGCTCATCTCTCAAATATTGTTCAATGATCTCAAAAGGGCTTTGAAGCCAACTAAACATTGGTTCCAGAGGGAACGATGCGACACTGCACTTTGAGGTTTCACTCAGACTACCTCGCCTATCCCATTGAGACTCATGCTGAAACTACACTTCCAGGACGTATTTGCTTGTTCACCCTGTGTATGTTACCAGCCTTGAAAATAAACATCTGCTGCTCGGAGCAGACTTGATGCTTCGTTTACTCGCGCTGATGAATTGGAAAACCAATCACGTATGGTCACAGTGCCGTCTCCACTAACCACACTGTCTTCTCCTAACGCTAGCTGCAACGCAGTCATCCACGAGGGGTATCTGTTGACAGCACTGCTGACTATGTGCAGGATTGCTGAGAGGTCAGTAAGTCAGTAAGAGATGATCTGTGCCTTGACTTGTTATATTTCATCACTGGAAATGTCTGTTCACATACATAGGTTGACCCAAAGAGTACAAACATCTTCTGAGCATGACTCCTAGTCTTTGGAAAGTTTTGTTCATCGAGAGATGCATAGAACCTCGTCAGTGACATTTTTTCGAATAGTTCTCCAATCACTGCATCAGATTGAAGATCGATAAGCTGAAGTTGCAGGTCAGTGGGAGCGTTATCCACATTGAAGGTGAAAGGAGTGGAAACCAACAGCATGTTATTTTCCAACACTTTGAAATCCTCAAAATGACGAGAACTCACCGTTCAAAGCACGCAGCAGCGATGTATACTTCTCCCGCTGGTCATCTGATATTGAACAGACTAGTAGTGTCGGAAGGTGGGTGAGATTGTTGGCTTCTACTTGGCGGATCAGGAGGAGTAATTTTCCCTTGAAGGCTTTGACTAGTCTGTACATCTGATGTGCAAAATGGCCCTTCCCTTGTAGTTTGGAATTCATTTCATTCATGAGGGCCATGATGTCCACGGTGAAAGCAAAATCAGCCAACCATTCTTTATCTTGCAGTTGAGGGAAATCCACATATTTTCCTTTCATTTGCAAAAACTCAGCAATCTCCAACTTCAGGTCCCACACCCTTTTAAGCACCTTCCCCAAATTATGCCATCTCACTTTTGTGTGATAGGGGAGATCTGCATGACCCGACTCTGACTCTTCCAACAGTGAGACGAACCGCCTGTGGTTTAAAGATGTTGCTCTTATGAAGTTTACCACTTTAGTATGACTATATCCACAACACGGCTCATTTTCAGAACACATTTACAGAGCACCTCCTGATGACTAGTGCAATGCAGGAAAATAATTTTCTGATCTGGGTTCAGCTCAGCTACTTGATATTGTATCCTTTTCAAAAGGCCAACATTTTTTCCTGTCAAATTTGGGCACCATCAGTGGTCACACTGGATAACTTTTCAAAACTCAGTCCCAGCTTTGCCACACACTAACCTCCTCCAATAAATCTTTCACTGTGGTTGTGTTCTTCATTGACTGCACTGAAGCAAGCTCCTCTGTAATTTCAAAGTCTGGGGTTATGCTTCGTAAGAATATCAACAACTGCGCCGTGTCACATGCATCACTGCTCTCATCCAGGGCCAAGGAGAAATGGGTGAAATCCTTTACCTTGTCTTTGAGAAATAGGTGAAATCCTTTACCTTGTCTTTCAACTGTTGTTCCATATTCTCTTTGTGTCACTGTTCGTCTTGACAGGGAAACATTTTCAAACAGCTATTTCTTGTCGGGCAAAGTATTGCTACAGAGTCAATTAAACATTCTTTAATGAATTCACCCTCAGCAAATGGCTTGCTATGTTTAGCAATTTTGTTGGACAGTACATAGCTAGCTCTCACAATTCTGTCGTTTGCTGAATGCAGTTTTGTGAAAAGTCCTTGCTGCTTTTGCAACTGAGAAAGCAACTCTTTCAATGAACTTGCCCTCTGCTCAGAAGACATATTCCTATATTTCTCTGCATGCTCCATATGGAAGTGTCGGGACAAGTTGTTGTCTTTCAAGACAGCAAAGTTCTCTTTGCACACTAAGCACACAGCTTTCCCTGATACCTCAATAAATACATATTTTGATGTCCACTCTTGCTGGAACACCCTACATTCAGTGTCGACTTTCCTTTTCTTTGAAATCTTTGAAAAACACATTTTTGCGCAATTTCTTGCTAGCTACTTTTTGTAACTGTGACATGTGTGTCAGCCTGTCCTCGTTCAGTTATTATTTATACGTGTCTTCAAATAGATGTCCCACAAGCGGTGGGAGTTAAATCATTACACAAAGGCGAGTATTCATTGGGCATTTAATTTGAATAACAAATTCCTTTTTTCAAAACTTTACTATTGCAAATTCTTTGATCTGAGCATGATTCCGCGGGCCGTATTGAATCAGGTCGCGTGCCACATATGGCCCCCGGGCCGGCCTTTGCCCAGGCCTTGTCTAGGGTGTCCGGGATGAAGATGGTGTTGATGTGAGCCATGACCAGCCTTTCAAAGCACTTCATGGCTACCAACGTGAGTGCTAAGGGGCGGTAGTAAATTTGGCAGGTTACCTTTGCTTCTTGGTCACAGAGACTATAGTGGTCTGCTTGAAACATGTAGGTATTACAGACTTGGTCAGGGAGAGGTTGAAAATGTCAGTGAAGACACTTGACAGTTGGTCCGCGCATGCTCTGAGTACACATCCTGATAATCCGTCTGGCCCTGCAGCCTTGTGAATGTTGACCTGTTTAAAGGTCTTGCTCACATCAGTTACAGAGAGCATGATCACATAGTTGTCGGGAACAGCTGGTGCTCTCATTTATGCTTCAGTGCTGCTTGCCTCGAAGCGAGCATAAGAGGCATTTAGCTCATCTGGTAGGCTCACGTCACTGGGCAACTTGCGGCTGGGTTTCCGTTGTAGTCCATAATAGTTTGTGAGCCCTGCCACATCGGACGAGCATCAGAGCCAGTGTAATAGGATTCAATCTTAGTCCTGTATTGATGCTTTGCCTGTTTAATGGTTCGTCTGAGGGCATATATTGCGTTTTCTTATAAGCGTCCAGATTAGTGTCCCGCTCCATGAAAGCGGTAGCTCTAGCATTTAGCTCAGTGCGGATGTTGCCTGTAATCCATGGCTTCTGGTTGGGATATGTATGTATGGTCACTGTGGGGACGACGTCGTCGATGCACTTATTGATGAGGCCGATGACTGAAGTGGTATACTCCTCATTACATTGGATGAATCCCGGAGCATATTCCAGTCTGTGCTAGCAAAACAGTCCTGTAGTGTAGCATTCGTGTCATCTGACCACTTCCGTATTGAGTGAGTCACAAGTATGTCCTGCTTTAGTTTTGCTTGGAATCAGGAGGATAGACTTATGGTCAGATTTGCCAAATGTAGGACGAGGGAGAGCTTTGTATGCATCTCTGTGTGTGGAGTGAAGCTGGTCTAGAGTTTTTTTTTTCTTCTGGTTGCACATGTGACATGCTGGTAGAAATTAGGAAAAACGGATTTAAGTTTGCCTACATTAAAGTCCCCGGCCACTAGGAGCGCCGCTTCTGGAAGAGCATTTTCTTGTTTGCTTATGGCCTTACACAGCTCGTTGAGTGCGGTCTTAGTGCCAGCATCGGTTTGTGGTAGTAAATAGACGGCTATGAAAAATGGTAGATAGTGTGGTCTACAGCGTATCATGAGGTACCACCCTGCATCCCACTGCTAGCTTGCTTCTAAAGCTAAGCAGGGTTGGTCCTGTTTAGTCCCAGGATGGGAGACCAGATGCTGCTGGATGTGGTGTTGGAGGGCCAGTAGGAAGGCCCCCTTTCCTCTGGTCTACAAAAATATCCCAATGCCCCAGGGCAGTGATTAGGGACATTGCCCTGTGTAGGGTGCTGTCTTTCGGATGGGACAGTAAATTAGTGTCCTGACTCTCTGTGTTCACTAAAGATCCCATGGCACTTATCGTAAGAGTAGGGGTGTTAACACCGGTGTCCTGGCTAAACTCCCAATCTGGCCCTCATACCATCATGGTCATTGTGGTCAAATCATCCCCAGCTTACAATTGGCTCATTCATCCCCCTCCTCTCCCCTGTAACAATTCCCCAGGTCGTTGCTGTAAATGAGAATGTGTCCTCGGTCAACTTACAATATAAAAAAAGTACTCTTCCTCAGGCGAGCAATACCTCGAGACTTCCTTAATGTTAGACATTGTGCACCAGCTATTATTGACAAATAGACACACACCCCCACCCCTCGTCTTACCATACGTAGCTGTTCTGTCCGGAAAACCCAGCGTCGTTCAGCCATGAATCGGTGAAACATAAGATATTACAGTTTTTAATATCCCGTTGGATGGAGTCGTGATCTCATTTGCAAAAGTGAGGGCGGGTGAGGGCCTTGTGGCCATCCTGGAAGGGGGAGTAACAAACACACACACACACCAGACAAAGGAGTTTGTTTGTGGTGGACTGCCCTCTCACCACCAAAAGCTAAGAAGGAAGCCATTCTAGTCTGGGAAGCTGTTAATCAACAGTATCAAACAGGGGTGTGTGTGAGTGGTGTGGTCTGAGTACGTGTGCTCCCGTGCATGTGTGCATCACATTGTCTGATATATGTGTGTTACTCAGAGGGATTTTCTCACCAGTGTGAGGGCATTATTTGTGTTGCTATGACAATGTTGTGATGGTGTGTTTGTCACTCATTGTGGGTTACTTGCAGGAGTTTCACCTGTAATTTAGACTGATACATGCTTCCCCACTGATTTCCTGTCATCATCAACCTCTCTTCCGTCATCAGGTTTGTTTTCTTATCCCCCCAACTTCTCCTCCCCTACACTGTGTGCGTGTGTGTGTGTGGAATCACATATATACTGATATCTACCAGTAAATCCCAAGCCTACTGTATATCCAGGGGTGTAAGTAGAACTAATTTCTTCCCTGTACGGGACCTTCTATCGTGTGCACTGTTATTTTATGGGCCTCAATCATAGAATTACATATAGAATCCCTATTAATTCAATAGGATCTTTGTGGGCCTAGTTGCAAAGATTTATCCTTTAACTTTTTAAATGTATTACTTTTTATCATGATATTTTCATCTGATTGTCAAACAATCACTTCAAAGGGTTCCTTTACTAGGCTACCCGTGCACGTTCATCCACTTGCAACATATTTCCATATTTCCAGACATCTGTTACACAAAACACCAGTGTGTAATGACATTTGGCAATTGTTATTAGGCCAAAATGTGTGTTCACTGCTGTCTGCTTGTGTCTCGTTGTCGGCCACTTCTCTGCCTTGGCAAAATGTTGTTTTTTTCGTCAAACCACAACGCATTGTTCATGCCTCTGACATGCGGTAATGAAAACAAATTGTGAAATAGCCTACAGTTTAGTCATTTTGTTTTAATTATTGTGATATGCTAATGTTTTACCGTACAGCCTTACTTTCACCCATGTATATCTCTCTGCCCAAGTAGCTGTGTTATTTTGAAATTCTGTTCTGGGCTTCACTGACCATGTCCTTTTGGACTATACCCCCTCATCTCTCACACACCCCTACACACACCCTCATCTCCCCCTCTCCCCATACCATCACTAAGGGAGGCATCCTTAACAAGATGTGTGTGGATTGAAACTGGGACATAAATGTAACATTTCTGTGTTTGGTGTTAGTTTAGAAACATAGAGTAGGAGTGTGTGTGTGTGTGGGGGGGGGGGGTTTACCATTGACTGTTATGGGTTATGCTGTAGCTTGGCATAAATATACTGCTAGTAATGGACAGAATTATGCCCCTTACATCAGATAACTGACGCTGATAGCCTGTGTCTCACTCAATCCCCCGCCCCCCTGTCTCTCTGACGGTGGGTCCTATTCGCCCTCTGACCTATTCTCTCTGCCAATGGTGTCACACCACTAGCCTAATGGTCACGGAACTTATGGAACATTCTCTGGTGCCAGAATCCACTCCCAGTTTGAGAATGATAAAAGGGAAGGATTTGTTAGTGAGCATAGACACACGTGAGCACAAACGTACACATGTACACACACGTAGCGTTCAACACCATAGTGCCCTCAAAGCTCATCACTAAGCTAAGGACCCTGGGACTAAACACCTCCCTCTGCAACTGGATCCTGCGCTTCCTGACGGGCTGTCCCCAGGTGGTAAGGGTAGGTAGCAACACATCTGCCACGCTGATCCTCAATACGTGGGCCCCTCAGGAGTGCATGCTCAGTCCCCTCCTGTACTCCCTGTTCACCCTTGACTGCATGGCCAAGCATGACTCCAACACCATCATTAAGTTTGCAGAAGACACAACAGTGGTAGCCCTGATCAACGATGAGAGCCTATAGGGAGGAGGTCAGAGACCTGGCAGTGGTGCCAGGATAACAACCTCTCCCTCAACGTGATCAAGACAAAAGTGATGATCGTGGACTACAGGAAAAGGAGGGCCGAGCACACCCCCATTCTCATTGACGGGGCTGTAGAGGAACAGGTTGAGAGTTTCAAGTTCCTTGGTGTCCACATCACCAATGAAATGTCATGGTCCAAACACACCAAGACAGTCGTGAAGAGGGCACGACAACGCCAATTCCCCCTCAGGAGACTAAAAACATTTGGCGTGGGTCCTCAGATCCTCAAAAAGTTATTCAGCTGCACCATCAAGAGCATCCTGAATGGTTGCATCACCGCCTGGTATGACATCTGCTCGTCCTCCGACCACAAGGCACTACAGAGGGTAGTACGTATGGCCCAGTTAAACACTGTGGCCAAGCTTGCTGCCATCCAGGACCTCTATACCAGGCGGTGTCAGAGGAAGGCCCTAAAAATTGACAAAGACTCCAAACATCCTAGTCATAGACTGTTCTCTATACTACCGCATGGCAAGCGGTACCGGAACGCCAAGTCTAGGTCCAAAAGGCTTCTTAACATCTTCTACCCCCAAGCCATAAGACTCCTGAACAGCTAATTAAATGGCTACCCGGACTATTTGCATTGACCCGCCCACCCCCATTTTTACGCTGCTGTTACTCTCTGTTATCTATGGATAATTACTTTACATTTACCTACATGTAAATATTACCTCAATTACCTCGACTAACCTGTGCCCCAGCACATTGACTCTGTACCGGTAGCCCCTGTATATAGCCTCACTACTGTTATTTTATTGTTGCTTTTTAATTTATTTTTCTATTTTATTTTTTATTTATTTATTTTTTACTTTGGTGTATTTTAGTAAATACTTTCTTAGCACTTCAAGTGTGCCTTATATTCTAAATAAATCACTGACAGTGTCACCAGCAAAGCACCATCACACCACTTCGATGCTTCACGGTGGGAACCACACATGCAGAGATCATCCGTGCACCTTTGCGTCTCACAAAGACACGGGGGTTAGAACCAAAAATCAAAAATTTGGACTCATCAGACCAAAGGACAGATTACTACCAGTCTATGTCCTTTGCTCGTGTTTGTTGGCCCAAGCTAGTCTCTTCTATTTAGTGGTGTCCTTTAGTAGTGGTTTCTTTGCAGCAATTTGACCATGAAGGCTTGATTCACGTTGTCTCTTCTGAACAGTTGATGTTGAGATGTGTGTTTATTTAGGCTGCAATTTCTGAGGCTGTTGACTCTTATGAACTTATCGTCTGCAGCAGAGGTAACGCTGGGTCTTGCTTTCAAATTAAATTGTATATGTTGCATGCGTCGAATACAGCAGATGTAGACCTTACCGTGAAATTCTACTTAAAAGCCTTTAACCAACAATGCAGTTCAAGAAATAGAGTTAAGAACATATTTACTAAAGTAAAGTGAAAAAAATCTTATCAAAAAGTAACACAAGAAAATGACATAACAATAACGAGGCTATATACAGGGTCAATGTGTGGGGGTACAGGTTAGTCGAGGTAATTTGTAAAGTGACTATGCACAGATAAACAGCGAGTTGCAGTCGTAAAACCAGAGGATGGGGGGGTCATTGTAATTTCTCCGGGTGGCCATTTGATTAATTGTTTTGCAGTCTTGTGGCATGGGGGGTAGAAGCTGTTAAGGAGCCTTTTGGTCCTAGACTTGGCGCTCTGGCACCGCTTGCCATGCGGTAGCAGAGAGAACAGTCTTTGACTTGGGTGACTGGAGTCTTTGGCAATTTTTTTGTCCTTGCTCTGTCACCACCTAGTTACCCTAGTATGTCGTTCCTGGATGGCAAGAAGCTTGGCCCCAGTGATGTGCTGGGCCATACGCACTAGCCTCCGTAGCGTGTTACGGTCAGATGCTGAGCAGTTGCCATACCAGACGGTGATGTAACCGGTCAGGATGCTCTTGATGGTGCAGCTGTAGAACTTTTTGAGGATCTGGGGACCCATGACAAATCTTTTCAGGCTCCTGAGGGGGAAAAGGTGTTGTGCCCTCTTCACCAACTATCTTGGTGTGTTTGGACCATGATAGTTTGCTGGTGATGTGGACACCAAGGAAGTTGAAACTCTCGACCCGCTCCACTTCAGCCCCGTCAATATTAATGGGGTCTTGTTCGGCCCTCCCTATCCTGTAGTCCACAATCAGCTCTTTTCTATTGCTCACATTGAGGGAGAGGTTGTTGTCCTGGCACCACACTGCCAGGTCTCTGACCTCTTCCCAATAGGCTGTCTCATCATTGTTGGTGATCCGGCCTACCACTGTTGTGTCATCAGCAATCTTAATGATGGTGTTGGAGTCGTGTTTGGCCACACAGTCGTGGGTGAACAGGGAGTAGAGGAGGGGACTAAACACGCACCCCTGAGGGGCCCCAGTGTTGAGGATCAGCGTGGCAGATGTGTTGTTGCCTACCCTTACCACCTGGGGGTGGCCTGTCAGGAAGTTCAGTATCCAGTTGCAGTGGAAGGTTGTTTAGTCCCAGGCTCCTTAGCTTAGTGATGAGCTTTGTGGGCACTATGGTGTTGAACGCTGAGCTGTAGCCAATGAACAGCATTCTCACATAGGTGTTCCTTTTTTCCAGGTGGGAAAGGGAAGTGTGGACTGCAATTGAGATTGCGTCATCTGTGGATCTGTTGGGGAGGTATGCGAATTGGAGTGGGTCTAGGGTTTCTGGCATGATGGTGTTGATATGCGCCATGACCAGCCTTTCACAGCACTTCATGGTTACCAACATGAGTCCTGCGGGAAGGTAATCATTTCTTGGGCACAGGGACTATGGTGGTCTGTTTGAAACATGAAGGTATTACAGACTCGGTCAGGGAGAGGTTGAAAATGTCAGTGAAGAAACTTTCCGTTTGGCCGCGTATGCTTTGAGTACACATCCTGGTAATCCGTCTGGCCCCGTGGCTTTGTGAATGTTGACCTGTTTAAAGGTCTTGCTCACATCGGCTACGGAGAGTGTGATCACAACAGCTGGTGCTCTCATGAATGCTTTAGTGTTGCTTGCCTCGAAGTGAACATTTAGCTTGTCTGGTAGGCTTGCATCACTGGGTAGCTCATGGCTGGGTTTCCCTTTGTAGTCCGGAATATTTTTCAAGCCCTGACACATCCGACGAGTGTCAGAGCCGGTGTGGTAGGATTCAATCTCAGTCCTGTATTGTCGCTTTGCCCTTTTTGATGGTTCGTCTGAGGGCATAGGGGGATTTTCTGATTAGTGTCCTGCTCCTTGAAAACGGCAGCTCTAGCCTTTAGCTCGGTGTGGATGTTGCCTGTAATCCATGGCTTCTGGTTGGGAAATGTATGTATGGTCACTGTGGGGACGATATATTTTGATGCACTTATTGATGAATCCGGTGACTGATGTGGTATACTCCTCAATGCCATTGGATGAATCCCCGAGCATATTCCAGTGTGTGTGTGCAAGCGCAAAGGAAATTAATGTGGATGTTTTCAGGTTATTCTGACCTTGAAATACCTCTTTAGGCTGCATCCCAAACGGAACCCTATTAGTGCACTACTTTTAACCGATTCTAGTGAAAAGTAGTGCACTGTGTAGGTAATAGGGTGTCGTTTGGGATGCAGATGGATTCTTCTTCCTGTTATGACAAAGCCTTTGTACCGGCCAGCTGTAATGTGTGTGTGTGTGTGTGTGTGTGTGTGTGTGTGTGTGTGTGTGTGTGTGTGTGTGTGTGTGTGTGTGTGTGTGTGTGTGTGTGTGTCGCGTGTTTGCGCGTGTTTGCGTGTGTGTGTTTGCGTGCGTCTGTTTGTGTATCAAAGAGAAAACATGTTTGTTGTACTAGTTTTGGAATCCTATACTTTCAGGCTTCATCCTATCAGCCATAAGTTAATTCCTATCAGACAATTCCATTCTAACGACTCTGGGTTGGATTAGTGCAGGGAACCTCTTGCTTTGGTACGGTTCTGTGCAGGGATCGTCTCTCTGGCCTGTGTGGTCCTTTTATCATAAGGTGGACAGTAGGGGTCATGTTTTGGACATTGCAGCAGATACTGTGTGGGTGGATGGGTGTGTGTGTGTGTGTCCTCCTACAGTAGGTCTGTCTAAGTAACAGGAAGTCAGGAAGGGAAACATTGGGAGTTACAGGAAGTGATGCGATGGGTAAAGAATGTCACTCCACTGCTGCTCACTGTTAGAAACTGACCAAACACACATCACCACCATGGGACCATGTGAAGACGAAACAATGTATTTACAGCTAGTGACCATTGGCAAAGCTGGAAGACTCTAAAAAGTCCCCAACACACCCTTACCGATTGTGTATGAGTGTGCGCGCCAACCCCCTGCTTCACTGTGTTTTTGCTGGTGACCAACCATTGCTGTGTTTTGGATACTGGTAGCCAGCCTTCGCTGTGTTTTTTCTGGTGACCAATATTTGCTATTTTTTGAATGCTGGTTGCTAGCAAAACCAGCATCAAGTCACATTAACCTCTATGGGCTAGGTGGGACGCTTGCGTCCCACCTACTCAACAGCCAGTTGAATCCTGTGGCGCGTTATTCAAATACCTTAGAAATGCTATTACTTAAATTTTTCAAAAATATGACTATTTTACACCATTTTAAAGATAAGACTCTCGTTAATCTAACCACACTGTCCGATTTCAAAAAGGCTTTACAACGAAAGCAAAACATTAGATTATGTCAGCAGAGTACCCAGCCAGAAATAATCAGACACCCATTTTTCAAGCTAGCATATAATGTCACATAAACCCAAACCACAGCTAAATGTAGCACTAACCTTTGATGATCTTCATCAGATGACAACCCTAGGACATTATGTTATAATATACATGCATGTTTTGTTCAATCAAGTTCATATTTATATCAAAAACCAGCTTTTTACATTAGCATGTGACTAGCATGTGACTAGCATTCCCACCGAACACTGCCGGTGAATTTACTATATGACTCACGATAAACGTTCACAAAAAGCATAACAATTATTTTAAGAATTATAGATACAGAACTCCTCTATGCACTCGATATGTCCGATTTTAAAATAGCTTTTCGGTGAAAGCACATTTTGCAATATTCTCAGTAGATTGCCCGGCATCACAGGGCTAGCTATTTAGACACCCAGCAAGTTTAGCACTCATCAAAGTCAGATTTACTATAAGAACATTTTTATTACCTTTGTTGTCTTCGTCAGAATGCACTCCCAGGACTGCTACTTCAATAACAAATGTTGGTTTGGTCCAAAATAATCCATCGTTATATCCAAATAGCGGCGTTTTGTTCGTGCGTTCAAGACACTATCCTAAAGGGTAAATAAGGGTGGCGAGCATGGCGCAATTCGTGACAAAAAAATTCTAAATATTCCATTACCGTACTTCGAAGCATGTCAACCGCTGTTTAAAATCAATTTTTATGCCATTTTTCTCATAAAAATGCGATAATATTCCGACCGGGAATCTGCGTTTAGGTAAACAGACAAAGGAAAAGAAAGCATTCGGTCGACGCGGGCACACGCCTAAGCCCATAGTACTCTGAGTGGCCACTTGCCAAAAGCGATAAAGTGTTTCAGCCAGAGCCTGCCTCGATATCGTTCAGCTTTTTCCCGGGCTCTGAGAGCCTATGGAAGCCGTACGAAGTGTCACGTTATTGCACAGATCCTGAGTCTTCAATAAAAAGAGCCCAGATGAAACACTACTTCTCAGACAGGCCACTTCCTGCTTGAAATCTTCTCAGGTTTTGGCCTGCCATATGAGTTATGTTATACTCACAGACACCATTCAAACAGTTTTAGAAACTTGTTTTCTAGGGTGTTTTCTATCCAAAGCCAATAATTATATGCATATTCTAGTTACTGGGCAGGAGTAGTAACCAGATTAAATCGGGTACGTTGTTTATCCGGCTGTGTCAATACTGCCCCCTAGCCCTAACAGGTTAAAATGGCTTGCTAAATTCCTATTGGAATCCAGCCAGAGTGGAGATATCCAACAACTGGAACTTTTACACTGGAAAAAACAAATTCAGTAACGGGTGCAAGAAGTCCAACTGACAGACTATATTCATTTAGAATGTATATTTATCTAGAATTTATATTTATCTATCTTTGACTAGCATTATATGAATTCATCAATCAATGTACATGTAAAAACAAAAAAGATATTGAAACAAGCAGTTCTTAAGAATCAACTACAATAGAGCATGCTGGGAAATATAAACATGATGGGCTTGGTCAGACCAGCTTGACCAGCTAGAACATGCTGGTCAACCAGAATAACCTGCTAGACCATGCTGAAAGTAGTAGCCTATAATAAGGAAAAAGTTAAGGGGTCTGAATTCTTAACGAATGCACTGTACTGTATATGCTAATATGACTTTGGTGCGGGTCATGTTGTTCCTCACGTTACCGTCTCTGGTAAACACACACTATATCAAATACAATCAAAATGTATTCATCACATGCACAGGATACAGAAGGTGTAAATAGTACAGTGAAATGGTTACTTGCATAGTAGCAATATCAAAAATGGAAAGTGTCCCGATCAAAATATTTTATAGTTAGATGATGCTTACCCAGACACAGTTGTCTAAATTGATGGGTCATGTGAAAGAAATGCTATATACATGCTATGTCACGTTACAGCAGAGATGCTGTAGTTTTTATAGAGATGCCACAGAAGGAGAACAAATTGTCAGACAGGGCACTTCCTGTATGGAATCTTCTCAGGTTTTGGCCTGCCATATGAGTTCTGTTATACTCACAGACACCATTCAAACAGTTTTAGAAACTTTAGAGTGTTTTCTATCCAAATATACTAATTATATGCATATTCTTGTTTCTGGGCAAGAGTAGTAACCAGTTTAAATTGGGTACGTTTTTTATCCGGCCGTGCAAATACTGCCCCCTAGCCCCAGCAGGTTAACTTGCAATGAAAATTACTTTCTGACAATCTGAAAATGTGTCTAGACCTTTTTACATGGATAAACGCTTCATGGCAGACTGGAACCACTTTCACTAAGTAAGACATCCGGCTGTGTCGTTACCGTTTTGTTTGTAGCTACAGCTTGTTTGGCCCATTGTGTCAAGTCACTCCAGTTCACACTGACCATGTGCAGAAAGTAGTCAGTCACAACATTTTCCCAGTGATCTTTGTTGATAGTGCCTGCAAAATTCAGGGCAGAAATGTTGTTGAGAACAGTAGTAACACTTCTGCAGTCTCCATGGCTAATGTTATATCTTTCAAAAAAGCTGCAGTAGCAAGGATTATCTACACATACTGAGCAGCTCATGTCATAGACAGAAGCATGCTACATGGCAGACCAATCCGAACTCATCTCTTGGCATCCAGCCCATCCATTATCTCAGTTAATCACGGCTAGCGGGAATGTTCATGTCTTTTTTCTGTGGCTAAACCAACTTGACTCGTCTTTTTTGTTATTATTTTTTATTTACAGATGGCATTCAAGTTTATTAAGGCACATGAAAGTTCACATGTTCCAGAAGGCATTTCTGCCCCAAAACACATTTTGATAAAAAAATTCAAAAATGCCTCTCCTGTGACATGTGACATGTGACATATGCCTTGCTTCCTGAAATGGGTCACAAATACAGTGAGCTCCAAAAGTATTGGGACAGTGACAGATGTTTTGTTGTTTTGGCTCTGTACTCCAGCACTTTGGATTTGAAATGATACAATGAGTACGAGGTTAAAGTGCAGATTGTCTGTTTTAATTTGAGGGTATTATCAACCATATTGGGTGAACCGTTTAAAAAAAATACTTCATGTTTTGTACATAGTCCCCCCATTTTAGGGGACAATTTTTTGGGGGACAAATTAACTTATGTCTACTCAATCAAGTCAAAAGTCAAAAGTTTTTTATTTGGTCCCATATTCCTAGCACGCAATGATTCAATCAAGCTTGTGACTCTTCAAACTTGTTGGAATCACTTTTATTGCACATAAGAATATAATGTTTCTAAACACTTTCACACTTCAGTGAGAACAAATCTACCATACCGATGCCTACCCCCATGTACCCTGCTAAGCTTTGGAACAAATAGAGCACTGACAACTGTCCATGTAGCTAGCTAGCATGCTAATTGTTTCTAGCTAGCTAGCTATCTTGCTAACCTTATCTAGCTATCTAATGTTATCTGTTTTTGCTGGGGAATTTTTCACTACACCGTATTCAAAACATTAGCCAGCTGGCTCTATGGCTGGTTCTGGAGCTAGATTTGTCATAATCATTGATTTAGTGAAAAGTTCACGACAGATGGAAACCAATCTTGACTTCGCCATCTATTGTTATCTCAAGTTTTGGCATCTTCCATATATTGCGGCTGCGAATCCGCTGTAGAAATAGTTAGAAACAATAAGATGAAGCTCCGGTAATATGGATAACTATAGCTGATATGTGTTTTTCTGCATTGTAATGGACAGGGTAGGTAAGCTGTTGGCAGGCTTCAGCTGCGGTTCAGAGAAGTCAAGAAGGAATTTATTTCCTTCTTAATGCGTTGTAGCCAATCAGTTGTGTTGTGACAAGGTATGGGGGTATACAGAAGATAGCTCTATTTGGTAAAAGACCAAGTCCATATTATGGCAAGAAGAGCTCAAATAAGCAAAGAGAAATGACAGTCCATCATTACTTTAAGATATGAAGGTCAGTCAATACGGAACATTTGCAGTTGCATTTGCAGTTGCAAAAACCATCAAGCGCTATGATGAAACTGGCTCTCATGACGACTGCCACAGGAATGGAAGACCCAGAGTTACCTCTGCTGCAGAGGAGAAGTTCATTAGAGTCACCAGCCTCAGAAATTGCAGCCCAAATAAATGCTTCACAGAGTTCAAGTAACAGACACATCTCAACATCAACTGTTCAGAGGAGACTGTGTGAATCAGGGATTCATGGTTGAATTGCTGCAAAGAATCCACTACTAAAGTACACCAATAATAAGAAGAGACTTGCTTGGGCCAAGAAACACGAGCAATGGACATTAGACTGGTGGAAATTGTTTGATTGGGCTGTAGTACAAATTGGAGGTTTTGGTTCCAACTGCCGTGTCTTTGTGAGACGTGGTGTGGGTGAACAGATGATCTCCTCATGTTGTATTTTCCACCGTAAAGCATGGAAGAGGAGGTGTTATGGTGTGGGGGT
Organism: Salmo salar; assembly: GCF_965601325.2. Taxonomy (NCBI): domain Eukaryota; kingdom Metazoa; phylum Chordata; class Actinopteri; order Salmoniformes; family Salmonidae; genus Salmo; species Salmo salar. The sequence continues at coordinate 33,664,994 of NC_138297.1, read as the reverse complement.
GCTTTGCTGGTGACAGTGTCTGTCTTTTATTTTGAATTCAAGGCACACTTAACCAGCATGCCTACCACAGCACTCTGCAGCAATAAGCCATGCCATCTGGTTTGGTCTTAGTGGGACTATTATTTGTTTTCCAACAGGACAATGACCCAACATACCTCCAGGCTGTTTATTTTACCAAGAAGGAGAGTGATGGAGTGCTGCATCAGATGACCTGGCCTTCACAATCCCCCGACCTCAAACAATGTGAGAGGGTTTGGCATGAGTCGGACCGCAGAGTGAAGGAAAAGCAGCCAACAGGTGCTCAGCATATGTGTGAACTCCTTCAAGACTGTTGGAAAAGTATTCCAGGTTAAGCTAGTTGAGAGAATGCTAAGAGTTTAACACTTTTTTTTTGGTTACTACATCCTTCCATATGTGATATTTCATAGTTTTGATATTTTCACTACTATTCTACAATGTAGAAAATAGTAAAAATAAAGAAAAACCCTTGAATGAGTAGGTGTTCTAAAACTTTGGACCGTGTGTGTGTGTGTGTGTGTGTGTGTGTGTACATACACACTATCATTCAAAAGTTTGGGTTCACTTAGAAATGTCCTTGTTTCTGAAAGAAAAGCATTTTTTTTGCCCATTAAATTAACATCAAATTGATCAGAAATACAGTGTAGACATTGTTAATGTTGTAAATGACTATAGAAGCTGGAAATGGCAGATTTTCTGGGGAATATCTACAGTTGAGGTCGGAAGTTTACATACACTTAGGTTGGAGTCATTAAAACTCGTTTTTCAACCACTCCACACATTTCTTGTTAACAAACTATAGTTTTGGCAAGCCGGTTAGGACATCTACTTTGTGCATGACACAAGTAATTTTTCCAACAATTGTTTACAGACCGATTATTTCACTTAGAATTCACTGTATCACAATTCCAGTGGGTCAGAAGTGTACATACACTAAGTTGACTGTGCCTTTAAACAGCTTGGGAAAAAAACAGAAAATGATGTCATGGCTTTAGAAGCTTCTGATAGGCTAATTGACATCATTTGAGTCAATTGGAGGTGTACCTGTGGATGTATTTCAAGGCCTACCTTCAAACTCAGTGCCTCTTTGCTGGACATTATGAGAAAATCAAAAGAAATCAGCCAAGACCTCATAAAAAAAATTGTTGACCTCCACAAGTCTGGTTCATCCTTGGGAGCATTTTCCAAATGCCTGAAGGTACCACGTTCATCTGTACAAACAATAGTACGCAAGTATAAACACCATGGGACCACGCAGCCGTCATACCGGGGCGGCAGGGTAGCCTAGAGTGTTGGACTAGTAACTGAAAGGTTGCAAGTTCAAATCCCTGACCTGACAAGGTACAAATCTGTCTTTCTGCCCCTGAACAGGCAGTTAACCCACTGTTCCTAGGCCGTTCATTGAAAATAAGAATTTGTTCTTAACTGACTTGCCTAGTTAAATAAAGGTTAAAAATATATATTTTTAAAAAACGCTCAGGAAGGAGACGCATTCTGTCTCCTAGAGATGAACATTCTTTGGTGCAAAAAGTGCAAAATAACTGCAAAGGACTTTGTGAAGATTCTGGAGGAAACAGGTACAAAAGTATCTATATCCATAGTAAAACGAGTCCTATATCGGCATAACCGATATAGGACTCAGCAAGGAAGAAGCCACTGCTCCAAAACTGCCATAAAAAAGCCAGGCTATGGTTTGCAACTTCAAAGATTGTACTTTTTGGAGAAATGTCCTCTGGTCTGATGAATCAAAAATAGAACTGTTTGGCCATAATGACCATTATGTTTGGCAAGCCGAAGAACACCATCCCAACCGTGATGCACGGGGGTGGCAGCATCTTGTTGTGTGGGTGCTTTGCTGCAGGAGGGATTGGTGCATTTCACATTTCATTTGTAAAGTCATGCCCCCCTTGTCCTTGACTTGTACTAAATAAGTTTATATAACACAGTCGTTAGAATGTTAATATCACAAACAGAACTGGAGTTATAACCAGTTTTAGGAGGGCATGTCATTGTTTGAATGGTTTTCCCCGGCCTGGTCTGCTCCTTCTCCATGAATTGAATGTGCCGTGCCCAGTTGATAATCACCCAGATAATTGCCTCAAAACTGAACCTAAACTATAACAAAACTAATTTCACACATATAAAAATTAAGTATAGTGTGATGGGGGAGAATGGGTGAGTTATGAAAGAAATACAGGGCGGGCCATTCTAATTTATTCATCTATTCTAATTATAATCTCAAAACGATGTACCCTATATCAGTCCACTGAATCCAAGCAGTGTTATTAGTGGACTCTAAGCCTCCTTGGAGTAGTCTACAAAGTGAGAGCCTGTGTAATTTACAATGGCAAGACCAAGACTAATGGATGCACATGCTGCGTTAGCGTTGCTACAAGATCTAAATGAAAATGACTCGGATGGCGGGGAAGAAATGGATTAGGATAACGCTGATGATTAGGTATTCTGATTCATGCTGAACGGCTTTCCATACCTGGGAAAGGATCCATATTGGGCAGCGGTGAGCGAGTGTCAGATAATGTTTTGGATCAGTTGACATGGCTGTACTAGTTGAAAGGAGGACAGCACATAGCACGCTGGCCTTGTGCTGTGTTCTACAAAATGTTTGACTTGACTGCTATCAATGCACACGTGTTGTTCAAGCAGTGCGTGAATAACACCATGAGCAGAAGAGACTTCATCATGAGTCTGGCACACAGGGCTACGTGAGAGACATATGAGGGCCAAGGCAGCAGCAAAGTTGCTACATGTGCCTAATTGCGCACAGCTCCCGGGGAAGAAAAACTGCAAGGTGGGCAGATGCACTTGAAACAGAACCCATGACACCTGTTTCAGCTGCGAGCGACATGTTTGCGGGAAGTGTTGCAATCAAGTGAAAGTGACAAAGATTTGTGGTGACTTTTAGGACAATGGATAACAGCTAAATGAGATCCAACTGTTGCGTAAAGACGCACGGCATACTGTAAGCACGAGCAAGGCCATAAATAATGTGTCCAATTACTGACAATAATAGACTATTTTTGACTGCTGTCATATCGACACTTAAATTCATTATAATGCCATTATTGCTTTTGTGCTGATTTTCACTTCACAAGCATGCTTGGCGCTTATACTGATGTTTAGGCTACTGATATTTTTCTGATATTTTTATTTTCTTATTTGACTGTTTGTCTTGTAGTTTGGGTATTTGTATTTGTTTTGTCATTATAAAATAAGATTTTATTGTGTTTCAAAGCACATGCTTTTTTTCATAGTTGTAACAAAGGCACTCCAATAATAAAATGTATTTTACACTTGAAGTTCTGTGCTTTTAGTGGTTTTACATTTGTCCATATAGCCTACATTAACATAAACTAATGTTCTTACAAATATTTACATATCGTATTTTGTTACCTAAGACCTTCATAAACCCAACCAAATGTGGTTCAGTTTTCTTTAAACAGATACTACACATTTTAGCCACCGCTAGCTAACCATCAATGGAAGTGATGGGGACAATTGTGCAAGTAAAAAAAATCACCTTTTTAGGTAACATCAAACCAAATATATTGATTTGAGTTGATTTCACACGCACCCCCCTCCCCGAAGGCTATTGGCAAGACCTCCCCCGTTGTGCCAAGGAACGGGTAAAACAATACCCTAACCCCCTTACCTTCCTCCTTCTCCTGACAAAACAATGGGCATTCCTGCCATTCCTAATGCCTCTTCCTCTCTCTCTAACTCATCCCATCTCATATCCCCGTTCTTTCTTCCTCTCTCTGAATGTGTCTTAAATGGCACCCTATTCCCTATAAAGTGCACTACTTTTGTCCAGAGTCCTATGGGCCCTGGTCAAAAGTAGTGCACTATAAAGGTAATAGGGTGCCATTTGGGACAATGACTAACTCAACACATCAACTCCTCTCTTCTTTAATGTATTTCCCAGAGGAGGACAAACCATATCTTTCTCTACCACTAATCAGACCCAGGGTGTGTGTGTTTTAAATGCAGGATTCTGCCACAGTTGAAATGTGCCCTGCGGAGTAGACAGAAATCGTCTTTGTGTGTGTGTGTGTGTGTGTCTCAGTATTTGTGTTTCTGTGTTGGTTAGTGTCTCTCTGTGAGTGTTTCGTCTCTATGCCTTTGTCTGTGTCTTTGTGTGTGTGTTTCGTCTCTTTTTATCTCTGTGCGTTTCTCTTTTTTGTGTGCATGTCCTCTCTGCGTGTGGCCTGCTATAGTGATTACTGCAGCTGAGTCCTCCTGGCTTCTATTAGCTGTCCCATTAAACAGAGATTCCAATGATACATGACCTCCACCCACACACACACACATGCACTCACACACACACATACACTACGACAAGATGTGCATGTCTCGTGGGAAGAGGGATAGGATCTTGTCAGATCAACTGCATGTGAGAATGTGAAACATGACGATGGACATAATAGCACCACGGTGAGTGTGTGTGTGATCACTGTCTATGGCTGGTAAAAGGTCCTCCATATTTTTTAAATATACACTCAACAAAAATATAAACGCAACATGAAACAATTTCTAAGATTTTACTGAGTTACATTTCATATTAGGAAAACAGTCAGTTGAAATAAATTCATTAGGCCTTAACCTATGGATTTCATGACTGGGAATACAGATATGCATCTGTTGGTCACATCCACCTTAAAAAAAGGTAGGTGCGTGGATCAGAAAGCCAGTCAGTATCTGGTGTGACCACCATTTCTCTCATGCAGTGTGACACATCTTCGTCGCATAGAGTTGATCATGCTGTTGATTGTGGCCTGTGGAATGTTGCCCCACTACTCTTCAATGGCTGTGCGAAGTTTCTGGATATTGGCAGGAACTGGAACACACAGTCGATCCAGAGCATCCCAAACACGCTCAATGGGTGACATGTCGGAGTATGCAGGCCATACTCGACACTGCTTATGGTGTAGAAATAAATATTACATTCTCAGGCAACAGCTCTGGTGGACATTCCTGTAGTTAGCATGCCAATTGCACGCTCCCTCAAAACTTGAGACATCTGTGGCATTGTTTTGTGTGACAAAACTGCACATTTTAGAGCAGCCTTTTATTGTCCACAGCACAAGGTGCAGCTGTGTAATGATCATGTTGATTAATCAGCTTCTTGATATGCCACACCTGTCAGGTGGATGGATTATCTTGGCAAAGGAGAAATGCTGACTAACAGGGATGTAAGCCAATTTGAGAGAAATATGCTTTTTGTATGTGTGGAACATTTCAGGGATCTTTTTATTTCAGCTCATGAAACAATGGGACCAACACTTTACATGTTGCGTTTATATTTTTGTTCAGTATATATTTTTCTCGAGTTTGTTGGATAGACATGGGGAGGACACACAATAAAGTAAGGAAGAGAGATGGTAGAAAGGTGTGGGGCATGATTCGAACCCATGCCAGCACTGGAACACTGGAATGTGCTCTGAAGGCAGCGACTAGACCACTCGTATGTTTTATTCTCTGGAGTGACAATGGTGATATACAGGCAGGAAACACCAACATAAAGTGTCTTAATAGGGCGTTGGGCCTCCACGAGCCGCCAGAACAGTGTCATGTCTTTAGCATCATTAAAGTGAAGACTGTTATTTTATCAAATCAATTCTCTGTAATTATTATTACGTGATTAAACTTATCATGTAAATGTACTTAACTAGGAAGTTGGGGCACCAAGGAAAATCTTCAGATTACAAAGTTATAATTTTCGGAATATAACTTCAGATATTTTAATATCTGATCAATTAGTCTTCTAATTAATGAATTATTCTTTACCTCACGTTCGTCTCATTCCAAACATCATAAATTGTTGGTTATCTGCACGAACCCAGCCTTTACTATGAATCATCCATACACCAATTGTCTTAATAATTTATTTACTAACTAACTAAATAATCACAGAAATGTATAAACAAACAAACGGTAGATATGGTTACGAGGAAATGATAGGGGAGGTTCCCTAGTGGGCTAAGCCGATATGCCGGCATGGTGGACAAAGGGAAGTGGGTGTGGACTGAGAAGGGAGGGAATTACAAAAGAGTCACTACACAGTTGATAATTATATTAATTGAAATGCTAATACTTTGCACATGAACGCTCACTCATTCGGGAATAATTGCAATCAATATATTTTTACGCCCAGTGTGTCATCGGGATCTCTGTTGGAATCGTCAGTCCTTCTGTTGGAAAGTTCATCCGAGCATCTCTCTGCTTCTCTGAAGTCTTTCATGGTTAGAATGGTTACTTCAAAGTACCATTCAGAAATATTCTTATAGAATAGATGTTTCGGCGGTTGTCAGTCTTCTCATCCCATGGCACATAATTTCTAGCTGCAGACTAGTAATTAGTATCTAAGATTTGCTCTTATTCTGTCGGGATCGATAGTCTCAGAGTTTAACCATTTCCACCCGTGTAGCCAATGCTCCACGTGGTATGGTTAGGAAATCAACAACCATTGTAACCTTAGTGGACACTGAGGTTTTTGTGGTCTCTACTCAAACCTTCGCCCCCTCAGCTGACTGAGGTACGCATGGTCTGAAGAGAATTTCTTCAGGTGGGGTTTTTATTTGTAACAGTAGAAAAGGGCTGTCCCATGAGTCAGATCATGTCTGTGCTCATGGGGGCGGGTCAATGACTTAGTTAAACTTTAAAGGGAATACAATTCTCTCACATTAATGGTTTAAAATCACATTACATAATTTCACAAATAGTTTCCTCTTCACTCATTCATTTTAAACAATAAATAGACGCAAACCTCATAACGGAGGCTCCTGTATAAACAGAGTTATGGTAATGTGGCTGTATTGTCTTTCATGAGGTCACAAACATGAAACAAAATGGACTGGGTCGTAGCTGGCTTCACCACCGACCATTTACACATTCTCCAAAACATGGATATTGTTCAGTTCTCAAGTTCTGTGATGTAGAAGAAGTTCCTTTGTTCTCTCTGTGTCTCTTTCTGCATGGTCTCCTCCAAGACTTTACGACCTGAGATAACAGAACCTGGGTGTAGAATGGAGAATGCGGGAAGCCACTCGCTATACCCAAAGAAGGCCACGTCCTGACAACAGCTTCAATGTGCCTTGGCATATATTCTACAAGTGTCTGGAACTCTATTGGAGGGATGTGACACTATTCTTCCACGAGATATGTTATAATTTGGTGTTTTGGTGATGGTAGTGAAAACTCACCTTCAGGCACCGCTCCAGAATCTCCCAGTGTCCAATTGGGTTGAGATCTGGTGACTGAGACACACACACACTCTTTAAACCCCCTATGCTCCTTTGAGGCCCCTCTTTCAAAGTCACTGAGATCTCTTCTTCTAGCCATGGTAGCCAAAATAATGGGCATCTAGGCATTTTTATATATGACCCTAAGCATGATGGGATGTTAATTGCTTAATTATCTCAGGAACCACACTTGTGGGGAAGCACCTGCTTTCACTAATGTAACCCTAGGCATGATGGGACCTTAATTGCTTAATTAACACAGGAACCATGGGGGAGAGGGTTCCAAATTATTATTTTTTTTTGGGGGGGGGTGTTTGTCACATTGGCATTTAACTACATTCCTTTCTTTTTAAATAGCTATAGAAAGTAAGTAAGTGAGATATAGAGAGAGAAAGTGGGGAGACATACATACATACAGTTGAAGTCGGATGTTTACATACACCTTAGCCAAATACATTTAAACTCAGTTTTTCACAATTCCTGACATTTAATCCTAATAACAATTCCCTGTCTTAGGATCACCACTTTATTTTAAGAATGTGAAATGTCAGAATAATAGTAGAGAGAATGATTTATTTCAGCTTTTATTTCTTTCATCACATTCCCAGTGGGTCAGAAGTTTACATACACATTTACATTTTAGTCATTTAGCAGATGCTCTTATCCAGAGCAACTTACAGTAGTGAATGCATACATTTCATACATTTCTCTGCTTTTCTGTGCTGGTCCCCCGTGGGAATCGAACCCACAACCCTGGCATTGCAAACACCATGGTCTACCAACTGAGCTACAGGGAAGGCTACACTCATTTAGTATTTGGTAGCATTGCCTTTAAATTGTTTAACTTGGGTCAAATGTTTCGGGTAGCCTTTCACAAGCTTCCGACAATAAGTTGGGTGAATTTTGGCCCATTCCTCCTGACAGAGCTGGTGTAACTGAGTCAGGTTTGTCGAACTCCTTGCTCGCACACGCTTTTTCAGTTCTGCCCACAAATGTTCTATGCGATTGAGGTCAGAGCTTTGTGAAGGCCACTCCAATACCTTGACTTTGTTGTTCTTATGCCATTTTGCCACAACTTTGGAAGTATGCTTGGTGGTCATTGTCCATTTGGAAGACCCATTTGCGACCAAGCTTTAACTTCCTGACTGTCTTGAAATGTTGCTTCAATATATCCACATAATTTTCCTCCCTCTTGATGCCATTTTGTGTAGTGCACCAGTCCCTTCTGCAGCACCACCCACAACATGATGTTGCCACCCCCATGCTTCGCGGTTGGGATGGTGTTCTTTGGCTTGCAAGCGTCAACATTTCTTCCTGCAAACATAACGATGGTCATTATGGCCAAACAGTTCTATTTTTGTTTCATCAGACCAGAGGACATTTCTCCAAAAGTACAATCTTTGTCCCCATGTGCAGTTGCAAACCGTAGTCTGTTTTTTTTATGTTGGTTTTGGAGCAATGGCTTCTTCCTTGCTGAACGGCCTTGCTGAACGGTCAATATAGGACTCATTTTACTGTGGATATAGATACTTTTGTACCTGTTTCCTCCAGCATCTTCACAAGGTCCTTTGCTGTTGTTCTGTGATTGATTTTCACTTTTCGCACCAAAGTACGTTCATCCCTAGGAGACAGAACGCGTCTCCTTCCTGAGCAGTATGACGGCTGCGTGGTCTCATGGTGTTTATACTTGCATACTATTGTTTGTACAGATGAACATGGTACCTTCAGGCGTTTGGAAATTGCTCCCAAGGATGAACCAGACTTGTGGAGGTCTACAATTTTTTTCCGGAGGTCTTGGCTGCACTGAGTTTGAAGGTAGGCCTTGAAATACATCCACAGGTACACCTCCAATTGACTCAAATTATGTCAATTAGCCTTTCAGATGCTTATAAAGCCATGCCATCATTTTCTGGAATCTTCCAAGCTGTTTAAAGGCACAGTCAACTTAGTGTATGTAAACTTCTGACCCACTGGAATTGTGATACAGTGAAATAATCTGTCTGTAAACAATTGTTGGAAAAATGACTTGTGTCATACACAAAGTAGGTGTCCTAACCAACTTGCCAAAACTATAATTTGTTAACAAGAAATTTGTGGAGTGGTTGAAAAACAAATTTTAATGACTCCAACCTAAGTGTATGTAAACTTTCGACTTCAACTGTGCATACACACACACACACACACACACACACACACACACACACACACACACACACACACACACACACACACAGTCTCAGTAACAAACAGGGTATTGTCCTTCTGTGGACTTCTCCCTTCCTGATAGATCCCCCTGGAATGGACCTTAGTCTCCCTGCACTGATTAACTGGTGTGTGTTTGTGATGGGGGACCACAAAGTAAACAAACTGTCTGATTTCAGTCTGGTACGTAGAGAAACACACACATACTGAGGACCCATAAAGCAAACAAATATGCGGTGATTGCAGTCTGAACACAAAGGGAGAGGGGGGAGAGAGTGAGAGGGGGTAGAAGGGGTGAGATCAGGGAGAGGGGGAGGAGGTTTGAGACAGAGGGGTGTTGAGGTTGTGACTATAGTTAACCCTCTGCCTTCTGAAGATAGCACGTTATGTAAGAAATCTAAACACACACACTGACACGCTTGAAGATTGCAGCGACGGTGGCATCTGCAAATCCTCTTCAACCCCAAGTTCAGACTAATATTGTGTGTGTGTGTGTGCGCGAGTTCTCGATCGGAGTCTGTCTTCTCCCACTGTTCTGGATGTTGTTAAAGTGAATTTTCAGCAGGAGTTCTTGATCTTTTATCACCTTTATCTCCACAATTTTGTGGTATCCAATTGGTAGTTACAGTTTTGTCCCATCGCTGCAACTCCTGTTGGGAGAGGCGAAGGTCGAGAGCCATGCGTCCTCCAGAACACGATCCTGCCAAGCCGCACTGCTTGCTTTACCCGGAAGCCAGCCGCACCAATGTGTCGGAGTAAACACTGTACATCTGGCGAACGAAGGTCAGCTTGCAAGCGCCCGGCCCGCCACAAGGAGTCACTAGAGCGCAATGGGACAAGGAAATCCCGGCCGGCCAAACCCTCCCCTAACCCGGACGACGCTGGGCCAATTGTGCACTGCCTCATGGGTCTCCCGGTCATGGCCGTCTGTGACACAGCCTGGGATCGAACCCTGGGCTGTAGTGATGCCTCAAGCCCCGCAATGTAGTGCCTTAGACCGCTGCGCCACTCGGGAGGCCTCACAGGAGTTCTATAGATGAATTTTGAATCTTCAGACTGCCTACTTCTCCCACTGCTCTCTCCTTTCTTTCTCTCCCCGTCCTCTACTGCTCTTTTCCACTCTCTCCTATACATACCCTGCTGAGGTCTTCTCATCTCTGTGTTGTACTATCGCTACTCAGCAAAGGGCAAGAAAACACCAGTCTGGCTAGATGCCACAATAACACTAATCTCTTCTTCTCTTCCTTCTCTCTTTTTACCCCTCTATTTCTCCCTTTCCATCTCTCTTTCCATTTGAGCCCCTCTGAAATGTTCTCTCTCGTTGCTTCTGCAGTTCCAAAACTGGTGACTTCCTTTTTCTCTCCCTCTCACTCCTGCCCTCTTCCCCCCTCTCTCCCCCTCCTTCTCTATCTCTCTCTCTCTCGCTCCATCTCTCCCCTCCCTTCCTCTCTCTTCTTCCCTCTCTCTCTCTCCCTCCTGCTCCCTCCCCCCTCTTTCTCTCTTCTAGACAGGAAGTACCTCTGCATATTTCCCTGTGTGGAACAATAACACTGTGGAACTCTGGGTATTATTTTAACAGCGTCCCAGTCTTTATCTGCTCTGAACATAGCTTCCTCTCTGCCTCTCTTTCTGTTTCTCTCTCTCTCTTCCTCTCCCCCTGAGTCACTCACAGTATTCTGCCTAGAGAGAGATAGAGGGATTGAATGGGAGTGGGGGAGGGAGGGAGGATGGGGGAAACAAAGGCAGAGAGAGAGCTATGTTTGGTCTAAGTGACTGAAGCGAGGGACGGTGAAAGGGAGGGAGAGAGAGGGACAAGAGGGTAGATGAGGTTTGTCGGTTGTTTTTTTGGAGTCTAGGTCAGTTGAGATGGACCACAGAGAGAGAGAAGACTGAACACTGTCTCGTTCTGTTACTAGAGGACTATGGTGCTGCTCCGATGGATAGAACTACTCCTAGAAACAGAACCTAACTCTCTTAATAGGGCTAGGACTGTTGGACTACTCCTAGAGACAGAACCAAACCCACCTAGCAAGGCCAGAGAACTGGATTAAGGAGGGAAGGAGACAAGAGGATTGAGAATTTAAGGGAACTTCTTATCCCAACAGTTTTTATTGCCTCTTTTGAACACCGCAGTGGAAATGTTATGTTGAAGACTTGATAAACAGTAGTAGCCGGACCACCTTTTTTTGGCCTAAGTCCATTGTCATCTGTGTTGGATTGAAGATCTTTGGGCATCTTTATAAGGATTGCTCTCAGACCAGTCTATGGTTGAACTAGCGTTGGGCCTGACCCTGACTGTGACCCAGTAGACACGGTTCTAGGATCAGGTGTGACTAGGGCCTCTTCTGTGTGGATCCACTCTGGTATGTTATAGACTGACTTGGGAACAGTTAGAAAGTATTGGGTGTTTGTTTCCTCTTATCATCTCCTTTAGTTCCTCTCCTTTTCTCTTTTTATCCCCTACCTTCCATTAATCTTCTCACTTCTGTGCAGTGTGTACTGTTCTACCTTCACTCCTCTTTGTGTCTTTGAACTTGTAGGCGTCTTCAAGGTGTGACTGGGTGTGTGTCTGATCTCTGTTTTTGTGTGTCTTAATGTGTATATAATTTCATTACTCAGTGTCATTATGACTCAGAGTAAATGACCTTCAATCTAGTCTCTTCAACTTTATTCTAGTTTAGGAGTCAGTATCAGTCAGCTGTTCTAGTTTCTTCTACCACATACAGTATTATCAGTTGTTTCTGTATCATTTTTTCACACAGTCATACATTCACAATGTTTTATGGGTCAAAGTGACATAAATAATGTCTATACATAAACCATGGAACATGGTTTATCTTGCTATCCATCCATCAGTCAGAGTAAAGCATTCAGCTACTGTTCTGTAGACTATGTTTATAAATAGAACTAAGGACGGTCTTGTCTTGTGAAGTTTATTTGATTTCCTGAATGTTTGACAGTGTCCGACACTGATTGGTTCCAGTCGCTAACTGGCTAATCAGGTTAACTGTGGCTTGGTATGTCGAGGGCGATTAACTGTTCCTTTGTATCTGGCTGCTTGACAAATGTAACACTAGGACTAGGTCAGTGGAACACATTCTGGCTGAGTATAGTAGAACTACATTATATCTCTTTTTTTTCCATTTCAATATATATTTTTAATAACTCTGTTTCATCACATCATGTTTCACAAAGATGTCTGAGTACAGTAGATTATCTCAAAGTATACTGCAGAAGACAAAAATTAGAGATATTTGGATATCAAATATCTCACATTTTTGTCTTCGGCAGTATACTTCTAAATAATTTTTCTTCATGTATTTCCTAGTGTAGTTCAATGGATCAGATTCTAAGTACAGTATATCTCTAAATACAGTATGGGCTGGTTTTTCCAGACACAGATTTATTTCCTTTCTATATTTGCTTCTTGTTTTTTTATTTTAGCTTGGTTTTCATAGTCATCAATCATCCCAGTGTAACGTCCGTCATTAAAGGTAGACCAAGGCGCAGCGTGAGTTGGGTTCATCATACTTTATTTTAAATGTGAACCAGCAAAAACAATAAACAATACAACGAATGAAAAGCTATGCGTGCAAACACATGCAACACAAAGACAAGATCCCACAACTGACTGTGGGAAAAAGGGCTGCCGAAGTATGATTCCCATTCAGAGACAACGAATGACAGCTGCTTCTGATTGGAAACCATACTCGGCCAATAAAGAAAAAACAACATAGACATACAACACATAGAATGCCCACCCCATGTCACACCCTGACCTAACCAAACAGAGAAAAACAACTCTCTCAGGTCAGGGCGTGACAGTACCCCCCCCCCCCCCCAAAGGTGCGGACTCCCGGCCGCAAACCTGAACCTATAGGGGAGGGTCCGGGTGGGCATCTACTCATGGTGGCGGCTCCGGTTCGGGGCATGGCCCCCACTCCGCCCGCTGATCCCTCCGCTTTTGTGTCACCGGAGGAATCAGACCGTGGATCAACGCCGGAGGCTCTGAACTGCCGACCGCCGCTGAAGACTCAGGGCTGCGGACCGTCGCTGAAGACTCAGGGCTGCGGACCGTCGCTGAAGACTAGGGGCTGCGGACCGTCGCTGAAGACTAGGGGCTGCGGACCGTCGCTGAAGACTAGGGGCTGCGGACCGTCGCTGAAGACTAGGGGCTGCGGACCGTCGTTGAAGACTAGGGCCTGCGGACCGTCGCTGAAGACTCGGGGCTGCGGACCGTCGCTGAAGACTCGGGGCTGCGGACCGTCGCTGAAGACTCGGGGCTGCGGACCGTCGCTGAAGACTCGGGGCTGCGGACCGTCGCTGAAGACTCGGGTCTGCAGACCGTCGCTGGAGGCTCCAGATTGAGGAGCGTCGCTGGAGGCTCCGGGCTGGGGAGCGTCACTGGAGGCTCCGGGCTGGGGAGCGTCGCTGGAGGCTCCGGGCTGGGGAGCGTCGCTGGAGGCTCCGGGCTGGGGAGCGTCGCTGGAGGCTCCGGGCTGGGGAGCGTCGCTGGGGGCTCCGGGCTGGGGAGCGTCGCTGGAGGCTCCGGACTGGGGAGCGTCGCTGGAGGCTCCGGACTGGGGAGCGTCGCTGGAGGCTCCGGACTGGGGAGCGTCGCTGGAGGCTCCGGACTGGGGAGCGTCGCTGGAGGCTCCGGACTGGGGAGCGTCGCTTGAGGCTCCGGACTGGGGAGCGTCGCTGTAGGTTCCGGACTGGGGACCTTCGCTGTAGGTTCCGGACTGGGGACCTTCGCTGTAGGTTCCGGACTGGGGACATTCGCTGTAGGTTCCGGACTGGGGACCTTCGCTGTAGGTTCAGGACTGGGGACCTTCGCTGTAGGTTCAGGACTGGGGACCTTCGCTGCAGGCTCCGTGCCATGGATCATCGCTACTGGTTCCACACCATGGATCATCACTGGAGGCTTTGTGCCATGGATCATCACTGGAGGCTCCGGGCCATGGATTATCACTGGAGCCTTCGTGCCATGGATCATCCCTACAGGCTCCGGGCCATGGATTATCACTACAGGCTCCGGCCATGGATCATCACTGGAGGCTTCATGCCACGGAGTATCACTGGAGGCTTTGGACCATTGATCATCCCTGGAGGCTTCGTGCCATGGATTATCAATGGAGGCTTCAGACCATTGATCATCACTGGAGGCTTCGCACCATTGATCATCACTGGAGGCTTCCTACGGGGAGCTGGAACCAGTCTCACCAGACTGGGGAGACGCACTGAGAACCGCGTGCTCAAAGCAGGCACCGGCCGTACTGGGCTATGGAGGCGTACTGGAGGAAGAGTGCACGGAGCAGGCACAGGACGTACTGGGCTATGGTGGCGCACTGGAGGGAGAGTGCGCGGAGCAGGCACAGGGTACACTGGGCCTTGGAGGCGCACTGGAGGTCTGGCGCTTAGGGCTGGCACAACCCGTCCTGGCTCGATGTTGACGATAGCCCGGCAAGGGCGGAGCGCTAGTACAGGACGAGCTGGGCTGTGCTGGTGAATGAGGGGTACCGTGCGTAGAGCAGGTGCAAGATAACCTGTGCCGAAGAGACGCACTGGAGACCAGATACGTTGAGCCGGTGCACTTCTCCCTGGCTGCCGGCCAACTCTAGCACGGCAACGGTGAGGAGCTTGCACCGAGCGCACCGCGCTGTGAGTACGCACTGGCGACACAGTGCATATCACCGCATAACACGGTGCTTGCTTGGTCACTCGCTCCCCACGGTAAGCACGGGGAGTTGGCTCAGGTCTTAACCTCGCCTTAGCCAATCTACCCGTGTGCCCCCCCCCCCAAAACATTTTTTTGCCGCTGCCTCTCGGGCCTCCGTTGTTGCCTTGCCTGTTGATCTCGTCGCTGTTCCTCCCTCGCTGCTTCCACCTGTTCCCATGGGAGGCGATCCCTTCCGGCCTGGATCTCCTCCCACGTCCAGCATCCTTTGCCATCCAGGATGTCCTCCCATGTCCAGTCCATCGGCCCACGCTGCTTGGTCCTTTGGTGGTGGGATCTTCTGTAGTTGTCCGTTGTTAACCTCTCTGGGCTAGGCGGGACGAATTTGTCCCACCTACTCAACAGCCAGTTGAATCCTGTGGCGTGTTATTCAAATACCTTAGAAATGCTATTACTTCAATTTCTCAAACATATGACTATTTTACAGCATTTTAAAGACAAGACTCTCGTTAATCTAACCACACTGTCCGATTTCAAAAAGGCTTTACAACGAAAGCAAAACATTAGATTATGTCAGCAGAGTACCCAGCCAGAAATAATCAGACACCCATTTTTCAAGCTAGCATATAATGTCACATAAACCCAGAAGACAGCTAAATGCAGCACTAACCTTTGATGATCTTCATCAGATGACAACCCTAGGACATTATGTTATACAATACATGCATGTTTTGTTCAATCAAGTTCATATTTATATCAAAAAACAGCTTTTTACATTAGCATGTGACGTTCAGAACTAGCATACCCCCCGCAAACCTCCGGTGAATTTACTAAATTACTCACGATAAACGTTCACAAAAAACAAAACAATTATTTTAAGAATTATAGATACAGAACTCCTTTGTGCAATCGAGGTGTCCGATTTCAAAATAGCTTTTCGGTGAAAGCACATTTTGCAATATTCTCAGTAGATAGCCCAGCCATCACGGCTAGCTATTTAGACACCCACCAAGTTTAGCCCTGACCAAAGTCAGATTTACTATTACAAAAGTTTGATTACCTTTGATGTTCTTCGTCAGAATGCACTCCCAGGACTGCTACTTCAATAACAAATGTTGGTTTGGTCCAAAATAATCCATCGTTATATCCAAATAGCGGCGTTTTGTTCGTGCGTTCAAGACACTATCCGAAGTGTAAATAAGGGTCACGAGCATGGCGCAATTCGTGACAAAAAAATTGTAAATATTCCATTACCGTACTTCGAAGCATGTCATCCGCTGTTTAAAATCCATTTTTATGCCATTTTTCTCATAAAAAAGCGATAATATTCCGACCGGGAATCTGCGTGTAGGTAAACAGAGGAAAGAAAACAAAGCATTCGGTCAACGCGGGCACGCGCCTGAGTCTCACAGTACTGTAACCAGCCACTACCCAAACGCGCTACTTTTTTTCAGCCAGAGCCTGCAAAGCCACGATTCAGCTTTTTGCCGCCTTCTGAGAGCCAATGGGAGCCGTAAGAAGTGTCACATTATAGCAGAGATCCTCAGTCTTCAATAAACAGAGGCAAGAAGAACGACACCTTGTCAGACAGGCCACTTCCTGCATGAAATCTTCTCAGGTTTTTGCCTGCCATATGAGAACTGTTATACTCACAGACACCATTCAAACAGTTTTAGAAACTTTAGGGTGTTTTCTATCCAAAGCCAATAATTATATGCATATTCTAGTTACTGGGCAGGAGTAGTAACCAGATTAAATCGGGTACGTTTTTTATCCAGCCGTGTCAATACTGCCCCCTAGCCCTAACAGGTTAAAGGTAGACCAAGGCGCAGCGTGAGTTGGGTTCATCATACTTTATTTTAATGTGAACCAGCAAAAACAATAAACAATACAATGAACGAAAAGCTATATGTGCAAACACATGCAGCACAAAGACAAGATCCCACAACTGACTGTGGGAAAAAGGGCTGCCGAAGTATGATTCCCAATCAGACAATGAATGACAGCTGCTTCTGATTGGAAACCATACTCGGCCAAAAAAGAATAAAAACATAGACATACAACACATAGAATGCCCACCCCATGTCACACCCTGACCTAACCAAACAGAGAAAAACGACTCTCTCAGGTCAGGGCACGACACCCAGGCCCAATCTGGGCTCCATTAACAGTCCTGGGGCAAAACTAATCTTAGGTCCATTCATAGTCCTGGAATAAATGATAATAGTGTTTGTTCTATACCGTTTGGGAACTTCCAAAATCTCTCCCTAATTCCTGAACTATACCAAGAGGAACATTTTCAGGAAACAGACAATCATTCTGACAAGTGCACACATGGACACACACACACACACACACACACAATCGTCCTGAGAGGAATCCAAAAGGAGCAATTTTAGGAACTATTCCGTTTACTTTAATGAATGGCCATAAATCATAAACAGAAATATTCCCAAAGTGTTCTGACTTCCGACTGTGCCAGATCCTCATTCTTCCTCCATAATATTCCCGGAATTCCTCTGTCGAAATTCTCTCCTGAGAGGAAAGCTTTTTCAGAGTTATTCCCGGTGCGTTATTCCGAAGTTATTAATAACTTCAGAATAATGGGCCATTCATGAGCAGGAATCTCCTGGGAACTCACCGAAGTTTGTTCCAGGCTCCTACCGGGCATATATACACTGCTTATGGTACTTCCTTTTGGGTGTACACAGACTTCCTTTTGGGTGTACCGACAAATCATGTTACCCCTACTGTAGTTACATTATCCCTTTTTTTTATTTAACCTTTATTTAACCTCTATGGGCTAGGCGGGACGAATTCGTCCCACCTACGTAACAGCCACTTGAAGCCTGTGGCGCGATTTTCAAAACCTTAAAAATCCTATTACTTCAATTTCTCAAACATATGACTATTTTACAGCTATTTAAAGACAAGACTCTCGTTAATCTAACCACACTGTCCGATTTCAAAAAGGCTTTACAACGAAAGCAAAACATTAGATTATGTCAGCAGAGTACCAAGCCAGAAATAATCAGACACCCATTTTTCAAGCCAGCATATAATGTCACCAAAACCCAGAAGACAGCTAAATGCAGCACTCACCTTTGATGATCTTCATCAGATGACAACCCTAGGACATTATGTTATACAATACATGCATGTTTTGTTCAATCAAGTTCATATTTATATCAAAAACCAGCTTTTTACATTAGCATGTGACGTTCAGAACTAGCATACCCCCCGCAAACTTCCGGGGAATTCGCTAACATTTTACTAAATTACTCACGATAAATGTTCACAAAAAGCATAACAATTATTTTAAGAATTATAGATACAGACCTCCTCTATGCACTCGATATGTCCGATTTTAAAATAGCTTTTTGGTGAAAGCACATTTTGCAATATTCTAAGTACATAGCCCAGCCATCACGGGCTAGCTATTTAGACAGCCGGCAAGTTTAGCACTCACCATAATCATATTTACTATTATAAAAGTTTGGTTACCTTTTGTTGTCTTCGTCAGAATGCACTCCCAGGACTGCTACTTCAATAACAAATGTTGGTTTGGTCCAAAATAATCCATCGTTATATCCGAATAGCGGCGTTTTGTTCGTGCGTTCCAGACACTATCTGAAATGGTAAAGAAGGGTCGCGCGCATGGCGCAATTCGTGACAAAAAAATTCTAAATATTCCATTACCGTACTTCGAAGCATGTCAACCGCTGTTTAAAATCAATTTTTACGCCATTTTTCTCGTAGAAAAGCGATAATATTCCGACAGGGAATCTCCTTTTTGGCAAACAGAGGAAAAAATCACAAAGGCGGGGGCAGTCGGGTCACGCGCCTAAGCCCAGTGTCCCTTGATCGGCCACTTGAGAAAGGCGATAATGTGTTTCAGCCTGGGGCTGGGATGACGACATTCTGTTTTTTCCCGGGCTCTGAGTGCCTATGGACGACGTAGGAAGTGTCACGTTAGAGCAGAGATCCTTAGTAAAAGATAGAGATGGAAAAGAAGTTCAAGAAATGGTCAGACAGGCCACTTCCTGTAAAGGAATCTCTCAGGTTTTGACCTGCCATTTGAGTTCTGTTATACTCACAGACACCATTCAAACAGTTTTAGAAACTTTAGGGTGTTTTCTATCCATATGTAATAAGTATATGCATATTCTAGTTACTGGGTAGGAGTGGTAACCAGATTAAATCGGGTATGTTTTTTATCCAGCCGTGTCAATACTGCCCCCTAGCCCTAACAGGTTAACTAGGGAAGTCAGTTAAGAACAAATTCTTATTTACAATGACGGCCTACACCGGCCAAACCCGGACGACACTGGGCTAATTGTGCGTCGCCCTATGGGACTCCCAATCACGGCCGGTTGTGATACAGCCTGGATTCGAACCAGGGTGTCTGTAGTGACGCCTCAAACACTGAGATGTAGCGCCTTAGACTGCTGCGCCACTCGGGAGCCAATCCCTCACCTGTATGTGTGTTCTCGCTCTCTCTCCAGACGCAGTGTACCTGTGATCAGGCCTCACTCGTGGCACCTGTCCAAGCTTTCCTCAACGGAGTCCCCCCACAGTTCTACCCCTGTCCCCCCTCCTACCCCCCCTTCCCCCCCATCTGCCATGCAGCTCCATCCTGGGCCCTACACACTACCCTGGCACTCTACAGCAGACAACAGGTAACACACACACAGATGCATATATACAGACACAAACACACTGGGCCATATACACTACCCTGGCACAGCAGACAGCAGGTAATGGTAATTTATATTGGAAGATACGGGAAGACTAAGTACCCTGGTTTATATGTGAATTAGAGTTTAGAGCAGTCTGTCCCATTCTATCCGATTCCCCCGGAGAATCTTGTCTCCCAACCTTCTATCAAGCTACGTTTGCACACGCCACGTTTGTGTGTGTCATAATTATAATACTGATTATAATGAATCGTGAATAATGATGAGTTAGAAAGTTACAGAGGGTAAAACATCATACCCCCAAGAAATGCTAACCTCCCCTTTTATTGGTAATGGTGAGAGGTTAGCATGTCTTGGGGGTATGATCTTTGACCCGATGTAACTTCCTCACTCATCATTATTCACGATTCATTCAAGATTATCCTTAATCATGGTAGCATCCACATTAATGTAGAAGTGCTTAGAAACATATATTCTTATTTACAATAAAAGTGACTCCAAATTCACACAATACATTATTTACCATTAATTTCTATTGGGCACAAAATAATCTGAAACACAACCAAAACGAACTGCAAATGCATCCAACAAGCTTGTAGAGTCACACGGTTCATTATAGTCATTGCGTGCTAGGAATATGGGACCAAATACTAAACTTTTGACTACTTTATTTATAAGAATATTTAGGGATGTCAATCATTTTAACCCGTACCGTTTTGAGAACAATTATTATAACTTGTTAAACAAAATCTCTTTCTCTGAGCAATTGTGTTAGTATAAAATAATATAATTTCCCCAAATAATTTCCAACCCCTGTGTGTGTGTGTGTGTGGGTGTGTGTGTGTGTGTGTGTGTGTGTGTGTGTGTGTGTGTGTGTGTGTGTGTGTGCGCTCGCATGTGTGTGCGTACCTGAGCTGTGTGTGTGTGCATATCTGAGCTGTGTGTGTTTGAGGCTGGGTACACAGTCTTGTGGGAGTGTATCGTTGGGCAGACCAGACCAGGGGAATTTTGTCCCTGTGACATGTTTCTGACGACTAGAAATCACACACACTCACTCGCACACACACAGAGCAGACTAAGGGTATTTTGACCTGTGACCTGTTTCCAAAGACTAACAATCATCAGGAGGCTTAGTGACCTCATCGTGTTCGAAAGTCAATAGCATCACGCCGGATAACAGGGGTATTTTCAGACAGCCATCGATTCACGCATTCCTCACTGGCTGATCACTCAATGGTAGGACCCTCAAACTTTCAAAATGGCTTTTCACACTACTGAGACAAACCGGGCCGAGCCAAAGTTGCGGGAATAATATTTGAGCCAGCACAGTTTAATTTGGGTCGGGTACCATTGTATAAAAAGGGTATAAGTCTTGCTTTCCAAATGGTACCCTATTCCCTCATAGTGCACTGCTTTTAGCCTGAGCGAATAGTATAATTTTGGATTGATCCTAAATCTGTGAGGAAGGAGAACCACCAATGATTTCAACAACTACAAAAAAAATCTATATAAGAGTTAAGAAAAAACAATGAATTGGTTGAGAGAAAATAGGTTTAAGGAGATTTTAGTTGATTAAAGTCAACACTAATAATAAGTACATTAAAACGTTTCCAAAGCTTATACATAATATATACTGAACAAAAATATAAAGTAACATGTAAAGTGTTGGTCCCATGTTTCATGAGCTGAAATAAAAGATCCCAGAAGTGTTTCATACTCACGAAAAGCTTCTTTCTCTCAAATGTTGTGCACAAGTTTGTTTACATCCCGGTTGGTGAGCATTTCTCCTTTGTCAAGATAATCAATCTACCTGAGAGGTGTGGCATATCAAAAAGCTGATTTAAACAGCATGATCATTACACAGGTGCACCTTGTGCTGGGGACAATACAAGGTCCCTCTAAAATGAGTAGTTTTGTAACACAACACAATGCCACAGTTTTTAGGGAGCATGCAATTGGTATGCTGACTGCAGGAATGTCCACCAGAGCTGTTGCCAGAGAATTGAATGCTAATTACTCTACCATAAGCCACCTCCAACGTCATATTAGAGAATTTGGCAGTACGTCCCACTGGCCTCACAACTGCAGACGTCGTGTAACCACGCCAGCCCAGGACCTTCACATCCAGCTTCACCACCTGCGGGATTGTCTGAGACCAGCCACCTGGACAGCTGATGAAACTGAGGAGTATATCTGTCTGTAATTGAAGCCCTTTTGTGGGGAAAACTATGGCCCTCCCAGGCCCACCAATGGCTGCGTCCCTGCCCAGTCATGCAAAATCCATAGATTAGAGCCTAATGAATTTATTTCAATTTAATGATTTCCTTAAATGAACTGTAACTCAGTAAAATCGTAGACATTTTTGCATGTTGCGTTTATATTTTTGTTCAGTATAGTAATATAACTATGCTTTATGTGTGTGTGCGTGCCTATGTGCATTACTGACTTTAGCCAGTAACAACAAAAAATAGATTGCCTGATATGTTCAGTACATGAGAATGTCCTCAGTTAGCTGTGTAGCGTATACACACAGAGACACACACACACATGCACGCAGTGGTTCCCATTTGATAACTATTAATGATATAATTCACTACAATTACCCCTAATAGTTTTAACTAGAGGTCGACCGATTAATCAGAATGACCAATTAATTAGGGCCGATTTCAAGTTTTCATAACAATCTGTAATCGTCATTTTTGGACAACGATTGTGGACGATTTAACTAGACAAGTCAGTTAAGAACACATTCTTATTTTCAATGACGGCCTAGGAACGGTGGGTTAACTGCCTTGTTCAGGGGCAGAATGACAGATTTTTACCTTGTCAGCTCGGGGATTCGATCTTGCAACCTTCCGGTTACTAGTCCAACGCTCTAACCACCTGCCTTACATTGCACTCCACGAGGAGCCTGCGTGGCAGGCTGACTACCTGTTATGCGAGTGTAGCAAGAAGCCAAGGTAAGTTGCTAGCTAGCATTAAACTTATCTTATAAAAAACAATCAACCTTAACATAATCACTAGTTAACTACACATGGTTGATGATATTACTAGTTTATCTAGCGTGTCCTGCGTTGCATATAATCGATGCGGTGCCTGTTAATTTCTCATTGAATCACAGCCTACTTCTCCAAACAAGTGATGATTTAAGCGCATTCGCGAAAAAAGCACTGTCGTTGCACCAATGTGTACCTAACCATAAACATCAATGCCTTTCTTTAAAATCAATACACAAGTATGTATTTTTAAACCTGCATATTTAGTTAATATTGCCTGCTAACATGACTTTCTTTTAACTAGGAAAATTGTGTCACTTATCTTGCGTTCCGTGCAAGCAGTCAGGGTATATGCAGCAGTTTGGGCCGCCTGGCTCATTGCGAACTGTGTGAAGACCATTTATTCCTAACAAAGACCGTAATTAATATGCCAGAATTGTACATAATTATGACATACCATTGAAGGTTGTACAATGTAACAACAATATTTAGACTTAGGGATGCCACCCGTTAGATAAAATATGGAACGGTTCCGTATTTCACTGAAAGAATAAACGTTTTGTTTTCAAAATGATAGTTTCCGGATTTGACCATATTAATGACCTAAGGCTTGTATTTCTGTGTGTTATTAGGTTATAATTAAGTCTATGATTTGATATTTGATAGAGCAGTCTGACTGAGTGGTGGTAGGCAGCAGCAGGCTCGTAAGCATTCATTCAAACAGCACTTTCGTGCGTTTGCCAGCAGCACTGCGTTGTGCTTCAAGCATTGAGCTGTTTATGACTTCAAGCCTATCAACTCCCAAGATTAGGCTGGCGTAACCGATGTGAAATGGCTAGCTAGTTAGCGGGGTGCGCTCTAATAGTGTTTCAATCGGTGACGGTACTCGCTCTGAGACCTTGAAGTAGTTGTTCCCCTTGCCCTGCAATGGCCGCGGCATTTGTGGAGCAATGGATAATGATGCTTCAAGGGTGGCTGTTTTCGATGTGTTCCTGGTTCGAGCACAGGTAGGGGCGAGGAGAGGGACGGAAGCTATGCTGTTACACTGGTAATACTAAAGTGCCTATAAGAACATCCAATAGTCAAAGGTATATGAAATACAAATGGTATAGAGAGAAATGGTCCTATAATTCCTATAATAACTGCAACCTAAAACGTTTTACCTGGGAATATTGAAGACTCATGTTAACCTCTTGGGGCTAGGTGGGACGCTAGCGTGCCACCCGTGGTGCACTCCATCAACAGCAGGTGCATTTCAAGAGCGGCAAATTTGAATCCAAAATAAATGTCAAAATTCAAATTTTTCAAAAATACAACTATGTTACACCATTTGAAAGATAAACATCTCCTTAATCTAACCACGTTTTACGATTTCAAAAAGGTTTTACGGCGAAAGCATAAATTTAGAGTATGTTAGGACAGTACATTTACAAGAGTTGTGTGTAATGTTTTGTCAAGTCAAAGACAGGGTCACCAAAACCATAAAACCAGCTAAAATGATACACTAACCTTTTACAATCTCCATCAGATGACACTCCTAGGACATTATGTTAGACAATGCATGCATTTTTAGTTCTATCAAGTTGATATTTATATCCAAAAACAGCGCTTTACTATGGCATTGATGTTGAGGAAATCGTTTCCCTCCAATAACCGGCAGTCAAGTCAGCGTCACAAATTAAATAATTAAAATTAGAAAACATTGGTAAAATATTATATTGTCATTTAAAGAATTATAGATTTACATCTTTTGAACGCAATCAACTTGCCAGATTTAAAAATAACCTTACTGGGAAATCACACTTTGCAATAATCTGAGCACTGTGCCCAGAAAAATACGCGTTGCGATACAGACTAGACGTCATGTTGGGGAGATCTAAAATCGAAAATACTATGTAAATAATCCATTACCTTTGATTCTCTTCATCAGATGTCACTTCCAGGTATCACAGGTCCATAACGAATGTAGTTTTGTTCAAAAAAGCTCATCATTTATGTCCAAAAATCTCCGTCTCGTTAGCACATGATGTAAGCCAGCCGGACTTCTCGTCATGAACGAGGGGAAAAAATATATTTCCGTTCGTTCAAACATGTCAAACGTTGTATAGCATAAATCATTAGGGCCTTTTTTAACCAGAACATGAATAATATTCAAGGTGGACGAATGCATAGTCTTTTATAACGTATTGGAACGAGGGTACCCAACATGAAGTAGCGCGCCAGGTGTCTAATGGGACATCACCGTTCCATGGCTCTTGTTCGGTCAGATCTCCCTCCAGAAGACTCAAAACACTTTGTAAAGGCTGGTGACATCTAGTGGCAGCAATCGGAAGTGCCAAAATATTCCTAAACCCCTGTGTTTTTCAATGGGATAGGTTTAAAGTCAATACAACACATCAGGTATCCACTTCCTGTCAGAAAATGTCTCAGGGTTTTGCCTGCCAAATGAGTTCTGTTATACTCACAGACACCATTCAAACAGTTTTGGAAACTTTAGAGTGTTTTCTATCCATATATAATAAGTATATGCATATTCTAGTTACTGGGTAGGATTAGTAACCAGATTAAATCGGGTACATTTTTTTTATCCAGACGTGCAAATGCTGCCCCCTAGACCCAACAGGTTAAAAGGAACCACCAGCTTTCAATATGTTCTCATGTTCTGAGCAAGAAACTTAGACGTTAGCTTTTTTACATGGCACATATTGCACTTTTACGTTCTTCTCCAACACTTTGTTTTTGCATTATTTAAACCAAATTGAACATGTTTCATTATTTATTTGAGGCTAAATTGATTTTATTGATGTATTATATTAAGTTAAAATAAAAGTGTGCATTTGTCATGTCCTGACCATAGAAATATGTTATTTTCTATGGTAGAGTAGGCCAGGGCGTGACAGGTTTTTTTCCCTATGTTTTCTATTTCTATGTTTAGGTTCTAGTTTTGTATTTCTATGTTGGGGTTTTGTTTGGGATGATCTCCAATTAGAGGCAGCTGGTCCTCGTTGTCTCTAATTGGAGATCATAGGGGTTTTTTCCACCTGGGTTTTGTGGGTGATTAATTTTGAGTTGTGTATGTGTTCAACTCTGCGTCACGGTTTGTTGTTTTTTCATTTCAGTGTATTTATATATATTGCATAGTTTCACAGTATAAATAAAAATGTGGAAGGACACACACGCTGCACTTTGGTCTCCTCCTTTCAACAGCCGTGACATCATTCAGTATTGTTGTAATTGTCATTATAAAAAAAAATAATAAATCAGCCGATTAATCGGCATCGACTTTTTTTGGGTCCTCTAATAATCGGTATCGGCGTTGAAAAATCATAATCGGTTGACCTCTAGTTTTAACCTCTATAGGCTAGGTGGGACGCTAGCGTGCCACCCGTTGTGCACTCCATCAACAGCAGGTGCATTTCAAGAGCGGCAAATTTGAATCCAAATAAATGTCAAAATTCAAATTTTTCAAACATACAACTATTTTACACCCTTTGAAAGATAAACATCTCCTTAATCTAACCACGTTTTACGATTTCAAAAAGGTTTTACGGCGAAAGCATAAATTTAGAGTATGTTAGGACAGTACATTTACAAGAGTTGTGTGTAATGTTTTGTCAAGTCAAAGACAGGGTCACCAAAACCATAAAACCAGCTAAAATGATGCACTAACCTTTTACAATCTCCATCAGATGACACTCCTAGGACATTATGTTAGACAATGCATGCATTTTTAGTTCTATCATGTTCATATTTATATCCAAAAACAGCGTTTTACTATGGCATTGATGTTGAGGAAATCGTTTCCCTCCAATAACCGTCAGTCAAGTCAGCGTCACAAATTAAATAATTAAAATTAGAAAACATTGGTAAAATATTATATTGTCATTTAAAGAATTATAGATTTACATCTCTTGAACGCAATCAACTTGCCAGATTTAAAAATAACCTTACTGGGAAATCACACTTTGCAATAATCTGAGCACTGCGCCCAGAAAAATACGCGTTGCGATACAGACTAGACGTCATGTTGGGGAGATCTAAAATCGAAAATACTATGTAAATAATCCATTACCTTTGATTCTCTTCATCAGATGTCACTTCCAGGTATCACAGGTCCATAACGAATGTAGTTTTGTTCAAAAAAGCTCATCATTTATGTCCAAAAATCTCCGTCTTGTTAGCACATGATCTAAGCCAGCCGGACTTCTCGTCATGAACGAGGGGAAAAAATATATTTACGTTCGTTCAAACATGTCAAACGTTGTATAGCATAAATCATTAGGGCCTTTTTTAACCAGAACATGAATAATATTCAAGGTGGACGAATGCATACTCTTTTATAACGTATTGGAACGAGGGTACCCAACATGAACTCGCGCGCCAGGTGTCTAATGGGACATCATCGTTCCATGGCTCTTGTTCGGTCAGATCTCCCTCCAGAAGACTCAAAACACTTTGTAAAGGCTGGGGACATCTAGTGGAAGCAATAGGAAGTGCCAAAATATTCCTCAGCCCCTGTGTTTTTCAATGGGATAGGTTTAAAGTCAATACAACACATCAGGTATCCACTTCCTGTCAGAAAATGTCTCAGGGTTTTGCCTGCCAAATGAGTTCTGTTATACTCACAGACACCATTCAAACAGTTTTAGAAACTTTAGAGTGTTTTCTATCCATATATAATAAGTATATGCATATTCTAGTTACTGGGTAGGATTAGTAACCAGATTAAATCGGGTACATTTTTTTTATCCAGACGTGCAAATGCTGCCCCCTAGCCCTAACAGGTTAACGGGCTTAGATAGTCCAGTATTTATGTATCACACACACTAATGGTTTTGAGTGGCGTAGATAGGCTTGAGTTTACGTAAAGCTGTAATCGCTTTGTGCTGCAATTCTCAGAATTATGCAGTCCTCACCTTTATTGCCACACACACCACACACACACACACACACACACACACACACACACACACACACACACACACACACACACACAGACAATGCAATGTCTGATGAGACATATTCTCTCTGCATAACAGGACAATGGCATGTAAACTCCCAGAACATGTGGACAAAGAGGGGAAGACAGTTAATAAACAGAGTGTGCGTGTGTGCGTGCGTGTGTGTGCATGTCTGTGTCTGTCTGTGTGTGACTTCCTTTGGGATGTACCGTCAGAAGTTCCATAAACGTTAAACAACCCCTTAAATAGCTAATCAAGACCTCAAACAAAGGCTGACAGTCTGACTCGAGTCCAATTTGATGACTATGATTGTGTGTGTCCACTTTTGTGTCCCCACTCTAATTCACCATAGAGTAGTTATTTCTGTCATGTTCTTTATTTTCCCCTGATGGAACGTTCGGGAGGGAGGGGATGTAATTTCCTCTGGTTACGACATCATTTCCTGTCACCCTCTCTACCCACGATGCAGCAGTAATCCCTGACTGCTTAAAGAAGCTACCGTTCAATCTGCTCCTTTTTCTTTTCTTCCTTACAAATCCTTCAGAAACACATGGCAGATGTAGATCTATGAATAGGAATACAGTAAAGCAGATGAAATCAAGTAGTATATCCTATGCTTCTCTTACTTTCCATTTAGACTAGTGCAAATATAGAAGAGATTCAGCTTCAGTAGGCCTACTTCTTAAGATGTAAATAATGTAGCATCTGGTATATGTCGTTTAAAGGACCAAAATATGACTTGTATTGATGATAATACTATTTACTTAACAGAAATGAGTAATCACTCATTTCTGTCTCCCTTCCTCTCCGACCTCCCCTCCCCCTCTCCCCCACCCTCTCTCCACCTCTTTACAGTGATCTGTCTATCCAGTGGAACCAGCTCTCCAGACACTACTCTACAGACAGAAGCAGTTCCCTAGGTAGCATGGACAGCCTTGACCCTCCTAGCAGCCAAGTGTACTACGATTCCCATAATTCCCCAGTGGACCCGGCCATCTTCAACAATAAGAGAGACTATGATTACCACAATTCACCAGTGGACCCTGCTATATTCAACAATAAAAGAGACTCTGCTTATAGCTCTTTCTCAGCTAGTTCTAATATGTCAGACAATACTGTCTCATTAAGGCCCGGTGAGGCCTGTTCTATGGAGAATATCCTCCGGAGCCTTGGGCCAGGGGGACCCGCCTGCCGGGTTTATGCCTGTGGCAATGCACCATCCCTGGGGAGGGAGTCAGGCGAGGCCCAGGATGAGACCGGTACCTCAGCCCTACTACCAAAGTCGAGGTCGCTGACCAGGCCAAGAGTGAGGCAGCCGGAAGCGAAGGAGAGACCATCTTCGTACTGTTTTGAAGAGGAGAGGAGAGAGGAGAGGAGAGAGGAGAGGGGTGGAGGAGGAGGGAAGAGGGGGGCCTCAATTCCCCCCCTTCCCCCAACCAGGAAGGACAGTTTTAGGTCCACGAAGGGTCGCTTGGGGATTACAGATGTCAAAGATCAACGATGCATCTCTGCCCCCGTCGGAATTCCCAGCCTCTTCCGTTGCCATGCCGAGGACGATGACGACAATCCTCAGAACGTTCCTGGCGTTCCAGTTATTCCCAGCTGGAACGTCTATCCCGCTCCTTGCAAGGCGTCAAAGGCAGAGGGAGACATGGGAAATGGGAAAAGGAATGGGGTTGGGAATTTTAAAGGAGATTCTTTGGAGCAATACTACACCCTCATCTCCAAAAAAAAAGATTCCCTTGTGAATAAGAACTCAGAGATCCAGGAGATCCATCCAGACTCCCTCCACCTCCCTGCCCTAGAGAGAAGCTCCTCTTCCTCCATCCCCGGCTCCAGCTCCCTACCTCCAGACAGCTCCATAGATCCAGACCCCTCAGGTGAAGCCAACCACCTCCTCCCCCAGAACAAGCACTGCTCATCAGGTCTCTACAAACAAAGCGTCCCTGAGAAACTCTTATCGCAGCTACGTCATCTAGAGTTTTCCAGTGACCCTTCGGACCATAGCTCCGTCTCCCCCTCCAGCTCCAAGTGGTCTCACTCCCCCCTTAACCCCCCCAGGGAGGACCTAGGAGGGGATATAGGGAGTCACGACGCCTCCCTCCTTCTCCTCCAGCAGAACCAGTGGGAGTGGGAAGGAAGGAGTCCATGCTCTACCCCAGGATTGGTGGACATTGATGGGATTGGGGAGGCAGGAGAGGTGAGTGTGGTGGTTTGGGAGAGTAGGGAGGTGGTGGCGGCTGCTGGTAATCTCCTCTCCCCCATCCAGGTCCAATACCCCTGGGGTAGGCCGGTGAGTGTTCCAGGGCCAGGGGAGCCCTCTGGAAATTGTACGCAGGGAGAGGTGAGCTCTGAGCGGGTATGGGAGACTGACTTTGGGCCTCTCAGTGCTGCAGCCAGTGTAGACAGCCTACTGGAGGGAAGTCTTAGAGGAGGAGGAGGAAGAAGGGATGATAATGAAGGAGAGGTGCTGATGAAGAAACCCAGGAGTCACCGTTCGTCCCGGGCACGCCGTCGCAGCGAACGTTTCGCCACGAACCTCCGTAACGAGATCCAGCACAAGAAGGCCCAGCTGTCCAAGAGTAAAGGCCCAGGAGGGTTGCTCTACAGCGGGGAGACAGTTGAGGAAGAAGAAGATCCAGCCCTGGAAATCAAGGACCTCCAGAGGAAAGAGGCTGAGGACCTGGATCCGCCTGCCAAGGAGAGCAGCTCCCAAGGCGTATACACCTGTTCCGACATCAGCCTCTCAGCTCCAGCTCCTGGAGGTCTGAACAGACTATCCTCTTCTTCCACCCTCCAGCTCCACCAGCTGTCCCTAGCCACAGTTTCAGCTCTACAACCCCCCAGGGATAAAGAACCTGAACCACCAGGGAACCAAGACCAAGCTACAGACTCATCCAGGACACCCCAGAAGTCTGACCCAACCTTGCCCAGCTGCGGTATGGGTATCCAGGTCGTGGAGGAGCTAGCTCCAGCCGGCAAGTCCCGCCGATGGAGATGGACACCCGAACATAAACTCCAACCAGAAATTGGCACTAACCGACGGGGGGAGAGGGTCGGAGTGGCCTTGGGGGTGTCAGGACGAGGGAGGGCATCCTCCGCCTCCTCTTCTTCTTCCAACACTTGTTCTTCCCACACTGAGGAGTCTGATATTCTACCTTTTGCGGACCGCTGTAAGTTCTTTGAGGAGACAAGCAGGAGTATATTGGTGTCAAATTTGCCAGGTTTGACGAGTCGACGGCAGAGGCCAGATAGACATGAGAGGCAGCCTCATCTGTCGATGCTGGAGAACCAAGGAGGGGGCTATGGACAGGGACAAGCCCAGAGGAGGTACTCCTACCAGGGTGGATTCGAGCGAGAAAGTCCCCTTTTGATTAGTACCATGGAGGCCCGGAGACAATCGGTTAGTGGGAACAGGGAGAGAGAAAAGGAGAGGGAGAGAGAGGAGAGGGAAAAAGAAAGGGAGATGGAAAGGGAGGAAAGAGAAAGAGAGAGGGAGAGGGAAAGGGAGGAGAGGGCGACAGAGAGGGAGAGGTTGTTGGAGAGGGAGGAAATGGTAAGGGAGAGGGAAAGAGATGAGAGGGCCAGAGAGAGGGAAATGGCACTTGAGCGGGAAAGGGAGGAAGAGAGACAAAGAGAGGAAAGGGCTAGACTGAGAGAGCTGGAGATGGAGAGAGAAAGGGAGATAGAGAGGGAACAAGATAGTGAGATGGAGAAAGAGAGACAAAGTGAGAGAGAGAGGAAAAGAGAGAGGGAGAGAAAGTCACTCAGTTCAGCTCAGGATCTCTTTGCCAGTCAATCCCAACCCCATGCCTACCCCCAGCCCCACTCCTACTCCCATCCCCAAACCCAGAACGAGGCCCCTTGTTCAGCCTTCCACCCGGTCAACACCGCTCTCCTCCAGGATAACCAGGCTCTTCACCAGAGGTATCCACCACAGAGCTACACACCAACAGAGGCAAGTATAGGTTACTGTTACACAATACCTAGACACACTCACACACACGTGCACACACACACGCACAGGTTGATTTCAGATTAAGGCCTTTGGTTCAACGTCAAGGTTTTATACAGTATCTGGAGATATTGAACAGTGTTTAATGGGTCCAGATCTGAATGAGGATGTAATATCTTGAAGCTTGCTTGGCCTTGCCTAAAGCACCCTAAGGGAGGAGGATGGTTGGCCAATACAAGAGGATATAAAGACACACACACACTAGAGGGGTTTTTAATCAACTGATTCCAGTCATTGAGATGGGAACTGAATAGTGCATTTTATTATTTACCTCTTGTCACTCAGATAGATGTCTGTCCTCCCAAGTTGAGTTTTGGAAAAAGGTTTCATATTTTACACATTCAAAGGTTCTAAAAGGGTTCCATTGTTCTAATAGTTCCTCCTTTTTGTTCCAGAAGCTTATATTTCCCACATTATCATCACTTATATAACTTTTTAAAGTAGGAAATGAGCGTTGGTGTCAACGAGCATTATTCTTTAAAGCGTATCCTTGGGCGAGCAAGTGACATTCCTGCTTCTCTCCCTGTCCTCCTGTGAATAACTTGGCCGATGTGTTCCACAGGCGTATCCTGCTGCATCTCGACCATTACCGTGGGAACAGACACAGATCAACAGGAAGTTCAGCCTGACCGAGAGGTATGTCATTTCCTGTCCACCTCCTGTCTCTGTGTCCCCCCCCCAAATGGCAACCTATTCCCTGTGGGCTCTGGTCAAAAGTAGTGCACTATGTAAAATATAGGGTACCATTTGGGACGCAGTATCGGTCTCTACACTCCGCTTTTAGAGAAAGAAACGAAAAAAGAAATAGACAAAGAAATAAAGAATGGGTCTCAGTAGAGTTCCTTTTTGGCCTGATTGCTCTCGCTCTCTCTCTCCCTCTCTCTCTCTCTCTCTCTCTCTCTCTCGCTCTGTGGGTTCTGGTCAAAAGTAGTGCACTATGTAAAATATATGGTACCCTTTGGGACGCTGCATCTGTCTCGACACTCTGCTTTAAGAGAAAGAAACAAAAATAAATAGACAATGAAATAAATAATGGGTCCCAGTAGACTTCCTCTTTGGCCTGATTGTTCTCTTTCTTGCTCCCCCCCCCCCCCCTTCTCTATCCCTCTCTCAGGGACTACCCCCGGTACAGACGTGATTCATCCACCGGGCCACCAAATTGTGCCATAACAGTAACACCTGACTACCACCACCAGCAAGTCTCCCAAAGTGGGGGTTGTTGGAATGGCTTGCTGTCTGCCTGTAGTATGGACGAGGAGGACCATCACCAGATGTCTATGGTGGTTAACCCCACATCATATTCATCTTCATCACTACTACGAAGCAGGGCCATGTCCGAGAACGATCTACACTTTGGCTCCACCTACCGCCGTACTTCACCCTCGGTTGCTATGGTGACACCACTGTCCGAGCTGGAGGAGGGAGGCGGGATCGAAGGGGGAAGAATGGGAGTGGGAGGAATTAGGGGAGCGGCTAACAAAAATAAGACTCTACCCCCTCCGAGGCCACCTCCCCCCAAATGGGAGCAGTTCCACCGCAGGAGAGCCTCTCACCACACCCTCTTCACCTCTCCTCTCTTCTCCACCTCTGTTTCTTCATCCGTCCATCCATTGGTAAACCCCACCCCCCCTCCTCTCCCTCTCATACCACCAGAGGGTCCCACCTCTCGCCCTTCATCTCACCCCTGTCACCCTGAAAAGAGTGAAATGACGCGTCAGCGCTCCTACAGCCTCCCGCCCCAGAGGGAGGAGCTAGAGGGGTGCCAGCGCTGCATCAGATGCCAAGTCCAGGAATGGCGCTTTTCCCAGGCTCCGCCAAGTCCAGGGTTCACACACACGGCCTTCCGGCCGGTGGCCCCGCCCCAAAGAGATAAAGACACTCCCCCTCGCTACAACGACACACTGCCGCCATCAGAAAGCTGTGTCAGGTGAGATAGAGACTTAGACGCATGACACACAAGTGTATCAGCACTTATACTACTCACTACTCTACAGAGTGTCTATATGTGGGTTTCTGCATGTGAAACACTATGTAGTCAGAGCCATTTATACATCTTATAATATTATTATTATTATTAATAAAGCGGAGCCAGTTCAGAAGGGAAGCCCGAATCTGGTGGCGTCAGCTGATTGCATCAGCGGACATTGCACCAATTTGATTTACACTACTTACATGCGGTCTATTTAAGTTGACCAGTTGTACACATGCTTCCTCAATGCCGGATGTCATGTGCTGCTGTCTCTTGCTGCCGTTGGTGCTGTAACTAGCTGTTACTCGCTATGCTTGCTGTTTCTATCCCACCACCACCCCCAGCATCCACCTGTCTGGGTTCTGTGTTTCTTCCTTCAGGGGATTTGACATTGCATATTGTGCTCACTGCCTATAGATATACACTGCTCAAAAAAATAAAGGGAACACTTAAACAACACAATGTAACTCCAAGTCAATCACACTTCTGTGAAATCAAACTGTCCACTTAGGAAGCAACACTGATTGACAATAAATTTCACATGCTGTTGTGCAAATGGAATAGAATAACAGGTGGAAATTATAGGCAATTAGCAAGACACCCCCAATAAAGGAGTGGTTCTGCAGGTGGTGACCATAGATCACTTCTCAGTTCCTATGCTTCCTGGCTGATGATTTGGTCACTTTTGAATGCTGGCGGTGCTTTCACTCTAGTGGTAGCATGAGACGGAGTCTACAACCCACACAAGTGGCTCAGGTAGTGCAGCTCATCCAGGATGGCACATCAATGCGAGCTGCGGCAAGAAGGTTTGCTGTGTCTGTCAGCGTAGTGTCCAGAGCATGGAGGCGCTACCAGGAGAAAGGCCAGTACATCAGGAGACGTGGGGGAGGCCGTAGGAGGGCAACAACCCAGCAGCAGGACCGCTACCTCCGCCTTTGTGCAAGGAGGAGCAGGAGGAGCACTGCCAGAGCCCTGCAAAATGACCTCCAGCAGGCCACAAATGTGCATGTGTCTGCTCAAACGGTCAGAAACAGACTCCATGAGGGTGGTATGAGGGCCCGACATCCACAGGTGGGGGTTGTGCTTACAGCCCAACACCATGCAGGACGTTTGGCATTTGCCAGAGAACACCAAGATTGGCAAATTCGCCACTGGCGCCCTGTGCTCTTCACAGATGAAAGCAGGTTCACACTGAGCACATGTGACAGACATGAGAGAGTCTGGAGACGCCGTGGAGAACGTTCTGCTGCCTGCAACATCCTCCAGCATGACCGGTTTGGCGGTGGGTCAGTCATGGTGTGGGGTGGCATTTCTTTGGGGGGCCGCACAGCCCTCCATGTGCTCGCCAGAGGTAGCCTGACTGCCATTAGGTACCGAGATGAGATCCTCAGACCCCTTGTGAGACCATATGCTGGTGCGGTTGGCCCTGGGTTCCTCCTAATGCAAGACAATGCTAGATCTCATGTGGCTGGAGTTTGTCAGCAGTTCCTGCAAGAGGAAGGCATTGATGCTATGGACTGGCCCGCCCGTTCCCCAGACCTGAATCCAATTGAGCACATCTGGGACATCATGTCTCGCTCCATCCACCAACGCCACGTTGCACCACAGACTGTCCAGGAGTTGGCGGATGCTTTAGTCCAGGTCTGGGAGGAGATCCTTCAGGAGACCATCCGCCACCTCATCAGGAGCATGCCCAGGCGTTGTAGGGAGGTCATACAGGCACGTGGAGGCCACACACACTACTGAGCCTCATTTTGACTTGTTTTAAGGACATTACATCAAAGTTGGATCAGCCTGTAGTGTGGTTTTCCACTTTAATTTTGAGTGTGACTCCAAATCCAGACCTCCATGGGTTGATAAATTGGATTTCCATTGATTATTTTTGTGTGATTTTGTTCTCAGCACATTCAACTATGTAAAGAAAAAAAGTATTTAATAAGATTATTTCATTCATTCAGATCTAGGATGTGTTATTTTAGTGTTCCCTTTATTTCTTTGAGCAGTATATTTTTATCGTCATATGACGCTTCGCTCTGGCAGCTACCCTGAAGGAGCAGAACCAAGACTGTGCATTATCTTTTCTAATAAATGGTTAAATGTACATGTGGTGTTTCCTTTCTTAATTATTATTATTAATATTATAGCACCTCCACTTAGCATGATGTAACACATACCTGTTTAACTGTATATTATATGTCCCTCTGCAGGTTGTGGAACATGGCTGACCAAGATTGTCCTGCTGTATTGAAGCCTGTCTCTCATAGACAGCAGAGGGCCAGGGCTGAGTGGGAGAGAACTCCGTCTCCCAGAGTGCATAGTGTCTCAGGTCAACTCACCATAGAGAATGGCGTTATCTCACCAGAGTCCTACTTCGCTATGGGCTATGAACAACAACAGTTACAGCAGAACAGAAGATTGCGGAATCACCCCAACAACAATAACAACAGTAAGTAATGACATACAATTCTGTAAAGCACTTTGTGACAACTGCTGTAAAAATTGGTTTCGTAAAATATGATTGATTGATTGATTGATTCCCATTCCAGAGCCGGAATTGGAACAAGAATTATTGGAACTGGAACCGGAATCCGATTTTGGCCCGAGCCCCGCCCAGAGCCTGGAACAGGAAGTGGACATCCCCATGGAAACGGACATCGACGACTCCCAGGAGGAGGGGCTTCCAGAGGATGAAGAGCCAATCAGGACAGAGCTACAATGTTTCGCCCTGCCCGTCACGGTGTGTAACATGCCTCACTGTGCTGCTAGGGCGTAGGGTGAAGTTGCCCATAAGGTCAGGATATGGGGAGGGGAAACTAATGCTAGATCTGTACCTAGGGGAACCTTTACCCCGCAGCTTGATGCTAACCTATATAACTATACTGGACTCAAACTAGTGAACCTCTGCTTTGCAAACAAACGTGACCACACGCTTGACAACTTACTGGCCAGTTGCACCACCAGAAAGCTAGCAATTGGTCTACACGAGTTGAGACATCTCAAGGCATTTAAGCTGTGGAGTGAGCTTACCGGTACAATCTTACCTCTGTTGCAGGTGCTGGAGACGGACATCGACACGCTCCCTGATCAGGAGGCCTTGCCAGCGGGTAGGATGACAGTGGAGAATGGGTCTCTGGATGGAGAAATTGAGGACCAGGGGATGAGGACCAGAGAGGAACTCATGGAGGAGCTGTTTCCCCAGAGCATTGAGGGCGAGGCAGGCACAGAGAGCTGGAGAGGGGCCTACCGTAGCCCCAACCTGGAGCACAAAACAGACAGCCTGGATAGGTGAGTGCATGTGTGATGTGTATTTCATATTTATATGGTATACACATATCATAATATTCACAATTAAGTGGATTGACGTAGCACTTTCCATTAGATTCTCAAATTCCACAAATAACTTAACATTGTCGGGGGGGGGGGGGGGTATCTCATCTAGCACATATTTTTTTTGTTTTACATAGATCCTGAATTTAATCAACTCTATCCTTACCTCTCTCCTTTCCTCTCCTGTCCTCCTCCTTTATCCAGGCGTTCTGGTGCCAGCTCCAGTTGTTCGTCCTACTACTCTACCTCAGCAGCCAAAGCTCAGCTCCTCACTCAGATGAAAGACTACTGCTCAGACACTAGAGACACTGACGATGATGATGAGGAACTGTCTTACAAGGTACACACACACACAACACACGTGCACACTCTTTTATGATAAATCCTAGCTTGTATACTAAACATACACACACACACACACACACACACACACACACACACACACACACACACACACACACACACACACACACACACACACACACACACACACACACACACAGGATCAAAGATGACAGTACCGTAAATTCCGGACTATAAGCCGCAACTTTTTTCCCAGCTTTGAACCTCGCGGCTTAAACAATGACGCGGCCAATATATGGATTTTTCCCGCTTTCAATTTTTTTTCTTCCAAAAAAACACATTCTGTGACGTGCTCAGTTTTTTGGTGGCATGAAGCTTTCATTAGACCAATGAAATTGCCGAACGGGTTAAGGTCAAACAACTTTTTTGCTTACTGTTTAGAATAAATCGAGCGCTCTCAAACTTCCCATCATTCTGACTACGGTAGTCATTTTGTCACCCTCATCATGGCAAAGACACGGAGAAATGCATATGATGCAGCTTTCAAGTTGAAGGCGATTGATCTGGCTGTTTGAAAAAGGAAATAGAGCTGCTGCACGGGAGCTTGGTCTTAATGAGTCGATGATAAGACGTTGGAAACAGCAGCGTGAGGAATTGACTCAGTGCAAAAAGACAAATAAAGCTTACTGCTAATTTTTTATTTTTTGTTACAAGCCGTGTTTCGTTAAAGCCTATTTATTTTTGTTACAAGCCGTGTTTCGTTAAAGCCTGTGTAAAGTTCATTTGTTTCAATGTACCGGTAGGCACCTGCAGCTTATAGACATGTGCGGCTTATTTATCCTCTATGGGCTAGGTGGGACGCTTGCGTCCCACCTACTCAACAGCCAGTGTAATCCCGTGGCGCGATATTCAAATACCTCAAAAATGCAAAAACTTCAATTTTTCAAACATATGACTATTTTACACCATTTTAAAGACAAGACTCTCGTTAACCTCTTACATCTAGACGTTCCGCTAGCGGAACACCTGCTCCAATATCCAATGATAGGCGTGGCGCGAATTACAAATTCCTCAAAAATACAAAAACTTCAATTTTTCAAACATATGACTATTTCACAGCATTTTAAAGACAAGACTCTCCTTTATCTAACCACACTGTCCGATTTCAAAAAGGCTTTACAACGAAAGCAAAACATTAGATTATGTCAGCAGAGTACCAAGCCAGAAATAATCAGACACCCATTTTTCAAGCTAGCATATAATGTCACAAAAACCCAGAAGACAGCTAAATGCAGCACTAACCTTTGATGATCTTCATCAGATGACACACCTAGGACATTATGTTATACAATACATGCATGTTTTGTTCAATGAAGTTCATATTTATATCAAAAAACAGCTTTTTACATTAGCATGTGACGTTCAGAACTAGCAAAACCCCCGCAAACTTCCGGAGGAATTTGCTAACAATTTACTAAATTACTCACGATAAACGTTCACAAAAAGCATAACAATTATTTTAAGAATTATAGATACAGAACTCCTCTATGCACTCGATATGTCCGATTTTAAAATAGCTTTTTGGTGAAAGCACATTTTACAATATTCTAAGTACATAGCCCGGCATCACAGGGCTAGCTATTTAGACACCCGGCAAGTTTAGCACTCACCAATATCAGATTTACTATTACAAAAGTTTGATTACCTTTTGTTGTCTTCGTCAGAATGCACTCCCAGGACTGCTACTTCAATAACAAATGTTGGTTTGGTCCAAAATAATCCATCGTTATATCCAAATTGCGGCATTTTGTTCGTGTGTTCCAGACACTACCTGAAAGGGTAAATAAGGGTCGTGCGCATGGCGCAATTCGTGACAAAAAAATTCTAAATATTCCATTACCGTACTTCGAAGCATGTCAACCGCTGTTTAAAATCCATTTTTATGCCATTTTTCTCGTAAAAAAGCGATAATATTCCGACCGGGAATGTCCATTTAGCTAAACAGAGGAAAGTAAACAAAGCTTTCGGTCAACGCGGGCACGAGCCTGAGTCTCACAGTACTGTAACCAGCCACTACCCAAACACGTTACTTTTTTTCAGCCAGAGCCTGCAAAGCCACGATTCAGCTTTTTACCGCCTTCTGAGACCCTATGGCAGCCGTAGGAAGTGTCACGGGACAGCTAAGATCCTCACTCTTCAATAAACAGAGACAAGAAGAACGACACCTTGTCAGACAGGCCACTTCCTGCATGAAACCTTGTCAGGTTTTTGCCTGCCAAATGAGTTCTGTTATACTCAGAAACACCATTCAAACAGTTTTAGAAACTTTAGGGTGTTTTCTATCCATATGTAATAAGTATATGCATATTCTAGTTACTGGGTAGGAGTGGTAACCAGATTAAATCGGGTACGTTTTTTATCCAGCCGTGAAAATACTGCCCCCTAGCCATAACAGGTTAATCTAACCACACTGTCCGATTTCAAAAAGGCTTTACAACGAAAGCAAAATATTAGATTATGTCAGCAGAGTACCCAGACAGAAATAATCAGACACCCATTTTTCAAGCTAGCATATTTACATTTACATTTACATTTAAGTCATTTAGCAGACGCTCTTATCCAGAGCGACTTACTTATACTTACATATAATGTCACATAAACCCAAACCACAGCAACATGCAGCACTAACCTTTGATGATCTTCATCAGATGACAACCCTAGGACATTATGTTATATACTGCTCAAAAAAATAAAGGGAACACTTAAACAGCACATCCTAGATCTGAATGAAAGAAATAATCTTATTAAATACTTTTTTCTTTACATAGTTGAATGTGCTGACAACAAAATCACACAAAAATAATCAATGGAAATCCAATTTATCAACCCATGGAGGTCTGGATTTGGAGTCACACTCAAAATTAAAGTGGAAAACCACACTACAGGCTGATCCAACTTTGATGTAATGTCCTTAAAACAAGTCAACATGAGGCTCAGTAGTGTGTGTGGCCTCCACGTGCCTGTATGACCTCCCTACAACGCCTGGGCATGCTCCTGATGAGGTGGCGGATGGTCTCCTGAGGGATCTCCTCCCAGACCTGGACTAAAGCATCCGCCAACTCCTAGACAGTCTGTGGTGCAACGTGGCGCTGGTGGATGGAGCGAGACATGATGTCCCAGATGTGCTCAATTGGATTCAGGTCTGGGGAACGGGCGGGCCAGTCCATAGCATCAATGCCTTCCTCTTGCAGGAACTGCTGACACACTCCAGCCACATGAGGTCTAGCATTGTCTTGCATTAGGAGGAACCCAGGGCCAACCGCACCAGCATATGGTCTCACAAGGGGTCTGAGGATCTCATCTCGGTACCTAATGGCAGTCAGGCTACCTCTGGCGAGCACATGGAGGGCTGTGCGGCCCCCCAAAGAAATGCCACCCCACACCATGACTGACCCACCGCCAAACCGGTCATGCTGGAGGATGTTGCAGGCAGCAGAACGTTCTCCACGGCGTCTCCAGACTCTCTCATGTCTGTCACATGTGCTCAGTGTGAACCTGCTTTCATCTGTGAAGAGCACAGGGCGCCAGTGGCGAATTTGCCAATCTTGGGTGTTCTCTGGCAAATGCCAAATGTCCTGCACGGTTTTGGGCTGTAAGCACAACCCCCACCTGTGGACGTCGGGCCCTCATACCACCCTCATGGAGTCTGTTTCTGACCATTTGAGCAGACACATGCACATTTGTGGCCTGCTGGAGGTCATTTTGCAGGGCTCTGGCAGTGCTTCTCCTGCTCCTCCTTGCACAAAGGCGGAGGTAGCGATCCTGCTGCTGGGTTGTTGCCCTCCTACGGCCTCCTCCACGTCTCCTGATGTACTGGCCTGTCTCCTGGTAGCGCCTCCATGCTCTGGACACTACGCTGACAGACACAGCAAACCTTCTTGCCACAGCTCGCATTGATGTGCCATCCTGGATGAGCTGCACTACCTGAGCAACTTGTGTGGGTTGTAGACCCCGTCTCATGCTACCACTAGAGTGAAAGCACCGCCAGCATTCAAAAGTGACCAAATCATCAGCCAGGAAGCATAGGAACTGAGAAGTGGTCTGTGGTCCCCACCTGCAGAACCACTCCTTTATTGGGGGTGTCTTGCTAATTGCCTATAATTTCCACCTGTTGTCTATTCCATTTGCACAACAGCATGTGAAATTTATTGTCAATCAGTGTTGCTTCCTAAGTGGACAGTTTGGTTTCACAGAAGTGTGATTGAATTGGAGTTACATTGTGTTGTTTAAGTGTTCCCTTTATTTTTTTGAGCAGTGTACAATACATGCATGTTTTGTTCAATCAAGTTCATATTTATATCAAAAACCAGCTTTTTACATTAGCATGTGACTAGCATGTGACTAGCATTCCGACCGAACACTGCCGGTGAATTTATTAAATTACTCACGATAAACGTTCACAAAAAACATAACAATTATTTTTAGAATTATAGATACAGAACTCCTCTATGCACTTGATATGTCCGATTTTAAAATAGCTTTTCTGTGAAAGCACATTTTGCAATATTCTAAGTAGATAGCCCGGCATCACAGGGCTAGCTATTTAGACACCCAGCAAGTTTAGCGCTCACCGTAGTCAGATTTACTATAAGAAAAATGTTATTACCTTTGCTGTTCTTTGTCAGAATGCACACCCAGGACTTCTACTTCAATAACAAATGTTGGTTTGGTCCCAAATAATCCATTGTTATATCCAAATAGCGGCGTTTTGTTCGTGCGTTCAAGACACTATCCGAAAGGGTAAATAAGGGTGACGAGCATGGCGCATTTCGTGACAAAAACTGTCTAAATATTCCATTACCGTACTTCGAAGCATGTCAACCGCTGTTTAAAATCTATTTTTATGCCATTTTTCTCGTAAAAAAGCAATAATATTCCGACCGGGAAATCGTTTTTTATTACAAAGAGAGTGAAAGTAAAAGCATGCTATCCCCTCATGCACAAGCCTCAGTCTAATGGCCCTCTGATAGAGCACTTGCCAAACGCGCTAATGTGTTTCAGCCTGGGGATGGAATTACATCGTTCAGCTTTTTCCCGCCTTCTGAGAGCCCATGGGAGCCGTAGGAAGTGTCACGTCATGCCAGAGATCCCCTGTATTTGTTAGAGATGATCAAGGAGCGCAAGAAATTGTCAGACAGGCCACTTCCTGTAAGGAATCTTCTCAGGTTTTGGCCTGCCAAATGAGTTCTGTTATACTCACAGACACCATTCAAACAGTTTTAGAAACTTCAGGGTGTTTTCTATCCAAAGCCAATAATTATATGCATATTCTAGTTACTGGGCAGGAGTAGTAACCAGATTAAATTGGGTACGTTTTTTATCTGGCCGTGCAAATACTGCCCCCTAGCCCCAACAGGTTATGTTCAAAATAATATATTTTTTTAATTCAGTGGGTGCGGCTTATATTCAGGTGCGCTTAATAGTCCGGAAATTACGGTAACTTAGTTTTCTCTCTGTAACACTCTCTACCTACCCTTTCTTTACTCCCTCTCTCCATTCTTCCCCCCCTGTTTCCCCCTCCCCCTGTCTCCCCCCTTTACAGAGACAGTTGATGGAGAGTCTACGTAAGAAGCTAGGAATTCTGAGAGAGGCACAGAGAGGTCTACAGGAGGATATACGGGCTAACACACAGCTGGGAGAGGAGGTGTGTATAGTACACACACACATATATACAGTGCATTCAGAAGGTAATCAGACCCCTTGACTTTTTCCACATTTTGTTACGTTACAGCCTTATTCTAAAATGAATTAAATTGTTTTTTTCGCACATTACCCCATAATGACAAAGCTTGACAAATGACAGTTTTTTTATATATATTTTTGCTAATTTATTCAAAATAAAAAACTAAAATATCACATTTACTTAAGTATTCAGACCCTTTACTCAGTACCTTGTTGAAGCACATTTGGCAGCGATTATAGCCTAGACTCTTAGGGATGACGCTACAAGCTTGGCACACCTATATTTGGGGAGTTTCTCCCATTCTTCAATGCAGATCCTCTCAAGCTTTGTCAGGTTGGATGGGGAGCATTGTTGCACAGCTATTTTCAGGTTTCTCCAGAGATGTTCGAACGGGTTCAAGTCCGGGCTCTGGCTGGGCCACTCAATACATTCAGAGACTTGTCCGGAAGCCTCTCCTGCCTCTCCACTCCTCCCCCAGTCCCTGATGCCTAAAGATCCCCACAGCATGATGCTGCCACCATAATGCTTCACCGTAGGGATGGTTTCAGGTTTCCTCCAAACATGACACTTGGCATTCAGGCCAAGGAGTTCAGTCTTGGTTTCATCAGACCAGAGAATCTTGTTTCTTGTTTCTCATGGTCTGACAGTCCTTTAGGTAACCTTTAGGTAACTACAAGTGGGCTGTGATGTGCCTTTTACTGAGGAGTGGCTTCTGTCTGGACACTACCATGGAGAGATGGTTGTCCTTCCGGAAGGTTCTCCCATCTCAACAGAGGAACTCTGGAGCTCTGTCAGAGTGACAATCGGGTTCTTGGTCACCTCCCAGACCAAGGCCATAAGATCTAACTCTCCTCCTCCTCTCCTCTTCTCCCCTCTAGGTTGAGAGCCTGGTGCTAGCGTTCTGTAAGCCCAATGAGGTGGATAAGTTCAGGATGTTTATCGGGGATATGGATAAGGTGGTCAGTCTGCTTCTGTCTCTCTCCGGACGGCTACTTAGGGTTGAGAGCTCACTGGACAACCTGGAGGCCGAGACTGGACACTATGAGAGGGTGAGGAAAGAAAGAAATAATAAGAAAAAGTACAACCTTAAAACAAATTCTGTTCTCTGTCTCACCCCTCCCTCCCTCCCTCCCTCCCTCCATAGCTCCCCCTCCTGGAGAAGAAGCGCCAGCTCCTGGTGCAGCTGTCAGAGGCCCAGGACCTCAAAGAACATGTAGACCGACGGGAGCAGGTTGTGGGAAGGGTGCTAAGACGATGCCTTTCCCCAGAACAGGTACACACGCACACACACACACTGTCTTCGCACTGCTCCAACCATTCCAACTTCCAACCTCTGTGTGTGGTGTGTTTGTCTTTCTGAAGGGTTGGGATAAAGCAGAAGTAAAATGTATCTTGGACCATGTGTACAATTGGGCAGTAAAGTCATCTTTATCTTCTTGATCCACAGCACCGTGACTACAGTCATTACGTCAAGATGAAGGCAGCATTGCTGGTAGAACAGAGGCAGCTGGAGGACAAGATCAGGCTGGGAGAAGAGCAGCTAAGAGGGCTACGGGAGAGTCTAGGGATGGGATTAGGGATGTCCATGGGATATGGGCACTACTAAACCCCAACCAAG
Source organism: Salmo salar (assembly GCF_965601325.2). Taxonomy (NCBI): domain Eukaryota; kingdom Metazoa; phylum Chordata; class Actinopteri; order Salmoniformes; family Salmonidae; genus Salmo; species Salmo salar. Next base: position 33,620,209 of record NC_138297.1, on the reverse strand, counting down.
AGACCTGAAAGCTGGGCAGATGGATGGGGTATCGACACTATTGAGAGAAAGTGAACAGGGACAGTTAGAGAAGTTAAGAACCTTAAGGGAGAGTCTGTGTTGGGGATGTCCATGTTGATGGGGTATGTACACTATTGAGAGAACTAACCCTAACTTAAAGGTCAATTTTGCTTTTTAAAAAACAACTCTCTATTCCAGACTCTTTTTTTGCGATTTCACTTGTTTTTGAGAAACTTACCTCAACCAGTGATTCACTTCCTCTTTGTTGTTGTGCAGATGGGCTTAGGAATGGGGCTAGGGATTGGGAGAGCCATGGAATGTCTATGGGGTATGGAAACTATGGGGAGACAGGCAACCTACACAAGGAGACCCTAGAGTGGGGTACATTAGGATGTGGGATGGGGTATGGACACTATTGAGAGAGAACCAACCCAACCTACAGAGAGCCTGGAGAGCTATGGTAGAGTTTAGGGGTAGGGCTGAGGGATGTCCGTGAAGTATGGGAACTGTAGGGAGACAGCCAACCCACACATGGAGGCCCTAGAGTTGGGTAAATAGGGATGGGGTTAGAGTTGGGGATGGGATATGGGCACTACTTCCTAAAACACTCCAGTCCTTTTCCTGACACCAACATCTACACTGTGTTAAACAGAGGTGGCCATTAAAACCCCACAAGAGAATGCATTAAGGCTGCACTTGGCAGTATTTGTCCATTAAGAAATACACACCTACTCTTTGGTGTTAGACACACTGGTGCACCCAAGAGTAACAACTATCTTTCACTTATCAACTGTAACCTCACAATCGCATACTCCATGCACTACAAAATGAGGCCAAAGAATAAGTTGTTGTTTAGTGTGTGTGTTACTGAACAAGACTGGAGAATGTATTTATTTATTTATTACTCTGTTGAGCAATACTGACAGGGAGCATTTGGGGTGCTAGACGAGAGTATTTTCATGAAACTGTTAGGGAGTGCATTGAATACATAGAAATGGATAGAAGGTGCATGTGCCAAAAAGCTGCCCATCCTATCACATAAAACATTATTGCAAAGAAAAGCCCTCTATCCAATTCTATGATTGCATATAATCCTATTACAGTAATATGTCCAGAAATGGAGCGAGACAGCTGCTTCTCTCCACTCTCATTTAACACTATACTAGCCTGAGTGCCAGTCTGTTTGTGCTATCATGCTAACTCCTTAACGCTTATTGTCATGCCAGACAATGACAGCGATGGAGTTTGCCAAGAGCGCAAACAGATTTGGGCCCTGGAAAACCCTATACTCCATAACTGCATCACATCACTGCATTGACACCTCCTTAACACTACCACACTACCTTAACACTACCACACCATGCCTTAGATTGTGTATATTGGTGTAGGGTGAAGTTTCCCCTAGACACTGATCCTGGGTCAGTTTTGCATTTTCCACACTAATTGTTAAGGTTAAAATAGGGGGAGGGGAAGCTGATCCTAGGAAATGTCACCCCGGAGCCCTAAAATTACTGTCTTACAGTGTGTATATGCATTCATTATTATTGTGTATATTAAATGTTGTGTATAGAAGTGATATTCATGTGTTATAACTGGAATCCATCATTGTAGTGTAAATATGTCATGAGAAGTTATGTCATTTATATATATACGTCATATGGCATATATACGTCATATGGCAAAAAAATACTTCGTTTTTATTACATTTTTGAGGAATTGTTTTGGGCACGTATTGTATTAGGATGAACTTTGCCATATGACGTATATATGCCATATGACATGTATATATATATATATATATATATATATATATATATATATATATATATATATATATATATATATATATATATATATATATATAAATGACATAACTTCTCATTTATATATATTATTGGCTGTTTGACCAAAAACATAGAAATGGAGGTGCATGTGCCAAAAAGCTGCCCATGCTGTCACATAAAACATTATTGCAAAGAAAAGCTCTCTATCCAATTCTATAATTACATATAATCCTATTACAGTAATATGTCCCGAAATTGAGAGAGACAGCTGCTTCTCTCCACTCTCATATAACACTATACTAGCCTGAGTGCCAGTCTGTTTGTGCTATCATGCTAACTCCTTAATGTCAGACCATATACTTTTTATTTTTATTTTTGCAAGACAGCTATGTCTTACTATACTTGTGAGGACTTTTTGGGGACCAACAATTCCCATTCAAAATCCTATTTTCCTTAAACCTTAACCCCTAATCCTAAAATAGCCTTTTTACAAATGAGGACTGGCAAATATCCTCACTTCCTTGAATTCTAGTTGGTTTACTGTTGTTGTGAGGACTTCTGGTACTCACAAGTATACATTTTAGTCATTTAGCAGACGCTCTTATCCAGAGCGACTTACAGTAGTGAATACATACATTTCATGCATTTATTATTATTTTTTTTTTTGTTTTTGTACTGGCCCCCCGTGGGAATCGAACCCACAACCCTGGCATTGCACACACCATGCTCTACCAACTGAGCCACAGGTGTGCACACACACACTCACACAGATACACACACAGTGCCTTCGGAAAGTATTCAGACCCCTTGACTTTTTCCACTTTTTGTTACGTTACAGCCTTATTCTTAAATGTATTAAATAAGAAAAAATCCTTAGCAATCTACACACCATTCCCCATAATGACATTTATCAAAATTAAAAACAGAAATACCTTATTTATGTAAGTATTCAGACCCTTTGCTATGAGACTCGAAGTCCACCTGTGGTAAATTCAATTGATTGGACATGATTTGGAAAGGCACACTCCTGTCTATATAAGGTCCCACAGTTGACAGTGCATGTCAGAGCAAAAACCAAGCAATGAGGTTGAAGGAATTGTCCGTAGAGCTCCGAGACAGGATTGTGTCGAGGCACAGATCTGGGGAAGGGTACGAAAAAATGTCTCATGGTCCTCAAGAACACAGAGGCCTCCATCATTCTTAAATGGAAGGAGTTCGAAACCAACAAGACTCTTCCTAGGGCCAAACTGGGGAACTGGGGGAGAAGGGCCTTGGCCAGGGAGGTGACCAAGATCCCATTGGTCACTCTGACAGACCTCTAGAGTTCCTCTGTGGAGAGGAACTCCATCCCTGCAGCACTCCACCAATCAGACAGAAGCCACTCCTCAGTGAAGGCACATGACAGCCCACTTGGAGTTTATCAAAAGGCACCTGAAGACTCTCAGACCATGAGAATCAAGATTCTCTGGTCTGATGAAACCAAGATTGAACTCTTTGTGCTGAATGCCAAGCGTGATATCTGGAGGAAACCTGGCGCCATCCCTGGTGGTGGCAGCATCATGCTGTGGAGATGTTTTTCAGCGGCAGGGACTGAGAGACTAGTCAGGATCGAGGGAAATATGAACGGCACAAATTACAGAGAGATCCTTGATGAAAACCTGCTCCAGAGCGCTCAGGACCTCAGACTGGGGGCGAAGGTTCACCTTCCAAAAGGAAAACGACCCTAAGCACACAGCCAAGACAACGGAGGAGTGGCTTCAGGACAGATCTCTGGCTGGACCACTCAAGATGTCCTTGAGTGGTCCAGCCAAAGCCCGGACTTGAATACGATCGAACATCTCTGGAGAGATCCCCATCCAAATGGGAGGAACTCCCCAAATACAGGTGTGCCAAGCTTGTAGCGTCATACCCAAGAAGACGCAAGGCTGTAATCGCTGCCAAAGGTGCTTCAACAATGTATTGAGTAAAGCGTCTGAATACTTATGTAAATGTGATATTTCATTTATTTATTTATTATTTGCAAAAATGTCTAAAAAACTGTTTTTTGCTTTGTCATTATGAGTTATTTTGGGTAGATTGAGGGGAAAAAACTATTTCATCTATTTTAGAATAAGGCTGCAACGTAACAAAATGTGGAAAAAGTCAAGAGGTCTGAATACTTTCGGAATGCACTGTACGTGTGTATGTATTTACTTATTTTTTTACATTTTTGTTTACTGTATTCCCTACATAGTGCACTACTGGAAACGATGGGTTGGGACCAATTAAGGGGTTCCAAGCTTCCACACAAGTAATCCAAACTTCCACAAGTAAAAAGATATCCACTTAGTCATGCATTGATGTCAATGGGAAACTTAAGTGAAAATGTTACTCTTCGGTGGAGGTTAGGATTCACTGCTAATTCTAGACTTATACTGCTGTGTATTTTCTGATATGTATTTTTTATTAGATTTATTGCAAAAATCTTTCAGTAAAAGACAAGTGAGACGAGTACCATAATTAATAATACTATTTTAAACTACCGTGTGTTTAAGAATCGGGATATGTGTAGTGTCTGTGTGTGTTCATGGGTGGTGATTTATTTTATGTCCTGTTAGGTAAAGCTTTGTTTGTTTCATTTAGTAACATTTCATTCACTTTGGAGTAATAGTTAGGTAAACAGAGCGGAAATGAAGAATAGCAGGAGAAAGAGGGAATGAGAAACTGTGTGAGTGTGTGTGTGTGTGTCTGTGCGAGTGTAATAGTTAGGTAAACAGTGCATACAGCAAATGGAGGGTAACATATGAGCTGCGGATAGCGAAGGATAGTGAAGTGAAGGATAGCAGGAGAGAAAGAAAGAGCCAGACAGTTCTGTGTGTGTGTGTGGGGGGGGGGGGGGGGGGGCATGAACGTGAAGAAGCACCATTAGAGTAACAGGGTGTGCATTCCAGAGTTCAACCCAATTCTGCTCTTCTTGGCTAAAGAGAGAGAGAGAGAGAGAGAGAGAGAAACAAATAAATAAAAAAGAGGGATAAAAGAAAGCATTCCCCCCTGGACAAGTTTGACCCTTTATGGGAGGCAAGGTGGATAAATATTTATATTTTCTAAAATGTGGGCAGGTGATGGAGTGGAGCAAGAGAAAGGGAGGTAGAAGAGGAAAGAGATAAAATGAGATGAATGAAGGAGGGAGAAAAAGCTGATTACACATCCATGGACACAGACATGAACCAGGCCTCATGCACACTGTCTCTCGCTACCTCCCTTTTTCTTCTACTCCTCACCTATCTTAAGAAAGAAAGAAAAACAAAGAAACACTAAACAGACCAAAGACTCCTATGCAGGGACCACCAGACCATGGGAGAAGCTCAGTTGCATTTCCTTGACTCCTCGAGTCCTCTCTCCCGCCTCCTTCTCAAAACCCATTGAATGAGAAAGTCTTAATTCCCCAATGAGTTTTGAGATGTAGGCAAGGAGAGAGGATGTGCGGAGTCAAGAAAATGCAATTGAGATTCTCCTCATGACCACAGAAGAAGAAGCCTACCATTCCCACAAGGTGTCACTATGTAGCTTCTCTTACATTAAGAATGTGAATCAACAGCTATATTGGTACTAGGAGTACATATATGTTCGGTATTACAGTTTCTTGAAGAAAAGTTGTCATGTTATCATATTCTCTGAGGTCATATTCAATACAGTGGAATAGATTATTAAATGCACATCAATAAATAATAATAAGGTCTACTAAATTACAGGCTAGATGTGCCATTGACAATAGCATAATCAAATGTTATTTATAACAAGCATTTGCCAACAATTGTTTGCATGTTTGTTGTAAACCAGATACCGTGAAGAACTAACCTAATGTACTGACAAGATCCCTTTAGTTGACCTGACTAGACTAGAGGATCACAGATAACCCAATCTGTTCCACTAACCCAATTCCTGCAGTTTAGCTCTGTCATTGGCTGTCTTTTCTGGCTGCTTGGAAACTGTCACAAAGACATCGGTGTCATGTTCATTAGAAACCAAACAGAAGAGAACAGGCTGAAACAGGGAGGGATTTACCTTAACCTGTGCAACAAGAAATGCAAAAAAGAAAGCAGACATTGAATATCCCTTTGAGCATTTTGAAGTTATTAATTACACTTTGGATGGTTTATCAATAAACCCAGTCACTACAAAAATACAGGCATCCTTCCTAACTCAGTTGCCTGAGAGGAAGGAAACTGCTCAGGGATTTGACCATTTGGCAAACGGTGACTTTAAAACAGTTACAGAGTTTAATAGCTGTGATAGGTTAGTATCCATCCTCAGTTTTCTCCTAACTGACAGAGTGAAAAGAAGGACACCTGTAAACCAGTGGTAAAAAAAAGTACTCAATTGTCATACTTGAGTAAAAGTAAAGATACCTAATAGAAAATGGCTCAAGTAAAAGTCACCCAGCAAAATACTATTTGAGTAAAAGTTTTAAATGTACTTAAGTACAGTGGTGTAAAAACGAATCAATTGTCATACTTGAGCAAAAGTAAAAAAAAGTTCAAGTAAATGTTATATATCAAATTCCTTGTATTAAGCAAACCAGATTACTTAATTTTTTTAAACATTTTTTTATTTTATTTACGGACATCCAGGGGCACATACAACAACACTCAGACATAATTTACAAACACAATATTTGTGTTTGTACTTCCGCCAGATCAGAGGCAGTAGGGATTTTGTTACATTACAGCCTTATTCTAAAATGGATTAAATAAAAAACATCCTCAGCAATCTACACACAATACCCCATAATGAGAGCAAAAACAAGTTTTTAGACATTTTTGCAAATACATACCTTATTTACATAACTTTCAGACCCTTTGTTATGAGACTTGAAATTGAGCTCAGGTGCTTCCTGTTTCCATTGATCATTCTTGAGATGTTTCTACACCTTGATTAGAGTCCACCTGTGGTAAATTCAATTGATTTGACATGATTTGAAAAGGCACACACCTGTCTATATAAGGTCCCACATTTGACAGTGCATGTCAGAGCAAAAACCAAGCCATGAGATCGAAAGAATTGTCCATAGAGCTCCGAGACAGGATTGTGTCGAGGCACAGATCCGGGGAAGGTTACGAAAAAATTTCTGCAGCATTGAAGGTACCCAACAACACAGTGGCCTCCATCATTCTAAAATGGAAGAAGTTTGCAACCACCAAGACTCTTCTTAGAGCTGGCCAACCCCTGCCAAACTGAGCAATCCGGATAGAAGAGACTTGGTCAGGGAGGTGACCAAGAACCCAATGGTCACTCTGACAGAGCTCCAGAGTTCCTCTATGGAGATGGAAGAACCTTCCAGAAGGACAACCATCTCTGCAGCTCTCCACATATCAGGCCTTTATGGTAGAATGGCCAAACGGAAACCATTCCTCAGTAAAAGGCACATGACAGCCCGCTTGAAGTTTGCCAAAAGGCACATAAAGACTCTTAGAACATGAGAAACAAGATTCTCTGGTCTGATGAAACTGGTCTGATGCTTCAATATATCCACAAAATGTTCCGCCTCATGATGCCATCTATTTTGTGAAGTGCACCAGTCCCTCCTGCAGCAAAGCACCCCCACAACATGATGCTGCCACCCCCGTGATTCACGGTTGGGATGGTGTTCTTCAGCTTGAAAGCCTCCCCCTTTTTCCTCCAAACATAATGATGGTCATTATGGCCAAACAGTTCTATTTTTGTTTCATCAGACCAGAGGACATTTCTCCAAAAAGTACGATCTTTGTCCCCATGTGCAGCTGCAAACCGTAGTCTGGCTTTTTTATGGTGGTTTTGCAGTAGTGGCTTCTTCCTTGCTGAGCGGCCTTTCAGGTTATGGCGATATAGGACTCATTTTACTGTGGATATAGATACTTTTGTACCTGTTTCCTCCAGCATCTTCACAAGGTTCTTTGCTGTTGTTCCGGGATTGATTTGCATTTTTCGCAGCAAAGTACGTTCATCTCTAGGAGACAGAACGCATCTCCTTCCTGATCGGTATGATGGCTGCGTGGTCCCATGGTGTTTAGACTTGCACACTATTGTGTGTTCAGATGAACGTGGTATATTCAGGCGTTTGGAAATTGCTCCCAAGGATGAACCAGACTTGTGGAGGTCTACAATTTTTTTTCTGAGGTCTTGGCTGATTTCTTTTGATTTTCCCATGATGTCAAGCAAAAAGAGGCACTGAGTTTGAAGGAAGGCCTTGAAATACATCCACAGGTACACCTCCAATTGACTCAAATTATGTCAATTAGCCCATCCGAAGCTTCTAAAGCCATGACATAATTTTCTGGAATTTTCCAAGCTGTTTAAAGGTACAGTCATTTTAGTGTATATATGCTTCAGATCCACTGGAATCCACAGTGAATTAATTATTAGTGAAATAATCTGTCTGTAACAATCTGTCTGTAACAAACAATTGTTGGAAAAATTACTTGTGTCATGCACAAAGTAGATGTCCTAACCGACTTGCCAAAACTAGTTTGTTAACAAGAAATTTGTGGAGTGGTTGAAAAATGAGTTTTAATGACTCCAACCTAAGTGTATGTATACTTCCGACTTCAACTGTAAATACACAGGGCATAATGGGGAAGATGGGCGACACCTGGAGGGGAGGTAGAGACAAGCAGAAAGACAAGTGAAGCAGATCAGGGCGTGACAATTCCAATACATTATTTTGATACATTGTAAAAAGTGTGGTATTTTCCCACAATCTACCCCAGCCAGGTGCAAATTGGGGGAGGGACAAAAAAAGAAATAGCTTTGCATGTGTGACTCCTTACCACAATCAATCAGTAAGGCAAAAATTATCTCTGCTCAGAGGGCCTTAGAAATAACCCTGGGCCCAACGTTACTGTTGATAAACAGCTTATGCCATTTTGGGGCAGCTGCCCCTTCACGTAGTATCAATCAGTGAAATGTATTTATAAAGCCCTTCTTACATCAGCTGATGTCACAAAGTGCTGTACAGAAACCCAGCCCAAAACCCCAAACAGCAAGCAATGCAGGTGTAGAAGCACGGTGGCTAGGGAAAAACTGGGTACAGCAAGGAGTCATCAGGCCAGGTAGTCTTGAGGCATGGTCTTAGGGCTCAAGTCCTCCGAGAGAGAGAAAGAAAGAAAGAAAGAAAGAAAGAAAGAAAGAAAGAAAGAAAGAAAGAAAGAAAGAAAGAAAGAAAGAAAGAAAGAAAGAAAGAAAGAAAGAAAGAAAGAAAGAAAGAAAGAAAGAAAGAAAGAAAGAGAAAGAGAGAGAGAAAAAAGAGATACCATCTACATACTGTCTAAACCTGCAAAATATGGAATCAAGATCTGGGCTGCCTGTGATGCTGCTTCAGCATATGCGTGGAACTTGTGTGTACGGGGAAGCCTTGTCTTTTTTTTGTCATCAAATCCCTGCCAAAAGTCAGGTGATCTAAGTGCTTCCAAATATGTATTTGCAGGTCGGCCATATCTGGCATGTTTGTGCATATCTATGTGCAAATCTTTATGGCAGTCATTTTACTTAAGGCCCTCGATTTACAAATACAAATCAAAAGGTGTTTGTTTGTGGACAGTGAATTGCATTTGTGGATAGCGATTTACATTTGTGGAAAGTGATTTACATTTGTGGAAAGGGATTTACATTTGTGGATTGGTGATTTACATTTGTGGATTGGTGATTTACATTTGCGAATACATTTGGCATGATATTGACCCCATAGAGGAGAGCCAACCAGTAACAGCACAGCCCTCTTCATTATCGACGCATTGTGCCAACAATCTCAAAGAGCCATTCCATACTCTGAAGTCGGGAGGACTTCGATAGTTAGGTGTTTGCCAGACTAATGATTAACTGCAATGTAATTGTTTGTCTGGCTACAACATAACACAATTTTAAGTCATATGGGGCAGTCTTACAAGCATTAGAAACAGCATTGAGTGTGAATACAGTGGCAACATGTGGATCTGAGCAAGTATGATGTCATTAGTGTTTGTGGATATGTATGTAAATGTTAAGTTGTCTATTGTTTTGTCAATGTATGTTTTTGTTTATTGTCCCCCAAAAATAAAATGATAATAATATTTTAAAAAGTAATTGTTTGTCTGCTTTACTACAGATTGCTCAGGACTTCTACATGTTAAACTCGGTCTGCTCGAGGAAACTCACTGATAACTGGATAGCGGTCTTCAAGGACAAAAAACTTTGCTTCTCCAGCCGAGAGAAGCAGGCCCAAGATCTTTTCTTTGAAGTGCAGGTAGTTGACCCTGCTGGTGATGCCTCAGATGCTCATAATTTTTTTTGCCTGAAATAATCAAGTTATTAACTAAATATTATTCTCTCCAGATACACAAGGTGCAGTGGCGACCGGTCATTCAGGTCAGGTGGGGCTGTTTTGAGCCCCACCTTTTTAGCTAAAGATAATTGTAAAAAAAAGTATTATAAAATTGGGTTTGCCTTTTTGCATGTTATTTTGGCATTAGTACGTGTCACATATCAGTTTGCAAACAATGTAAATAATGTTTAATAATCATTGAGTTAATAAAGCCACACACAAACTTGGTCTCTTTTTTGATTTCTTGAGTAAGGCAGCTCCAAAATGCAGGTGTTTCAGCCTAGCTTAGTTCTTTCTGTGGTGGTGGGGCAGCCAGCAGAAAATACTGAGTGTTGGGGTTGGTAAAGTTCTCTAGTTGCACCGTGATTTGCTCATTGTTCTGTCACTTATGGGGACACTACGTCACCGCCAAATCTAGGGGTAGAGCTAAAAAATTCATGCCCCTTGTGTGTATCAGTACCATTTCTCGCATAAATAATTTTAACGACACAAAAGATCTCACTGTGAGGAAACGAATACTGTCTGTTGGCATTTATAGAATTGTACTGGCGTTTCATGTTTCCATCAGTCCGGTTGTGACATTTTTCATGTGTCAGGTAATTCATCCGCATGAAATGGTTGGATGGAAATGTGGTTGGTGTTGTGTAACTGAAGATTTGGCCATCAAACTTTCAGTATATTTTGTTATGAATTTGTGCCTGCTTTTTGCTTACACTACAGAATGTGGCTCATTTGCCTTTAGTTAAACTACTGAAGTGCGTTTTAGTACACTTTCATTCTAGCACAACAATTTATTTTAAATAGAAAATGTTATATTTTGGGGATTGTGTAAAGTGCTTTACGAATGAAACACAGTTATTTCTTAAGTACTGACAGTCATTAGTCCATGTCCTTAGTAGAGTGACCTTCAAATGTCATATTTTACACTTGTTCTCTGTCTAACAATGTTTTAACTCGACCCAAATGTAGACTATTATTGTATGGCAAAACAGCATGATGTGTGTGTGCTGTCACCTAAGATATCTGAAGTGTGTCAGTGAATGTCAATATCTATTGATTAGCTCTGGCACTGTCTGATAGACAGATCTGTGTTAATACAGACAGTATTAATACACAGTATTAATACTGACAGTGTCACACACATGTTTGTTTTTCTCAGATTGCAATCTAAGTGTGCTAATCAAGTTCAGCCTGAGGCTTTAATCTGATGTTTGGAGTGTTTGGTTCATTAAATAATATACAGTATATACATTTTAATAATCATTCCTATCTTATGAAATCTTATCTTGTGAAATAACACATACATAGACAATAGGGCTTTGTTTCAATGTGCTATTTAAAAAAAGTATATATTAAGTCTTTGACGTGCTGATATGTACTGTATGTTCTGAAATGCAGGCAATGCAAATACATTATTTGAAATTCTTGATTGTGTAGGAAAGGGAGAGGTGGGGTGGTAGAGAAAGCAAATATATGACACTGAAAATAACCCAAGGTTTACATAAAACATTACTCAGTTGATGGGTCAGTCCCCCAACCCAATGTGCTGGGTTTATGTCACAACCCAACACACTGGTTTGTTTTAACCCAGCCATATACTCTAATTTACCCAGCAGTTGGGTCATGTGCTCAACGCAAGTGGTGGGTTAGAAGAACAACCCATACCCACTGAGTTGAATTAACCCAATGCTATATTTGTCCAATATTGACCCAGCGCTGGGTTGTCCAAATTACCCAAATTGGGTTAGCAATTTTTAAGAAGCAATAATTAATTTTGGAAAAATAATATGAATTGCCATATTAGGCATAACAAAATATCTACCTATTAAGAGGTTTTCAGTATCCTAACTGTGTTTGTTTTGTTTTCTGATTGTTTCAGGGCAGGCATTCAACTGGCTTTGGATGAAGGATTTCCAATAGGCCACCATCTCCAAAGTTCACTCAAAATGGCAATAGTTCTGAACTGGGTTCGATTTAGTTGTTGTTGTTTTAATTACTTATATGTTTCTAATTATTTTAAACTTCCATTGGTTTAAATCTATTGCTCAGTTATCACTTGGCTCATGTAAATAACTATGTAGTTGTACTTTTAAACATCCTAAGGTCAACATCCCCATAGTGTTCACATTTCTCTCATGTAAATAATTGTTGCTACATAAAAAGATTAAACATTTTATTTGGGAAATATCCAGTCTTTGCTAATGATTTCAAGTTGTATTGAATTTATTTTGATCTGTTAAGACATTGAATACATGTTGTTTAGTATATTTACTAAATTTAGTATGTTTAGCTTTTTCTCTGTGAAGTAAGTTGAAGTTATGTGATTTGGTTTCTGTAAATACATTTCAATGTTAACACACAGTAACCAGAAACATGATCTAATTTGCATATTCATACCGAGTTTGCAGCAAATTTGCAGCAAACAGTAGAATGTTCGCCACAAATGTCCTAAAATTGTTTGCCAGAAATTCACAAGTTTCACAGTTTTCCACAACTAATTTTGAAAACATGAGCTTGCTGCTAAATTTGCGGCAAATTGGCCAAAGGTTTGCCACAACTGTTGTCAGAAGCCAGTTTTTTCGGTAAGAGTTGGGAAAGTTGTCCTAGTCACTGTTGGCCAGGGTCGGGTTTTCGAAACTAAGCATTCAGTTACTGTACTGACCATGTCTTTTCCCCTGTTTTGCCTGTAGGGTGTGGCAGCAAACATAGTCAACTATCTAATGTTCATGTTCTGGGCTCTACTGTTCCCTTTCCTGGCTGTTATATTGGTCCGGGCCTTTGCATCTTACGCCTGCGGATCAGGAATACCAGAGGTGTGCGCACAAATGAATGGTACACACACATGCACGCACACACACACGCACAAACACACACACAGTCACTGAACTATGTTCTGGCTAAGGAGTAAGCTCACTCCGAGGACTATCAACTTCCAAAGTGAAAACCTACGTTTTAGTTCAGGGGTTAACCCCTGGTCGGGCTACATCCAGCGAAAAATCCTATCCCATTAGCATAACAAAATGTAATAATTTTTTCTTTTCATTTTTTTTTCTAATTATATCGTTTTATAGATACACCTCTCCTGAATCGAACCACGTTGTCCGATTTCAAAAAGGCTTTACAGCAAAAGCAAAACATTAGATTATGTTAGAGGAATATATCGTAAAAGTAGCCACATAGCCATTTTCCGACCAACCCCATGCATCACAAATAACCAAAAAACAGCTAAATGCAGCACTAACCTTTGACAATCTTCATCAGATGACACACCTAGGACATCATGTTACACAATACATGCATTCTTTTGTTCGATAAAGTTCATATTTATATATAAAAACAGCATTTTACATCGGCGCGTAACGTTGACTAACTATTTTCCCTCAAATGCATCCGGTGAAACAGCGCTACAATTTACTAAATTACTATTCGAAAACATTTTTAAAATGTAATATTGTCATTCTAAGATTTATAGATGAATATCTCTTGAAAGCACCTGTAATGCCAGATTTAAAAATAACTTTACTGGGTAATCACACTTTGCGATAAAAGGGGATGCGATACTCAGAACAATAGGCTAGCAATACAGGTCAGTGCCATCTTGGAACAATCGCATATCAAATCTAGTCTTGTATACTATTGTCAATAATCCCTTACCTTTGATTATCTTCATCCTTAGGCAATTCCAGGAATCCCAGGTCCACAACAAATGTATTTTCGTTCAAAAAAGTTCATCCTTTATGTTCCAATAGCTTGTTGTTGTTAGCGCGTTCTGAAGGCTGCACCAAAAGCTCCGTCGGCCGCGGGACTACTCTTTCAACAAAATGCATTTTTTTCTTATTTATGTTCGTTCAAACATGTCAAACGTTGTATAACAAAAATCTTTAGGGCCTTTTTCAACCAGAGCTCCAATAAGATTCAAGGGGGACGATTGCATTGTCTTTATAAACGTTTCGAAAGGGGAGGGTAGCCAGGGGCGCTGGCGTCATAATGGTGATGGCCCTCCTCATGTGACCACGTTCCACAGCGTGTCATTCAGGCAGTTTTCACAGTAGGAGACTCAAACCACTTTGTAAAGACTGGGGACATCTAGTGGAAGCAATAGGAAGTGCTCAATGAACCATTGCTCACGGTGTGATTTATAGACAACGAGATGAAGTTGAGTCCGCAATTCAGAATTCCACTTCCTGTTTCGATCTGTCTCGGGGTTTTGACTGCCATATGAGTTCTGTTATACTCACAGACACAATTCAAACAGTTTTAGAAACTTTAGGGTGTTTTCTATCCACAAGTATTAATTATATGCATATCCTAGCTTCTGAGTTTGAGTAGGAGGCCGTTTAAAATGGGCACAATTTTTTTTCAAAAAGCGCTGTAGCGCCCCCTATCCTAGGCGACCGTCAAGAGGTTAACACTGTTGCATTTAACTTCTTAGTGATCCCTTTGCGCGCCAATCCCGTTAACGGGATTGATTTGACAACACCCAGTGAAATAGCAGCGCGCAAACTTCATAAATCATACAAGTGTTATACATCGGTTTAAAGCTGAACTTCTTGTTAATCCAGCCACAGTGTCAGATTTCAAAAAGGCTTTACAGCGAAAGCAAACCATGCTATTATCTGAGGACAGCGCCGAGCACACAAACACATGAAAATCATAATTCAACCCGCCAGGCACGACACACAACTCATAAATAACGATATAATTCATGCCTTACCTTTGAAGATCTTCTTCTGTTGGCACTCCAATATATCCATTAAACATCACAAATGGTCCTTTTGTTCGATAAATTCTGTCGTTATATCCCCAAAATGTCCATTTATTTAGCGCGTTTGATTCAGAAAATACACCGGTTACCTAGCGCAACATGACTACAAAGTATCTAATAAGTTACCTGTAAATGCTGTCCAAACATTTCAAACAACTTTCCTAATCCAACTTTAGGAACTTTAAACGTAAATAATCGATAAAATTTAAGATGGAATAAACTGTGTTCAATACCGGACGAAAACAAAGTGGAGCGAGCTTTCAGGTCACACGCCCCAACCACAGCAGTACACTTGGCTATCCACCCAGATAGGAAATGGCAACTTCTTCATTTCTCAAAGGAAAAACATCAACCAATTTCTAAAGACTGTTGACATCTAGTGGAAGCGATAGGAACTGCAAGTGACCTCAATAAATTTTTTCCTGGATGGTT
Organism: Salmo salar; assembly: GCF_965601325.2. Classification (NCBI taxonomy): domain Eukaryota; kingdom Metazoa; phylum Chordata; class Actinopteri; order Salmoniformes; family Salmonidae; genus Salmo; species Salmo salar. Next base: position 33,604,914 of record NC_138297.1, on the reverse strand, counting down.
TGTCCTCGGGGTTTCGCCTGCCAAATAAGTTCTGTTATACTCACAGACATAATTTTAACAGTTTTAGAAACTGTAGAGTGGTGTCTATCCAAATCCACCAATTATATGCATATCCTAGCTTCTGGACCTGAGTAGCAGGCAGATTACTTTGCGCACACTTTCATCCGGACTTGAAAATAGTGCCCCCTAGCTTTTGGCAAAAATGTTTATTTATTTATTGTATTACTCTTTCACTTCTGCTTCCTACAGTCTCATCGATGTTCATCCAACTCTATTTAAAGCCAGACCCTGAACTCTGTTCTTTCTACTTTATGGGGGCCCATAGGATAAATGTAGTAAACTATATAGGGAATAGGGTGTCATTTGGGATTCACACAGTTTGTTTTGGAGTCAAGACTATATCTCTGTTTTTGGAGCTGTCACTGGCTTGTATTGTCCTTTGGAATTTGGCTAAAACACTTTCTGCCACAATCACTAGCAGACACACACACTAGCATACTGACGCTGGCAAAAACACTGTCCTATAATATCTGTTTGGCATAGTCAGATCTGTTCATTGTTTGGGCAGAGCACAATACACACACAGTTCTAGACCCACAAGAATAGCAAACAGAACCACTGGCAGATGGAGCTACGGCTGTATATCATTCATTAAAAAAAAATGTATGTACCAATCACAGACTGCAGCTTTAGGAGTCCCATTGAAGTTCACTAAAAACATCTAACTGAGGGAACAACATTGTGAAAGCTTAGTCAAAGGTCCCATATTGAGAGGATAGGTTTACAACCATCATTGATACGTTGGAATTGTATTGCAATCACACCAGCTGAAGTAGATGAGCACATTTACATCTCTGAGTTACTGTAAAACTCTATGGCTTGGCTGTGCTTTTGGCTTAGTGTGTTAGCCTAGAACATGCTACAATATTATATCTGCAGTCATTGTTTTGTTGAAGAAGGATAGAGAAAAAAATAACTACGGTCACTTTCTGTTTACATCCATCCAAAACAGGCAGAGCCCCACCTGTTTTGAGCCCCATATTTTTAGCAAAATATGTTTTGGATGGATGGAGTAAACAGAAAGTGACCGTAGTTATTTTTCTCTCTATCCTTCTTCAACAAAACAATGACTGCAGATATATACACTGCTCAAAAAATAAAGGGAACACTATAATAACACATCCTAGCCTCTCTAGGGTAGGGGGCAGTATTTGCACGGCTGGATAAAAAAACGTACCCGATTTAATCTGGTTATTACTACTGCCCAGAAACTAGAATATGCATATAATTGTTTGATTTGGATAGAAAACACCCTAAAGTTTCTAAAACTGTTTGAATGGTGAACACAAGAACTTGTGAATTCAATATAGACTTTAATACAGAGTAGCAAAGCCGAGCCCTTTCATAAAAGGACCCTATTACACACGTAACAGAGCCAAGCCCCTCCATGGAAAAGACTAAATTCTCATATTACAGAGTCCTATCTTTATAGGATTCTGTCTTTGCATAACGTATAGAGTCCCCTCCCTCTATATAAAAATAGCTTCCCTTGACCGTTCTTTACCATTATCTCTCCATATCAGTTTTTGCTTGTTAACGCCCACATCTGACAGCTGTATAGGTTATAATGCTAGCAGCGCCTCCTCATGTGGTACAAAAATAATGCATGCACTGCATGCTCATGTGTGGTCCTCTTGCCGCCATCCTTTTCTCTGTGCCCCTTTGTCTGACTATCTTGAATGTATTTGGGGCCCTTTCTGCATAACTCAAGGAGAGTTGTCAGGTCGCTATGCCTCCCACCGTGGCCTGTTGCTCTATTGGAACCAGATGTCATCTTCTCCTCCTATAGCCAATGTATTTATGTTCTTTCTCCTTCAGCACAGCTGCTTATCTCCCACATAAATCCCTCCTCTGGGACTAATTAGTCCCACACCAAAACAATACCTAAATAAAAGCAACAAGGATGGAGGCAAAATGATAACAATACACACACAGAATAATGAACATTGAACGAAATGTGAAATAAAGCATAGACATATACTGGACCAAACATCTCCAATCCATATACAATGGAAAGAAATAAAAGATCCAATACAAAGTAAAATCAAACTGAAAATACAATGTAAAAGCATTAGCATGTAATACATAGCCTTCCCTGAGGTTATCTCAGTTATTTAAAACATAAAGAAAATAAGAAAACCGTTATAAAGTCATTCTAAATACGACACTTAAACAAGATCCTTCCTTGCAGACACCTCTGTAACAACAGTGAAATCACAAATGAAAACACCTGCTAAAGGACTAAGGACATGGTCCATGGACACTTGTAACCGGAATTTCCCCATTTTACCCACAAGTTTAAGTATACAAAATTCAGAAGTTCTAACTTAATTTATCCCTTGTCAAAGGTAGAAAGGAAATAGACAATACACTCCATAGTAAATGATTACCAGGTTATATACATTGCATCAGTCCAGTTTTCAATCAAGCACATAATAATCAGGAGCTTTACTAAAACAGGAAACCCTTGAACACAACCATGGGTTCATTGTCCTTAACCTCTTGTCACAATCCCTTCAGTTTGGTCATAGCTAAAGGAAAAGTTCCATCTAGTACATTGTTATTATTAGGTGTTATCCAAAGAAATATTGATTCAAAACCTGACTTAACCTCATCTCTTGGTTTGTATTCATCAGGAACTCCTCTCACCTGTCCAATCGCATCTAGATATACCTTGGGATCTGATTCATAGGCTTCCCTTACTCTATGCTTTACAGACTCATCCTGCTGTGATTTAATGATAGACACCTGTTGTGTTACTCTAATCAAGGCACAGTCCAGCCTTCTGGTAAAACATTCAAGAGTTTGTTCTGCCCACACATCCCGAAACTATCAGCTATACTTCTGTCCTGATTCTTTAATATTGCAAGAGATAGTGTTACTTGAGTTATATTACCACATGGACCTTTGTGATCCATAATCATTCCTTTATCATCAAATGTACTAACTCCTGCAGTTTCTAACACCCAAATAGTTTAACAATTAACTGTAGTGTTTCTCACATCTATCCCATTATCTCCATAGCTGTAGAAACATTCATATCTACTTTTTACAATAGTAAACCTATCATTATGAGGACCATTTAGTTCAGTTCTTAAGTCATATGTTGCACATTCATGTTCTCCCAACATATTTTTGTTTAATTCACTTCTACCTTTAGTGCTACCTAATGCCAAGCTGCATTCTATGGTACACAAAGGTATTTTTGAGCAGTATATATACACTGCTCCAAAAAATAAAGAGAACACTTAAACAACACAATGTAACTCCAAGTCAATCACACTTCTGTGAAATCAAACTGTCCACTTAGGAAGCAACACTGATTGACAATAAATTTCACATGCTGTTGTGCAAATGGAATAGACAACAGGTGGAAATTATAGGCAATTAGCAAGACACCCCCAATAAAGGAGTGGTTCTGCAGGTGGTGACCACAGACCACTTCTCAGTTCCTATGCTTCCTGGCTGATGTTTTGGTCACTTTTGAATGCTGGCGGTGCTTTCACTCTAGTGGTAGCATGAGACGAAGTCTACAACCCACACAAGTGGCTCAGGTAGTGCAGCTCATCCAGGATGGCATATCAATGCGAGCTGTGGCAAAAAGGTTTGCTGTGTCTGTCAGCGTAGTGTCCAGAGCATGGAGGCGCTACCAGGAGACCAGGCCAGTACATCAGGAGATGTGGAGGAGGCCGTAGGAGGGCAACAACTCAGCAGCAGGACCGCTACCTCCGCCTTTGTGCAAGGAGGAGCAGGAGGAGCACTGCCAGAGCCCTGCAAAATGACATCCAGCAGGCCACAAATGTGCATGTGTCTGCTCAAACGGTCAGAAACAGAGTCCATGAGGGTGGTATGAGGGCCCGACGTCCACAGGTGGGGGTTGTGCATACAGCCCAACACCGTACAGGACGTTTGGCATTTGCCAGAGAACACCAAGATTGGCAAATTCGCCACTGGCGCCCTGTGCTCTTCACAGATGAAAGCAGGATCACACTGAGCACATGTGAGAGAGTCTGAAGACGCCGTGGAGAACGTTCTGCTGCCTGCAACATCCTCCAGCATGACCGGTTTGGCAGTGGGTCAGTCATGGTGTGGGGTGACATTTCTTTGGGGGGCCGCACAGCCCGCGATGTGCTCGCCAGAGGTAGCCTGACTGCCATTAGGTACCGAGATGAGATCCTCAGACCCCTTGTGAGACCATATGCTGGTGCGGTTGGCCCTGGGTTCCTCCTAATGCAAGACAATGCTAGACCTCATGTGGCTGGAGTGTGTCAGCAGTTCCTGCAAGAGGAAGGCATTGATGCTATGGACTGGCTCGCCCATTCCCCAGACCTGAATCCAATTGAGCACATCTAGGACATAATGTCTCGCTCCATCCACCAATGCCACGTTGCACCACAGACTGTCCAGGAGTTGGCGGATGCTTTAGTCCAGGTCTGGGAGGAGATCCTTCAGGAGACCATCCGCCACCTCATCAGGAGCATGCCCAGGCGTTGTAGGGAGGTCATACAGGCACGTGGAGGCCACACACACTACTGATCCTCGTTTTGACTTGTTTTAAGGACATTACATCAAAGTTGGATCAGCCTGTAGTGTGGTTTTCCACTTTAATTTTGAGTGTGACTCCAAATCCAGACCTCCATGGGTTGATAAATTGGATTTCCATTGATTATTTTTGTGTGATTTTGTTGTCAGCACATTCAACTATGTAAAGAAAAAAGTATTTAATAAGATTATTTCATTCATTCAGATCTAGGATGTGTTATTTTAGTGTTCCCTTTATTTTTTTGAGCAGTGTATAACAATTGGGGGCTTGCCTGTTTTGCACGTTATTTTGGCATTAATACGTGTCACATATCAGTTTGCAAATAATGTAAAATAAATAATAAATCATTCAATTATTAAAGCTGCATACACACATGATCTCTTTTTTGTTTTCTTGAGTAAGGCATCTCCAAAATGTAGGTGTTTCAGCCTAGCTCAGTACTTTCTGTGGTGGGGGGGGGGGGGGGGGGAGCCAGCAGAAAATAGGAGCATTGCGCCATGATTGGCTCAGTGTTCTGTCGCTCCTGTGGACAGTACGTCATCGTCAAGTTTAAGTCCTTAGTAAGGGTAGACATCCAAAATGTCAGCCCTTTGGGTCCTGCCATAGAGTTATAGTACAAGTGCCCTTCCAAGAAGGCTCAAGGTCATTGGTCACAGATCAAATGATGTCAAATCACATTATATGTACAGTTGCATTGATTGGACTGATCATGTAAACATCTTACTTTCAAAGTCTTAGCTAGCCGTCATCATCATGAATCAAGTCGACTATCTACTGGAATCGAGTCGACTGTCTACTCCTTTTTAATCCTTGTCATATGAAGAGAAATAATGAATAGAAAATGTAGATAAAACATATCGGTGCTCATCGGCCATTGGACATAAAGATTACATAACAAGTTGGAAATCTCAAATTGAATCAGTGGCTAAATGCAAGAATTGCAAAGCAACCACTAACATTAGCCTGCTATTCAATGGGGTGGCCACCATAAATCCAGAGAATGCCAGACTTTAATGACAAAGTTTGATAACAAAATTTGCCCATAAAGGACTGCATCACCACCTTCACAAAGTGCGTCCAAAGGGTAGGCAGAGGTGGGACCCAGCACCTCTCCTAAGGGCCATAACCCTCCCAGTCAACCAGGTGCTGGAACCCCCTGCTCCGAAGTCGAACCTTCAGGAGACGCTTCATCATATTAGCCGGTTGGCCATTGATGAGATGGGGAGAGCGGTTGGCCTGGAAGCAGGAGACAAAGGGCTGTGAGACATAGGTTTGACTCTGGACACATGTATATGAAGGGTACGGGGCAACAGAAGACAAACAGCAGAGGGGCTAATAATCTTGGAGATGGGAAATGGGCCGATAAACTGGAGGGAAAGTTTGTGGGATTCCACCCGGAAGGGCAGATCCTGGGTGGATAGCCATACCTTCTGCCTAAGATGATACCGGGGAGCCAGGGTCCGATGTCATCAATACCTGGAGATGGTCTTGAGGAGGGCCGACCGGGCTCTCCTCCAGGTACGACGACAGTGGAGGACAAACATCTGGGCAGAAGGTACGCCGACCTCTTCCTCCTGCTTGGGGAAGAGTGGGGACTGATACCTAGGGAACACTCAAATGGAGATAGGTCCGTGGCAGAGCAGGGAAGGGTGTTGCAGGCGTATTCAACCCACACCACCTGCTGGCTCTAGAAGGTGGGGTTGGCGGAGACCAGGCAGCGCAGAGTAGTCTCAAGATCCTGGTTGGCTCGCTCCGACTGGCCATTGGACTGGGGGTGGAATCCAGAGGACAGGCTGGCCGATGACCCAATGAGGGTGTGGGACAGGCAGTGGTTGCAGAAGGAGCCGGAGCTTGCCGAGGGGTCTTTTTCTGAGCACTGACTTTGCAGGCAAAGACAAACGCAGCGACATTCGGAACCTCGTAGGCCACCAAAAGCATTGTTGCACTAAGGCCAGGGTCCAACGGGAGCCTGGGTGGCAGGCAAGCCTGGAGGAATAGGCCCACTACAGGACCGCAGAGCGGACAGTGTCAGGCACAAACATCCGATTATTAGGGCCCCACCCAGGGTTCGGCTGGGATTGCTACGCCTCCTGGACCTGTTTCCCTATACCCCAGTTGAGTGCCGTCACCAGGCACGAGGTGGGAAGGATGGTCTCGGGCTCCAGTGAGGTACCAGTGGGGCTATAGTGGCGGGACAGTGCATCTGGCTTGACATTCTTGGATCCTGGCCGGTATGAGAGGGAGAAGTTGAACCGTGTGAACAGCAGGTTCCATCTGGCTTGCCTGGAGTTGAGGCGCTTGGCGGTGCGGAGATACTCCAGGTTCTTGTGGTTGGTCTACACAATGAATGGATGTTCCGCCCCCTTAACCAGTGCGTCCTTTCCTCCAATGCCATCTTCACCGCAAGAAGCTCACGATTCCCCACATTGTAGTTATTTTCCGTGGCATTGAGGTGGTGGGAGAAGAAGGCATAGGGATGTAGCTTGAGGTCCAGGGCAGAACGCTGGGACAGGACCACTCCGACATCGAAAGCATAGGCCTCCACCATGAACTGATGGGAAGGGTCCAGATGAACCAAGATGGGAGCTGTGGTGAAGCGATGTTTGAGGTCCTGGAATGCCTGATCAGCAGCTGGAGACCATGTGAACAAAACCTTGGGTGAGGTGTGTGCGGACAGGGGGGAAGCTAGGGTGCTAGAAGTTGGTGAACCCCAAGAAGCATTGCAGCTGCACCCTGGAAGTAGGCTGGGGCCAATCCACCACTGCTCTCACCTTCCCGGGATCCATTTGCACACTCCCTGCGGCGATGATGAAACCCAGAAAAGGGATGGTGGAACGATGGAACTCGCACTTCTCTGCTTTTACAAACAGCTGGTTCTCCAGGAGGCATTGGAGAACCTGTTGGACGTGGAGCACATGTTCTTGGGTGGAACAGGAAAAGATGATGATGATGTCATCTTGGTAGACAAAGATGAACTGGTTCAACATGTCGTGGAGAACATCATTGACCAGAGCCTGGAACACAGCAGGGGCGTTGGTAAGGCCAAATGGCATGACCAGATACTCGTAGTGACTGCTGGCCATGGTGATGGCAGTCTTCCACTCGTCCCCTTCCCATATCTGCACCAGGTGGAAGCTCGAAGACGAGGGCACACTGAGCTAGGAACGCCCGACAGGTGCTCGACTCTCCATTGAAGCATTCCGGAGGAGGTAAGAGGGGCTCCCGAGAAGGTGGGGTGACCGATGAGATGTCGCTGCTAGCAGCTGAGGAGCTGTGTGGTTGCCAACGTGGTAGGCGGCCTCCCAGACAACCCGTGGAATTGCTCCAGCAAACTGGCCAATGCCCAGTAACGTTTGGACCCCCTCCACAAGGCCACAAAGAAATTCCTTGTGCCTACCGATGGTGGCTCCTTGGGTGGAGATGGCGTTGCGCAGCTGGCCCGGGTCTGCTGGGTCAGTCATGGCCAGTTCGTACTATCAGGAATCAAGGTAAGACCCAGATGCAGACACGTCAAATTAACACTGGTTTAACTTCTTATGTGCAGGTGGACGGTAGCGTCCCACCTGGCCAACATCCGGTGAAATTGCAGAGCGCGAAATTCCAAAGTACTAAATTCAAATATTTTACATTCTTGAAAATATATGTGTTATACATCAAAATAAATCTTAACTTCTTGTTAATCCAGCCGCTGTGTCAGATTTCAAAAAGGCTTTACAGCGAAAGTACACCATGCGATTATCTGAGGACAGCGCCCCACATACAAACACATGAAAATCATTTTTCAACCAGGCAGGTGCGACACAAAAGTCGGTAATAGCGATATAATTAATGCCTTACCTTTGAAGATCTTCTTGTGTTGGCACTCCAAAATCTCCCAGAAACATCACAAATGGTCCTTTTGTTCGATAATATCCTTCTTTATGTCCCAAAAATGTCAATTTATTTGTCGCGTTTGATTCAGAAATACACCGGTTTCAACTCGCCCAACATGCCTAAAAAGTATCTAATAAGTTACCTGTAAACTTGGTCCAAACATTTCAAACAACTTTCCTAATCCAACCTCAGGTACCCTAAAACGTAAATAATTGATCAAATTTAAGACGGAATAAACTGTTTCTAATACCGGATAAAAACACTGTGGAGCGCGTTCCTGTTCACCCGCACCAAAACAGTAGAGTCCACCTGGAGTGACACTTACAATGAATAGGACTACTTCTTCATTTCTCAAAAGAAAAACATCGAACAATTTCTAAAGACTGTTGATATCTAGTGGAAGCCATAGGAACTGGAAAATCTGGAAAATCCTATGACGTCTTTTTTTCCCTGGATGGTTTGTCCTCAGGGTTTCGCCTGCCAAATCAGTTATTTTATACTCACAGTTTTAGAAACGTGACTGTTTTCTATCCAAATCTACTGGGCCTGAGTAACAGGTCGTTTACTTTGGGCACGCTTTTCATCCGGATGTCAAAATACTGCCCCCTACCCAAGAGAGGTTCATTATCTAACAGGGGTAGGCAATAGACTGACCCCAAGGCAAGCAGGGGTCAGTAAACCAGTAAACCAGAGGTGGGGCAACAGTACCGGACAGCAGGCAGGCTCAGGGTCAGCAGAGGTCAATAATCCAGAGGTGGGGCAAAGGTACAGGTCGGCAGGCGGGCTCAGAGTCAGGACAGGCAAGTGTCAAAACCAGGAGGGCGAGAAAAAGAGAGACTGGGAAAAGCAGGAGCTGAGAACAGAAACGCTGGTTGACTCGACAAACAAGACGAGCTGGCAATGGACAAACAAAACACAGGTATAAATACACAGGGGATATTGGGGAAGATGGGCGACACCTGGAGGGGGGTGGAGACAATCACAAGGACAGGTGAAACAGATCAGGGTGTGACAATAATATGCAAGGGAGATATGTATACTGTAGCTAAGAAAGTAATACTAACTGTATGTTGTGCAGTAAGCTGTTAGTAGCCCATGTGCCTCACCCTAATAATTTGGTCTATTTTCACCAACGCGGTATTGTAAACACATCGTTCATGGCCAGTGTGTGCTTGTTTTGACAACTTTTTGTGTACAGCTTTGACAGTGCTACCGATAGTAGTGGTGACGCTTGTTTTGCACGTGCAAATTCAGCACACACAACATTCTACAATAGAATTGTGTTATTTGACGTGTCAAATTAAAAGCCTATTTAGTGTGTCAAATCATGTTATATGATTTGTATCTTTTTTTGACATGCAAAGACCCAAACGGCGTTCAATGTGTCTCACCCTAATAATTTGGTCTATTTTCACTTCTTAATTTTGCCTACTGTTTTAATTTGGTGGTGAACATGTAGCCTATTACCTGTTTTAGAGAAACGTAATCATTGAATATTGTAAAAGCTGTCATTGTCTGTTTATATGCCCCCTTTACTTATGCTACGGTTCTGACTTGTTGTACACTGTAAGAACGGCCCATGTTCTGAATTCTGTTGCTGAACATTTAAGATTTTCGTAACAAATAGTTATATAGACTACATCTGTTGTCGCTCGCTCTCTCATTAATGTCGTAATCAAAATTACGGATTGCCTCTTATCCACTTGTCGTCCCCTTATGCCATAGTTTGTAAATCTCAATTGTCAGTAGAAACCACATTTGTTTAAGCAAATCTGCCATATCAGCTATGCTTTTTTAAAAGGCAGTAACTGGGGCTGAATTAACTGTTTCGCTGCCAGACAAGGCTCTTCTGAAAGCCAGGTGTAGCAGTGATAAGGTGTTGGGACTGCAGTTGGGTCTCTGCTGTTGGGACAGGTTTATGTAGGCCCTAACAGTTTGTGGGCACCGTTTGTCACATAGTGCAATTATTGTATTGTTTAGTGTTGTGTTGTGTAGTGGCTTTGATGGCATGCATCCCACATTTTTATTTTTTTGCCCCACCAAGATTTGCATGCTAAAATCGTCACTGGTTATAGCCTTATTCTAAAATGGATACACTTTTTAAAAATACTCAGCAATCTACATACAACACCCCATAATGACAAAGCGAAAACAGGTTTTAAGAAATGTTTGCATATTTATAAAAAAATATATATATATACCTGGGGTGATAGAGTCCGCCCCTGGAGAGCAACAGCCCTTGAAGATGACCCTGTCATGGTGGTTTAACACCATCTGTTCCATGGCAAAACAGAAATACCTTATTACATAATTATTCAGACCCTTTGCTATGAGGCTTGAAATTGAGCTCTGGTGCATCCTGTTTCCATTGATCATCCTTGAGATGTTTCTACAACTTGATTGGAGTCCACCTGTGGTAATTTTAATTGATTGGACATGGTTTGGAAAGGCACACACCTGTGTATATAAGGTCCCACAGTTGACAGTGCATGTCAGAGCAAAAACCAAGAGATATGGTCAAATGAATTGTCTGTAGAGCTCCAGGACAGGATTGTGTTGAGGCACAGATCTGGGGAAGGATACCAGTATTGAATGTCCCCAAGAACGTAGTGGCCTCCATCATTCTTAAAGGGAAGAAGTTTGGAACCACCAAGACTCTTCCTAGAGCTGGCCGCCGGGCCAAACTGAGCAATTGGGGGAGAAAGGCTTTGGTCAGAGAGGTGACCAAGAACACAATGGTCACTCTGACAGATCTCTAGAGTTCCTCTGTGGAGATGGGAGAATCTTCCAGAGGGACATCCTTCTCAGCTGCACTTCCCCAAATCAGACCTTTAAGGTAGAGTGGCCAGACAGAAGCCACTTCTCAGTAAAAGGCACATGACAGCCCGCTTGGAGTTTGCCAAAAGGCACCTAAAGAAGGTCTGATGAAACCAAGATTGAACTCTTTGGCCTGAATGCCAAGCGTCACATCTGGAGGAAACCTGGCACCATCCCTACGGTAAAGCATGGTGGTGGCAGCATCATGCTGTGGGGATGTTTTTCAGTGGCAAGGACTGGGAGACTAGTCAGGATCGAGGTAAAGCTGAACAAAGTAAAGTACAGTGAGATCCTTGATGAAAACCTGCTCCAGAGCGCTCAGGACCTCAGACTGGGATGAAGGTTCACCCTCCAACAGGACAACGACCCTCAGCACACAGCCAAGATAACGTTTGAGTGGCATCGGGACAAGTCTCTGGATGTCCTCGAGTGGCCCAGCCAGAGCCTGGACTTGAACCCGATCGAACATCTCTGGAGAGACCTGAAAAATAGCTGAGCAGCAACAGTCCCCATCCAACCTGACAGAGCTTGAGAGGATCTGCAGAGAAGAATGGGAGGAACTCCCCAAATACAGATGTGCCAAGCTTGTAGTATCATTCCCACGAAGACTTGATGCTGTAATCGCTGCCAAAGGTGCTTCAACAAAGTACTGAGGAAAGGGTCTGAATACTTACGTAAATGTTTATTTTTATGTTGGGTTTTTTTATGTAAAAAAAAAATGTTTTTTACATTTGCAAAAATTTCTAAAAACCTGTTTTTGCTTTGACATGGGGTATTGTGTGTAGGTTGATGAGGAAAAAAAGCAATTTAATACATTGTTGCATAAGGCTGTAGCGTATTTTATTTTGTTGTTGAAAAAGTCAAGCGGTCTGAATACTTTCCAAAGGGACTGTATATACAAAAGTGGACACTACTTCAAATTAGTAGATTTGGCTATTTCAGCCACACCCGTTGCTGACAGATGTATAAAATCGAACACACAACCATGCAATCTCCATAGACAAACACTGGCAGTAGAATAGCCTTACTAAAGAGATCTGTGACTTTCAACATGGCATCATCATAGGATGCCACCTTTCCAACAAGTCAGTTCATAAAATGTCTGCCCTGCTAGAGCTGCCCCGGTCAACTGTGCTATTATTGTGAAGTGGAAACATCTAGGAGCAACGACGGCTCAGCCACAAAATGGTAGGTCACACAAGCTCACAGAACGGGACCGGTGAGTGCTGAAGCGCGTAGCGTGTAAGGATCGTCTGTCTTCGGTTGTAACACTCACTACCGAGTTCCAAACTGCCTCTGGAAACTACGTCAGCACAAGAACTGTTCGTCAGGAGCTCCATGAAATGGCTGCACAGAAGTCTAAGATCACCATGCGCAATGCCAAGCGTCGACTGGAGTGGTGTAAAGCTCTCCGCCATTGGACTCTGGAGTAGTGGAAACGCGTTCTCTGGAGTGATGCATCATGCTTCACCATCTGTCAGTCTGACGGACTAATCTGGTTTTGGCGGATGCCAGGAGAACACTACCTGCCCGAATGCATAGTGCCAACTTGAAAGTTTGGTGGAGGAGGAATAATGGTCTGGGGCTGTTTATCAGGGTTTGGGCTAGGTCCCTTAGTTCCAATGAAGGGAAACCTTAATGCTACACCATACAATGGCATTCTAGACGATTCTGTGCTTCCAACTTTGTGGCAACAGTTTGGGGAAGGCCCTTTCCTGTTTCACCATGACAATTCCCCCATGCACAAAGCGAGATTCACCCTAACCCTAACCCAAAAGGGGGACCAACTCCATACTAATGCCCATGATTTTGGAATTAAATGTTTGACGAGCAGGTGTCCACATACTTTTGGTCAAGTAATGTAGTTAGATAAATCTGACTTGAATTACTCTGTCTTTTCAGGGCTGAGTCTGGGCAAGGAAGGCCCCCTGGTCCATGTAGCATGCTGCAGTGCTAACATCCTCTGTCACTTGTTCACCAAGTACAGACAGAATGAAGCTAAATGACGAGATGAGAGGTGGAAATAATGGGGAGGGAGGAAAAGGTAAAGGGAGACTAGGAGGGGGATGTTGGGGAGGAGGAGAGGATAAATGGAACTAGGAGAGATGGAGATTTATATGCATCTCAACAGCAATGATCTCCTGTTATTTTTTTGCATATCCTTCATATCCTGAGTGGCGCAGCGGTCTAATGCACTGCATCGTATCGCAGTGCTAGAGGCGTCACTGCAGACCCGGGTTTGAGGGTTTGGCCGGGGAAGGCCGTTATTGTAAATAAGAATTTGATCTTGCCTAGTTAAATAAAGGTTAAATAGGTTATCATGTCAACCACAACAAAAAATATGGTGTCATATATACTGATCATACTCCTGCTCTATATGTTTGTGTAATGAACGGCTATGTCTCTTGCTGTTTGTGTTGTCTGCAGCTGCATCAGTGGGTGTGTCTGTAACCTTTGGAGCGCTCATTGGAGCCGTTCTCTTCAGTCTGGAGGAGGTACGTGATATGGGACTATTTAGCGAGACCAGTAAGAAACAGACCAAATACTTTAAGCGTTTGCTTTAGCCTGCCTGAAGATTTGCAGTTTTGTAACTATTTCACTGCTTCCATTTCTCCAGGCAAACTCAACCAAACCCAGATAAAGTATTTGAGATTAAATAGTATTTGAACCCAGGTCTGGTAAAGAAGTCAACAATCAAAGGGATAATTAGACATTTTGGCAATTTAGACCTTTTTTCTACATACCCGAGTCAGATTGTCTGTGTGCACTTTGAAGGAAGTTGAAGGAAGTTTCTGGAGCCATTGCTAACTAGCATTAGCGCAATGACTGGAAGTCTACAGGAGCAGCTAGCATGCTTTACTGATCTCTCTGAAGAACCTGTTGAGGTTGTTCTTCGCTACGTTGGTGGCAGCCTTCGCTCTGCTCCATCAATCCTTTCAGGCCTAATTATTATTATAATAATGACTATTAATATTATTATTATTATTATTATTGTTGTTGTTTTGTCATGGTTTTGTCTTGTTTCTGTTTTGTTTTACCGATAACAGGCAGTTGGTGTTATTCTATTTAGAGTTCCATACTCCCTGGAACTCGTCCCCTTTGTCCTGCTGGATATATTTGATGGCCTCTGGGAGGCGCTCTTCATCAAGGCTAATATCACATGGTGCCGAAGACGTGAGTAGTGGACTGTCGTTCTTTTTCAGATAGAGAGGGAGAGAGAAAGAGAGAATGACACAGAGAGAGAGTGTGTCTCTATACTTATTTTACTTGTAATGAATGACCCTCTCTGTTTTTCTCCTGTTTTGATTGTCTAAGTAACTGATTGATTGGTTGATTAATTGATTAACACAATTATTAAGTAATTGATGAACTTACTGACTGATTGACTTCCTCCAATCCCCCCTCATCTTCCCAGGAAATAACACTCGTCCTGGCCACTACCCGGTGCTAGAGGTCCTGGTTGTAAATGGAGCTACAGCCCCACTATCCTTCCCTAATAGGTAGTAGTTATAATGTGTGCCAGTATAACATGTACTAATGCACTACCAGTGTGAAATAGCACACACATACTGTATACACATTATAAACAATTTGCTGATGTTGGGTTACCAAGTAGCTTTTATTAATGAATAAAACTAAAAACAAACTTCAGTTACACCTGCTTTGGCCTGGATTTGTCAATATATAGTTCATACATGCATAATCTATGAGCAGAATTACTCTCTTACTGCAATTATCCACAAAATCTGTAGTTTGACCTATTTCTGGAAGCTGTGCGATGCCATTTAACCTACATGTTCCCTCACGTGGGCCAGCCACCCAGCAATTTGAGTTTCAGCCAATGAGCTTCAACCCCCTCGCCATTTGAGTGACAGTTAGCAAGATGCACACACAGCAAAGTGAGCTCAATAACGTGGTGCACATATCTGTACATACAGTGCCTTCGGAAAGTATTCAGACATTTTGTTACGTTACAGCTTTATTCAAACATTTCCCTCATCAATCCACACACAATACCCCATAATGATAAAGCAAAAACTTAAATTTTATTGTTACTAATTTATATATTTAAAAAAAATTAGACCCTTTACTCAGTACTTCGTTGAAGAACCTTTTAGCGATTACAGCATCGAGTCTTCTTTGGTACGCTACAAGCTTGGCACACCTGTATTTGGGCAGTTTCTCCCATTCTTCTATGAAAATCCTCTCAAGCTCTGTCAGATTGGATGAAGAGCGTTGCTGCACAGGTATTTTCAGGTCTCTCGAGAGATGTTCGATCAGGTTCAAGTCCGGGCTCTGGCTGTCCCAGTCTGAGGTCCTGAGCGCTCTGGAGCAGGTTTTCATCAAGGATAGCTCTATACTTTGCTCTGTTCATCTTTACCTCAATCCTGACAACTCTCCCAGTCCCTTATGCTGCCACCAATATGCTTCACCGTAGGGATAGTGCCATGTTTCCTACAGTCGTGACGCACAGCATTCAGGCCAAAGAGTTCAATCTTGGTTTCATCAGACCAGAGATTCTTGTTTCTCATGGTCTCAGAGTCTTCAAGTGCCTTTTGGCAAACTCCAACTGGGTTGTCATGTGCCTTTTACTGAGGAGTGGCTTCCGTCTGGCCACTCTACCATAAAGGCAGGCCTTTTTGGTGGAGTGCTGCAGAGATGGTGGTCCTTCTGGACGGTTCTCCCATCTCCATAGACGAACTCTAGAGCTCTGTCAGAGTGATTATCGGATTCTTGGTCACCTCCCTGAACAAGACACTTCTCCCCCGATTGCTCAATTTTGCTGTGCGGCCAGCTCTAGGAAGTCTTGGTGGTTCCAAACTTCTTCCATTTAAGAATGATGGAGGCCACTGTATTCCTGGGGTCTTTCAATGCTGCAGAAATGTTTTGGAACCCTTCCCCAGATCTGTGCCTCGACACAATCCTGTCTCGGAGCTCTACAGAAAATTCATTTGACTTCATGGCTTGGTTTTTGCTCTGACATGCACTGTCAACTGTGGAACCTTATATAGACAGGTGTGTGCCTTTCCAAATCATGTCCAATCAATTGAATTTACCACAGGTGGACTCCAATCAAGTTGTAGAAACATCTCAAGGATGATCAATGGAAACAGGATGCACCAGAGCTCAAGTCCGCGTCTCATAGCAAAGGGTCTGAATACTTATGTAATAAGGTATTTCTGTTTTGCCATGGAACAGATGGTGTTAAACCACCCTGACAGGGTCATCTTCAAGGGCTGTTGCTCTCCAGGGGTGGACTCTATCACCCCAGGGTTGAATGACATGGTGGGGGCTGCTGCATGTTTGGGTAAGGAGATCACTAAATGGCCATGATGGGAGGGTCAACAGGGTTGAGCTTAGGGATAGGTGTATGGTTGGAGTTAGTAGGGATGTGCATCATTCCCTTTCAAGACGATTCAATATGTATCTCGATACCTGGACTCTGAAACAACACAGGAAGAATACGTTTTTGTTTGAAACGATTCGGGTCGATTCGGTTTGATTAGAGGAACGAATTTTGTTTGATGCAATTCAATGGATTAGCATTTGTTGATGCACTAACACATGATGCGCCCTACATGGTCAGACCCTCCCTTGGTAGTGCTCAGGAGGGTATGAGTGTAAGGACGGTGGAGGGGATGGTAGCAGACACAGGATTCGTCCTGGTGGTCTCACAGGAATCTCAGAGACTAGTAGTCTTTGTACTGAGGAGGGTCCTGGTCATATCTCTGGGGTGGGGGGTGTGTGAGATGCAGAACCAACTATCTCATTATTTTTCTTTCTCACAGTAACCATTCTCTCTGCTACTCACCCATTGTTTGTCTGTCTCTTTTTGTTGGTCTCTGTATCTCTGTCTGTCTCTCTCTCCTTCGCTCATTGTGTCTATGTTTGCTTTGTGTTTGCCAATCACTGGCACAGGTGATGTGTGTGTTTGCCAATGGACATGTTTGACAATGAGGTGTGAGGCAATGTTGTGAGCAATGTTGGACTGTGTGGCTGATCTGTACTTGTTAACGTGTGTCTGTTAATTTGTAATCTTCAGCCATGTGTGTCCGTGAGGCCCATTACAAATCAGTATCTGTTTGCATATCGCTGTGTGTATGTACTTTAGTTGTATGCATCTATGATGAAATCCTCCCCACTTTCTCTACATCCTCCTTCCCCACGTTCCCACCTCCATCCCCCCTCCCTCTCCTTCCCCTTTTAGACAAGGCTCGCATGCGACAGGAGGTGGTGGTCAGTGCCTCGTTTAATGTTCTTCAAGGAACACGTGCCCCCTCCGGACCCCCCCCGGGCCCCCTCCGGACCCCCTGTTGTCAAACTGAGGGGTAAGGTCTCACTCACATGGATAGTATGTTATATAATATTATGTTTAAAATATGTTATATTTCAATAGGTATCCTGGACCTTTGTCCCTTCCCAGTGACAGACCATACCCCCATGGAGATAGCTGTGGACATCTTCAGGAAGCTGGGACTCAGCCAGTGACTGGTCACACATAACGGGTGAGTAGGGGAGAGGGTGTGTGTGGGTCAGGGTTGGGGTCAAATCAATTTAAATTCACTCAATTCAGGAAGTAAGCGGAAATTCTAATGTACATTTTTCTCAATGCTTCTCCATGAGCAAAATTTTGCATTTGAACTTCAGTTGGGACTGAACTGAAATGGAATTGACCCCAACTCTGGTGTGTTTACTGTAGCAAGTTTGGTTTGAAAGAGCCTAATGGGGAGAGAGCAAAACGGAGAACAGCTTGATGGCAAGGAGGGTTGTTTCTCAGAACCTCAGATAACTGAATAGAATGATGCTCTGTAATCACCAAAACATTCCATTCTATTGTCTTTACAACATACGAGATTCCATGAAAAATTACTGGTCTTGGTGGTTTCAAACTTCTTCCATTTAAGAATGATGGAGGCCACTGTGTTCTTGGGGACCTTCAATGCTGCAGAAATGTTTTGGTATCCTTCCCTAGATCTGTGCCTCAACACAATCCTGTCTCAGAGCTCTACGGACAATTCCTTCGACCTCATGGCTTGGTTTTTGCTCTGACGTGCACTGTTAACTGTGGAACCTTGTATAGACAAGTGTGTACTTTCCAAATCATGTCCAATCAATTGAATTTACCACAGTGTACTCCAATCAAGTTGTAGAAACAATGATGATCAATGGAAACAGGATGCACCTGAGCTCAATTTCGAGTCTCATAGCGAACGGCATTTTTTTTTATATTTTTAATACATTTGTTTACATTTCTAATACCTGTTTTTGCTTTGTCGTTGTGGGGTATTGTGTGTAGATTGATGAGGATTTTTTTGAATGTAATATATTTTAGAATAAGGCTGTAACGTAATAAAAAGTACTTTCTGAAGCCACTGTATGTAAGAATGCTGTTCTTTGACTATAGCTCAGCCTTCAACACCACAGCTCCCTCCAAGCTCATCATTAAACTCAGGGCCCTGGGTCTGAACCTCGCCCTGTGCAACTGGGTCCTGGACTTCATGACGGGCCGCCCCCCAGGTCGTTAAGGTAGGAAACAACACCTCCACAACCCAAGTGTGCACGCCTCCAACTCAATCATCAAGTTTGCAGATGACACAACAGTAGTAGCCCTGATTACCAACAATGACGAGACAGCCTACAGGGAGGAGGGCCCTGGTGGAGTGGTGCCAGGAAAATAACCTCTCCCTCAACGTCAACAAAATGAAGGAGCTGATCGTGGACTTCAGGAAACAGCAGAGGGAGCACGCCCCTATCCACATCGACAGGACCGTAGTAGAGAAGGTGAAAACAACAGAGCCTCTTCAAACTCAAGAGGACATCAACCACCCGAGCCATGGCCTGTTCACCCCGCTATCATCCAGAGGGTGAGCCAGTACAGGTGCATCAAAGATGGGACCGAGAGACTGAGAAACAGCTTCAATCTCAAGGCCATCAGACTGTTAAATAGCCATCACTAGCTGGCTTCCGCCCGGTTACTCAACCCTGCACCTTAGAGGCTGCTGCCCTATGTAAATAGACATGGAATCACTGGTCACTTTAATAATGACACTCTAGTCACTTTAATAATGTTTACATACCGCTTTACTCATTTCATATGTATATACTGTACTCTATCCTACTGTATTTTAGTCAATGCCACTCCGACATTGCTCGTCCTAATGTTGATATATTTCTAAATTCCATTCTTTTACTTTGAATTTGTGTGTATTGTTGTGAATTATTAGATACTATTGCACTGTTGGAGATAGGAACACAATAATTTTGCTACACCCGCAATAACATCTGCTCTCTCTATATATGTGTGACCAATACAATTTGATATGGCCGTTGTTGGCAAAAAAGCATCATTAAATTGTTGCCAGCAGCACAGTTACAGTCACCAACAATCTGGATAACATGAAAACAACCTAACCAGCTCTGCTAGAGTGAGTGAAATGGTCAGAGGTATTCTCTCATTTGTGTCTGGAAGTAGCTAGCAAGCCCAGTTAGCTTGGGTGCTTGACAGCAGTTCAGAAGTCTCAGATCAACCCTTCTCCTCGGCCAGAGCGTCCAGTGCGCTCTGACCGCTCCGATAGCGAAACGCTATGAATTTACGAACAGACAATCTGAAAACGCTCTGAATTTACGAACGCCAAGAGAGCACTCTGAGCGCACTCTGGCACTCCAGATTGAGTTTACGAACACACCCATAGACTGAGCAGCTGAATCCAGGTAAAAGCTATGATCCCTTGTTGATGTCACCTGTTAAATCCACTTCAATCAGAGTAGATGAAGGGGAGGGGACAGGTTAAAGAAGGCTTTTTAAGCATTGAGACATGGATTGTGTATGTGTGCCATTCAAAGCTCGAATGGGCAAGACAAGACAAATATATAATTATTTAAGTGCCGGGGTATGGTAGCAGGTGCCAGGTGCACCGGTTTGAGTATGTTAAGAACTGCAACGCTGCTGTGTTTTTCAAGCTCAACAGTTTCCCATGTGTATCAAGAATGGTCCACCACCCAAAGGACATCCAGACAACTTGACACAAGTGTGGGAAGCATTGGCGTCAACATGGGCTAGGATCCCCGTGGAATGCTTTTGACACCTTGTAGTCCATGCCCCGACGAATTGAGGGCAAAAGTGAGTGCAACTCAATATTCGTGTTCCTAATGTTTTGTACACTTGTATTTTGTCTATTTGTCTCTCTCAGAACATCAATAGATACATTTAGGGTATACAATAGAAAAGGAAAAGTGTGTGTTTGTGTGCGCGTCTGTGTGTCTGTGTGTCTGTGTGTATGCGTGTCTGCGTGTGTGTGAATACATCCTCATCTCCATTCCCAGAGAATGAGTGACAGTGAACATCCCTCTCTCCTCTCCTCCCTCCATCCCTCCATCTAAACAACATCATAGCCTGATTAGAGAGAGGGTGGAGTCTGTCAACAGAACAGAATCTTCACTACACACACACACACACACACACACACACACACACACACACACACACACACACACACACACACACACACACACACACACACACACACACACACACACACACACACACACACACACACACACACACACACACACACACACACACACACACACACACACTTAGACCCGGAAACCTTGTATGGTGATGTCAGTGTGTATTGTTTGGTTGTCTAGTAGGATGGCTCTTGTTGATTTGAACACAAAACCAGACCTTTGAATTGGATACAAGTTTCCTCTCTTTCATAAAGATCTCTCTTATGTGCAATTTAAAACTCTCTCTTTCCCTCTATCTCCACCTCTCTCTTCCACCCGTCCCACTCTCTCATCACCCTCTCTCAGGATGTTGTTGGGAATCATCACTAAGAAGGACATTCTGAAGCACATGGCACAGATGGCCAACAGAGACCCACACTCCATCCTCTTCAACTGACCTCCTCTCCTACTTCCATATCATGCACTCCTCTATGGGACTAGAAAGAGGATGACTGGCTAATTAAGACTGTCTCCATACTCTTCAACTGAGCTCCTCTCCTCCTTCCATCCCTCATGCACTTCTCTATGGGACTGGGAAGAGGACACCCACCATTTTGGACACCTCCTTTCCTCTGTCTCCTTGCATCCCGCCATCTCTCCTTTAATCCACTGCCCCATGGGAATGAGAAGAGGACACCATCCCCATAGGAGCGAAGATACATGAAGACTGTCTTGCTGCCCTAATAAAAGTGGGGACTCTCAAGGGAGGGAAGGAGAGATTGTGGAAAAAGAAGTGGCTACAGACAGAAGATATCATAATGGCAAATCATGAAGGAATATTTATGATGCATTGATACCACTGACACAGACAGGATGGGAAAATGAGGGGAAAGAGAAGGGTAGGGATAAGAAGGGTGAGGAGAGGTGGTGGGAAAGGGCTGACTTAAGTGTTACTGATATTAGCCACAGTTAGAAACATAGCCCCAAGCTAGCTTCCTCTACCCTCAGGGAAGGGATAGGTTGGGAAAAGAGGATTCAGATACTTGCGCACACAAACAAACACACACCAAAGACTCTCTGGCTGCCTGGGAACTACTCCGAGACATATTCAACAGACTGCGAGAGCTGCAATATCGCACACACACAGAGAGAGAGACAGGCCAACGCTGTAAACACCAATCTGTGCCTTCTTCAGGAATTTATTAGACAGATGTCTATGGTCATAATCTCTGTGAGAATGTATATTTAAGGTATCTTTAACAAGCAAGAAGTGTGTGTGGGTTGGGGGCGGAGGTGTGTGTGTGTGTACGGACTGTGTGTCAAAGTGTTGTGTGTGTGTGTGTGTATGCATGTGTCTAAGTGTGTGTGTGCAAGTGTGTGCTGAAGTAAAGCTAGAACACAAAAGGGAAACATCAGTTTAGTATTCCTCCTAAAATAGTCCCCATTACTGCATAGGTATGTTTCCATGACAACCTTGTTGCCTTCGTCAATTTGATACGCAACAGGCGTGGGAAAAGGATGACAACACACACACACACACACACACACACACACACACACACACACACACACACACACACACACACACACACACACACACACACACACACTGACAAACTGTCCGGTTATTTGAATACAATGCAGTTAATTACAGGTGACTTCCACAACTACAACAGAATGCTAGAGAGCTAAACGGACACAAAGAGACTTCACATGGTGATCAGGTTACTGACCTGCTCAGATTCACACATTCCTCAAACACTTACTTGTTGGAAGACACACACAGGGACACACACGTGTGCGTGTGTTTGTGTCTGCGCATATGTGTCCTCAGGTGTGGGAGTATTTTACAAAAAGTGAAAGATTGCCAATATGGAACAGTTTCTGAGTTGAAAGATTTGACATTAAGGAAGTTCACACCCATGTTCCAAGTTAGTCAAGTTGTCAGTTTAACCTTGTCAGTTTAAATTGTTTGTCAAGTTGCCGATTTAATATGGTCAGTTTAAATTAGTCAAGTTGTCGGTTTAACCTTGTCAGGAATCTCGTGGTCTTTTCTCTTCTCTTTTTCTGATCCTTAAATCTTTTTTGAATTGTGAATCAAATGGGAATCAATTCTAAATCGAATTGTAATGAAATGGAACCCAACAAACTGTAGTGCAGTTCTTTGATCCAACGACTAAGGGTTACTCGTGCACATACACATAGACGCAGTATTGCTGTACTGAAGGTACTGTTAGTAAGGTAGAGGTCTCACAAAACTGTGTGTGTGTGAGAGCTGGGGTGTCAGTGTGTGTGTGTGTCGATGAGTTCTTGTGATGTCTTGTGTTTATAATCAACAATGTTATCGGATTATCTCATAATCGTATCCTTATGTTCTTGTAGGAAAAACCATTTTAATCACATCTTTCATATCAAATCAAATGTATTTATATAGCCCTTCGTACATCAGCTGATATCTCAAAGTGCTGTACAGAAACCCAGCCTAAAACCCCAAACAGCAAGCAATGCATGTGAAAGAAGCACGGTGGCTAGGAAAAACTCCCTAGGAAAAACTCCCTAGAAAGGCCAAAAACCTAGGAAGAAACCTAGAGAGGAACCAGGCTATGAGGGGTGGCCAGTCCTCTTCTGGCTGTGCCGGGTGGATATTATAACAGAACATGGTCAAGATGTTAAAATGTTCATAAATGACCAGCATGGTCAAATAATAATAATCATAGTAGTTGTCGAGGGTGCAACAAGCACGTCCGGTGAACAGGTCAGGGTTCCATAGCCGCAGGCAGAACAGTTGAAACTGGATCAGCAGCACGGCCAGGTGGACTGGGAACAGCAAGGAGTCATCATGCCAGGTAGTCCTGAGGCATGGTCCTAGGGCTCAGGTCCTCCGAGAGAACGAAAGAAAGAGAGAAAGAGAGAATTAGAGAGAGCATATTTAAATTCACACAGGACACCGGATAAGACGAGAAATACTCCAGATGTAACAGACTGACCATAGCCCCCCGACACATAAACTACTGCAGCATAAATACTGGAGGCTGAGACAGGAGGGATCAGAAGACACTGTGGCCCCATCCGATGATACCCCCGGACAGAGCCAAACAGGCAGGATATAACCCCACCCACTTTTCCAAAGCACAGCCCCCACACCACCATATATTCACTGTTTCCTTTTTATTATGGCATTATTGCCGTCATTCATCAGTTTATCCACCCATCCCTCCCACATGCTCACTTCCATCTTGTTATGTGTCCCAAATGGCACCATATTCACTATATAGTGCACTACTTTTGACCAGGACCCATAGGGAAGTAGTGCAGCATGTAGCGAATAGGCTGCTATTTGGGACGCAAGCCCTGGTCACTCCTTTTTATTGTCATCCCTCTATCCACCCATTCAATCTGTTTATTCCCCCATCTTCCTCATCATCACATCATGACATAAAGACACAAGGAGTTTGTTTTGGCACCTGCTGTGATTCTCATGCTGTACTTGTCCACTCATTTCTCTCTCCATCTTAATGTGATTCTCATGTTCACGGACACTCATTTTATCACTAAATCTCACACTCACCCATTCCTCCATCCATCCACCCATCCTATCCTCTATTCTTTTGTTCTCTCAGTCTCTGTCCTCAGACAACTCTCTCTCTTCCGTACTGTCCCCACCGTCCCTCTCTCTCTTCCGTCCGAAGCGACAAAACATTCCAAAGATGATTTCACAATTTCTCTCTCTCTCTCTCTCTCTCTCTCTCTCTCTCTCTCTCTCTCTCTCTCTCTCTCTCTCTCTCTCTCTCTCTCTCTCTCTCTCTCTCCTCTCTCTCTCTCTCTCTCTCTCTCTCTCTCTCTCTCTCTCTCTCTCTCTCTCTCTCTCTCTCTCTCTCTCTCTCTCTCTCTCTCTCTCTCTCTCTCTCTCTCTCTCTCTCTCTCTCTCTCTCCTCTCTCTCTCTCTCTCTCTCTCTCTCTCTCTCTCTCTCTCTCTCTCTCCCCCCCCTTGGAACTGGAAGTGCAATAAGATAAAGGGTTGGGTAAGGTTTTGAGCGGGGCACTGGACAGTTTTTTCCTTCTCTCACTGTAGGGGCCACTTCCTCTGCTACTGCCAACCTTTGTGTGCTTGGCTGGGGTTTAAAGCCTTATCATTGAGACGGATCACTGAGACTGTGCTTACAATGAGCACCTCCATACTTCCTAAAAACCTTATCAGAAGTTTAATGATTTTTCATTCTGAATGTGGAATGTTGCATTGTTTTCATGCCCTATGAGGTATTCCAAAATTCCGTGTCCCTCCCAGAATTACAAAAGAGTCCAAATTCCTCTGAAGTCTGGGCAATGTGCTCGTTGCACTCGTATTGTTCTGTGTGTGTGTGTGTGTCTGTGTGTGTGTGTCTCTGTCTCTGTCTCTGTCTCTGTCTCTGTCTGAGCCACACACACACAGTTGTCTGGCCCCAGTTGGTCTATCCAGGATGTTGTTGGTTTGTTTCCTAGACCTGGCCACAGACAGAGGGTGTAGGGGGTGAGGAGGGGTGTGGGCTCCAGTCTTAGAAAGCCAATTTCCTGACTGGCCCTTAGAACAACAGAGAACTCTATAGACTAATAACACTGGAGAGAATGGAGAGAATGTCAACGTTGCAGATACGAAAAAGTGTGTGCGTGTGTATATGAGAGAGAGGTGTGTGTGTGTGTGGCAGGATGGGAGGTGGTGGAAAAAAGGGGGATTAAAAGAGGGATTAGTCCTTGTTCACACTCCTTAGAAAATAATGAACGAGGGAGGAGGGAAAAGAGAACGGTTAGTCAAACAAGACCCTAAGACTCACATAGCCTTCACTGGTCACCTCAATCATACCACAAGTGTGGGCATAGAAATTGAATGATGCGGTTCAATGTCTTACATGTAATTGACATGCCTTGATTGAACTCTGTGGATCATGTAATTGTTTCACTAATTGTAATTATCTCAACGTCGATCAGAAGTAAGAACTCCTAATGGCCAGTTGGAGTTAAGCATTATACAGAACAATACGAATAATTTACCTAAACCACTTGGCTGTAAGTTCTAGAACTTGGCCATATTTTAGAACTGACCTAAACACTGCTGGGGAACTCTATTTGGCCCCATCCAAGAGGACCACATGCGCGCTTACACATGCAAACACACACGCACGCACGCACGCACACACACACGTTATGATTTTTTTTGCAGGACGTAACACATCATACGAAATGGATGACGTAGTACACAATTGGATGACGTAGTATACACAAAAAAGGGACCAGTTTTGGCATGTGAGACCCACTTTAAAAACTACTGGCTGAAATTATACAAAAGTTCTGGAGCATCACTTCAAGATTCGATTTAGCTGGCCCTGGTGGACGGAGATTGCACCAGGTGAAAAGTGATTGCATTTGTTTTTAAATCGGGCTAACTCCCGGGTGTGAGCCAGGTGCCACGTTCAAAGCCCACGTCAAAGTCGATTCAAAACAAGGTGAGGTATGTCAAGCACGTGGAGTAATGATTTAGAATGCAAGTGTTCACATACAAAAGTTGTTTGCTCTTGATAATAACGCATGTGTGATCAACTGACTCGATTTGGTCTTATGTAGCAAAATTTGAAATAGTTTTTTTTTTACATTGGATAAAAGTAGAGAATCAGAGCTAGAAAATGGTATAATCATACACTATACACACACAATGGGAAAGAAATTGTGCTTTGAAAGTTGATGAACTTGTAACCCCACTTTTGAGAAAATGGCCCTTGAATGTTTTGGTACACCTACTGGAGAGCTCTTTGTTTACACCCATTCAGCATCGTTCAAACCCTCTTAAGCCTTAGTCCCACCCATCTCTTTAAGGATTCACATGCGAAGCCATGTGCTAAACAGACCTTGGACATCACATTACCGTCTCTGGTAAACACGCACTATATCAAATAAAATCAACATTTATTTGTCACATGCACAGGATACAGAAGGTGTAAACGGTACAGTGAAATTGTTACTTGCATAATGTAGTCTTGTTTAGCCGTGAGTTTTTTTGTAAAGCTAACTAGCTAAACAATGAACCACAATCCAAACTCATAACATTACTACCCTGCATGAATCTGCAGGTACCTAACCAACTAGGTTCAATGTTAGCTAGCTAGCTAACATTAGGCTATAACTAGCAATGCAAATAGTTCTGAGATATGAATACTATTACTATACAGATCATAGCGAGCCAGCCAGCTAACATTAGCTAGTTAGCTAACAGTACGCTTTAACTTGCAATGAAAACAGCTTTGACAAAATTTGAAACATTTAATTTTTGAAAATGTAACTCACTAGACTCTCTTACATGGATGAACGCTTCTCCCTCTGTCACGTATGCTATGGTTGCACTTAGTTTAAAGATGTACTGCTGAGAAAGGTGTTTCATATAACAGCCTTCTCTGTATGTTCTCTTTTTGACTCCCTCCACATATTTGCAATCAAACGGCAGAATTTTCTCCATCTCCTTAGCTATCATACTCTGCTTCCACCGGGCTTTCCAGTGATTTTGTCACTCGGCCCTCCAGAAAGTGGAGAGCAACACTTCTGCAGTTCTTTGTGATGTCTTTCAAAAAAGCCACGTTAGAAAGGATTACCAACACATACTGAGCAGCTCATGTTATAGACAGAAGCGGGCTACATGGCAGACCAATCCGAACTCATCTCGGAATGACCAGCCCATCCATTAGCTCAGGTAAGGCTAGCGGAAAGGTTCCTGCCTCTCCTGTCAAGTAGTGACGCGTGACATATGCCTTGTTTCCTGAAATGAGTCACATGTACTTTTAAAAGTAAAACTAGTTTGAAAATCTGAACATAGACACTTCCGTTCAAAAGTTTTGGGTAACTTAGAAATATCCTTGTTTTTTAAAGAAAAGCACCTTTTTGTCCATTAAAATAACATCAAATTGATCATAAATACAGTGTAGACATTGTTAATGTTGTAAATGCCTATTGTATCTGGAAATGGCAGATTTTTTTGTGGAATATCTACTGTACATAGATGTACAGAGGCCCATTATCAGCAACCATCACTCCTGTGTTCCAATGGCACGTTGTGATGGCTAATCCAAGTTTATCATTTTAAAAGGCTAATTGATCATTAGAAAACCCTTTTGCAATTATTTTAGCACAGATGAAAACTGCTTTGCTGATTAAAGAAGCAGACTAGTTGAGTATCTGGAGCATCAGCATTTGTGGGTTCGATTACAGGCTCAAAATGGCCAGAAACAAAGAACTTTCTTCTGAAACTCGTCAGTCTATTCTTGTTCTGAGAAATGAAGGATATTCCATGTGAGAAATTGCCTAGAAACTGAAGATCTCGTACAACGCTGTGTACTACTCCCTTCACAGAACTGCGCAAACTGTCTCTCACCAGATTAGAAAGAGAAGTGGGAGGCCCCGATGCACAACTGAGCAAGAGGACAAGTACATTAGTGTCTAGTTTGAGAAACAGATGCCTCACAAGTCCTCAACTGGCAGCTTCATTTAATAGTATCTGTAAAACACCAGTCTCAATGTCAACAGGGAAGTGGCGACTCCGGGATGCTGGCCAGCAAGACAGAGTTGCAAAGAAAAATCCATATCTCAGACTGGCCAATAAAATAAAAGATTAAGATGGGCAAAAGAACACAGACACCGGACAGAGGAAGATTGGAAAAAAAGTGTTATGGACAGACAAATCTAAGTTTGAGGTGTTCGGATCTCAAAGAAGAACATTTGTGAGACACAAAAAATGAAAAGATGCTGGAGGAGTGCTTGACGCCATCTGTCAAGCATGGTGGAGGCAATGTGAAGGTCTGGGGGTGCTTTGGTGGTGGTAAAGTGGGAGATTTGTACAGGGTAAAAGGGATCTTGAAGAAGCAAGGCTATCATTCCATTTTGCAACGCCATGCCAAACCTGTGGACGGAGCTTAATTGAAGCCAATTTCCTCCTCCAACAGGACAATGACCCAAAGCACAGCTCCAAATTATGCAAGAACTATTTAGGGCAGAAGCAGTCAGCTGGTATTCTGTCTATAATGGAATGGCCAGCACAGTCACCGGATCTCAACCCTGAGCTGTTGTGGGAGCAGCTTGACTGTATGGTACGCAATTTAGTGCTCATCAAGACAATCCAATTTGTGGGAGGTGCTTCAGGAAGCATGGGGTGAAGTCCCTTCAGATTACCAAATTGACAACTAGAATGCCAAAGGTCTGCAAGGCTGTAATTGCTGCAAATGGACGAAAGCAAAGTTTGAAGGACACAGTTATTATTTCAATTAAAAATAATTATTTATAACCTTGTCAACGTCTTGACTATATTTCTTATTCATTTTGCAACTCACTTCATGTATTTTTATGGAAAACATGGACATTTCTAAGTGACCCCAAACTTTTGAACTAGTGTGTATGTATTTATATATATCCATTGATTATTGTCTATTAAACTGAGTGTGGTTACCTTTCTCCAGGCCCATCCCTCAGCTTTTTACCAAAACAGAGGCAGGGCGAACATTTTGTTATTGTTTCATCTGTGGATTTGCCCTTTAAACAGCTGCATATTATCAAGATATCAAAGTGTCACCAACAAAAAGGTAAACAAAATGCCTACAGCAAATGCAGCATATGGCATTCATTTTTCACATGTAAATAGCACTTTTCAGTAGTGATCAAAGCATGCCATTCCATGATTGCAGCGTTTGTTTTTCAACTTGAATCAATGAGCCCAATCAGTCCTCCATGACAACAAAATCCTAAACAACAGAGTAGGGCTGGCTAATAAGTCCTTAGTTTTGGGGCTATGGTCAGGTAAAACAATTTGGCTCATCTATACTTCTGTCACACCCTGATCTATTTCACCTGTCCTTGTGATTGTCTCCACCTCCTCCAGGTGTCGCTTATTTTCCCTGGTGTATTTATCCCTGTGTTTCCTGTCTCTCTGTCCCAGTTTGTCTTGTATGTTCAAGTCAACCAGCGTGTTTTTTTCCCCGTGCACCTACTTTTCTATTAGCTTGTACTAGTCCTTCCGGTTTTAACCTTTGCCTGTTTTCTGGACTCCATTCCCGCCTGCCTGACCATTCTGCCTGCCATTCTGGATCTCTGAACTGGTTTTGACCTTTTTGCCTGTCCATGACCATTGTCTTGCTTACACCTTTTGGATTGTTAAACCTGTTATGGCTAGGGGAACACCGCTAGCGGAACCCCTCGACAATATCCGGTGAAATGGCAGAGCATGAAATAAAACAAATATTAAATATTTAACTTTCATACATTCACAAGTGCAATACACCAAATTAAAGCTGAACTTCTTGTTAATCTAGCCATCATGTCAGATTTCAAAAAGGCTTTACAGCAAAAGCACACCATACAAATATGTTAGGTCAGCGCCTAGTCACAAAAAAACATACAGCCATTTTCCAGCCAAAGAGGAGTCACAAAAAGCAGAAATAGAGATAAAATGTATCACTTTGATCTTCATCAGATGGCACTCATAGGACTTCATGTTACACAATACATGTATGTTTTGTTCGATAAAGTTCATATTTATATCCAAAAATCTCAGTTTACATTGGCGCATTATGTTCAGTAATGTTGTGCCTTGAAAACATCCGGCGAATTTGCAGAGAGCCACATCAATATACAGAAATACTCATAAACTTTGATGAAAGATACAAGTGTTATGCATAGTATTAAAGATAAACTACTCCTTAATGCAACCGCTGTGTCAGATTTCAAAAAGCTTTACGGCAAAAGCACACCATGCTGCAAATGGACGACACCATCTGAGTACAGCGCTCAGCCACCAAAACAAGCCATACAGATACTCGCCATGTTGTGGAGTCAGTAAAAGTCAGAAATTGCATTATAAATATTCACTTACCTTTGATGATCTTCATCGGAATGCACTCCCAGGAATCCCAGTTCCACAATAAATGTTTGTTTTGTTCGATAAAGTTAATCTTTTTGTCCAAATACCTCCTTTTTGTTTGCACGTTCAGTTCACTAATCCAAATGCACAAGACGAAAAGTCAAAAAAGTTCCATTACAGTTTGTAGAAACATGTCAAACGATGTATAGAATCAATCTTTAGGATGTTTTTTTTATCATAAATCTTCAATAATATTCCAACCGGACAATTCCTTTGTCTTTAAAAATGAAAGGGAACGCAGCTCGCTCGCAAGACTTAGCTCATGGCATTCTGCCCGACCCCTGATTCAAACAGCTCTTATTCTCTCCCCCTTCACAGTAGAAGCCTGAAACAATGTTCTAAAGACTGTTGACATCTAGTGGAAGCCTTAGGAAGTGCAATATGACCCCATTTACACTTTATATTGATAGGCAATCACTTGAAAAACTACAAACTTCAGATTTCCCACTTCCTGGTTGGATCTTTCTCAGGTTTCCGCCTGCCATATAAGTTCTGTTATACTCACAGACATCATTCAAACAGTTTTAGAAACTTCAGAGTGTTTTCTATCCTAATCTACTAATTATATGCATATTCTAGTTTCTGGGCCTGAGTAACATGCAATTTACTCTGGGCACGCTTTTCATCCAAACTTCCCAATGCTGCCCCCTATCCCTAAAGAGTTTTAATAAACCATCTCCTGTGTCTGCATCTGGGTCTCGCCTTGTGCCCTTATAACTTCCATATTTCAAAGTCCTATTCTTGAAGATCAAGGGGTATAAGATTTATTGGAAAGACTGGAATTCTGATATACTTTGGTTTCTAATGTAAAGATATAATTTAATCGTATTATTATATGTAGTAGAAAGCGATGGGTTAGAAGAAGCCTACATAACCAACCCATAAAGTAAAGTGTAACATCTATATATGGCCAGCTATGTAAACTTTAACATTGATTTATGCTCCAATACATGTCGTTCAATTGGTAACATACATTTTTGTCTTCTAATGCATTTTAGGGGGAAAGTCATCTAACACCAACTGAACGTAATCAGATTACGTTACTGAGTTTGGGTATTCCAAAAATTACGTTACTGATTACAATTTTGGACAGGGAGCTAATAACAATAATGGATTACTTTTAGAAAGTGACCTACCCAACCCTGTATTTTGTAGAGAGTTGTGTTTACTGTTTTGCAAAATAAAAAATGTGTAGATTTTTATTGTATGTGAGAGCAATGAGCAATTACTTAGTTTTGCTAAAAATAATACTATCGTGCTCATTAGGTTATGATGGAGATCAAGTCGACCCCAGTTTTATTAAAAGTGTCTTAGCAACCGAGAAAAATTGTAACCATTCCATCAATCAAATGTCCCACAGTTATGAGGCAAAGGTGTGGGCACACACACGACTCGAATTACACAAATTCCTTCAGCACATTGGACTCATAAACACTGACTGAGGGACCAATAGGAATGTGTGTCATTCGAGTCACAAGGCCAGGGTGGAATCCTCTCTCCCTCTAACCATGACTTATAGGACCAGTCTATACAGGCCAGGGTCAGTACTCTAATACTTGGTTTCCCTCTCTCCACCTCCCTTCTTCCCTCTCTCCTCTACTACAGTATAGGACTTTAGTAATTTATTTGGCTTCCCTCTCTGCTCTCCATACTGCGCCTGTGTAACAGAAGTGGTTTGAACCCAGTGAAATAAAGCAAAAACAAGAAGCTGAGAGACAAAACCAAAGTTAGGGTGGCAATTACAATGTGTTGTAGCTGGCTTCAAAAGTGGAAAACCGTCTACCCCGGGCAGCCTTGCGTGCCAGCCTCTACTAGGTCAACCCTGAAAGACAGATTGTCCACATCAATAGGACATCCTGGTTTAAATAAAGTTGATATCTTAATATTGGATTTGTTATGTGAGGTATCCTGCCGTTTGTATCTGTTTCTACTTTTGTACTAAAACAAATACATACCAGCAGCCAAACCAGATGATGGTCGAGTCTCCACAAGTTCAAAGCGGACAAATGTTACAATACATATTGGTTTGATACATACTGCATGCCACGCACACACTTGAGTTCAAAGCAGACAAAAGGTTTGATACTGGTTTGATACATACAGTACATCTAATGCAGCCATGAAAATAGACAGAATACTATTTATAATATCATTGGTTGCAGAGCAACTGTGGGTGTGTCCCAAATGGCACCCCACCTGTAACTGCTGCATAGATCATGGAATCATATGGACATTGGGCTTTACACATCACAGTTCTAAGGGGAGAAAATTATTTTATACATAGAAAATATATTTTATACATAGAGTACGTAGCCTTAGCCATACATACATGAGGGATACACTTTCCTACATTTGGTCAGGCATGGGAACCGTCAGAACACCATTTGTATCATGGCAGGCAGCAATGGAACCAATTGAATAGTCCCAACCTAACTTCTCCCATCTCAATCAAATGGGCGAGGTTGCTCAAAGGCCTACTTAAAAGAAAACAACATTTGAACCTGTGAAGGACTGGAAGGGCTTAGACAACATAATTGACAACACACTGGCCCTCATTTTGACTTCACGCCTTTGACTGATGAGAATTCAGTTTGGTAGAAAAAGACTGGTAAACCCAGCTAACAATTCTAGGAAAAGAAAATGTTTTCGTAATGTTACCTGTAATGTTACCCTGATGTTTGAGGGTCCAGTTTTCCGTTTAGTTATGGGAACATTCCATGTTATCAAAAATCTTCTGAGAACCTATTTAGCACGTTTTGGTGTTAGAGTTAGAAACATTTCCTTAAATGTCAAACACAACTTACCCAGAATGTGGTTACCATGTTCTCAGAATATCCTATATTAACTTCTGGACACGTTTCATAAGACGCTGCAAGAACATTTGTGTGTCCAGGTTTCAGAGGGTTAGGCGAATATTTCATCAATGTCACACCAAACATACACAGAAAATGGTTGCTATGTTCTCCAAATATAAGATACTGTTCTAGACAAGTTTCATTGGAACGTTGCAAGAACATTCCTGTGATCAAAGAAGTTTTTAAACATAGGACATTCTGTCATGGTCCCCTGGAGGTTTTTGTCTAGTTCCCAGCTTGCTCCGGGGAACCTCCCTAAAGACATTTTTAAGACGTCGCCTGATGGTCCCAAAGAAGCGCTCTCCTCCCAAAAAATGTTCATTACACATTACCTCTTGCTACTGTTGCTGAGCCTATTAAGGTTCTGATTGGTGAACCAGTGATCCATTCACAACTCTTTGTTTGTTGGCAAGGTTAGGGACCCCAGGAAAATTCCCTTGAGGTTAGAAACCTGGAGTTGTGTGTGTGTGTGTGTGTGTGTGTGCCAGATACATTAATACATCATAAATCGTTATTATTCCCGCCGTCATTTTTCATGTGGTATTGATATGATTGATATGATGAGATGTTTACGATAGGAGCGAGAGGTCAGTGGTTAGAGCCCTCGTCAGAATATTCTCCAACGGTTTGGCCTGTTGGCATGACTCTGACCGGTTGACCACAGTGGGCCGGCTGAGATCACTGGATTGGCGTCACCAGGCATTTGCTTCTTTATCTTTCCATTCTCAATTTTGTCCACATCATTTCAGGAAAAGCGCAACCAACTAAAACATCCAATGCGTGCTTCCCCACCAAATGATGACAATCTGTGGCATTTAGGAAGACTAAATTGGTCTTGTTCCAAAACGCATCCTTCCTCCCTTTATTGAAGTAACCACTGAATTGATATGACCACTGATCTGATATCAGTCAATCAGTCAATCAAATGTATTTATAAAGCCCTTCTTACATCAGTTGATGTCACAAAGTGCCTCTACAGAAACCCAGCCTAAAACCCCAAACAGCAAACAAAGCAGGTGTAGAAGCACGGTGGCTAGGAAAAACTCCCTAGAAAGGCCAGAACCTAGGATGAAACCTAGACAGGAACCAGGCTATGAGGGGTGGCCAGTCCTCTTCTGGCTGTGCCGGGTGGAGATTATAACAGAACATGGCCAAGATGTTCATAGATGACCAGCATGATCAAATAATAATAATCACAGTGGTTGTTGAAGGTTCAACAGGTCAGCACCTCCGGAGTAAATGTCAGTTGGCTTTTCATAGCCGATCATTCAGAGTATCTCTACCGCTCCTGCTGTCTCTAGAGAGCAGGTCTGAAACAGCAGGTCTGGGACAGGTAGCACGTCCAGTGAACAGGTCAGAGTTCCATAGCCGCAGGCAGAACAGTTGAAACTGGAGCAGCAGCACGGCCAGGTGGACTGGGGACAGCAAGAAGTCATCAGGCCAGGTAGCCCTGAGGCATGGTCCTAGGTCCTCTGAGAGAAAGAAAGAAAGAGAGAATTAGAGAAAGCATACTTACATTCACACAGGACACCAGATAAGGCAGGAGAAATACTCCAGATATAACAGACTGACCCTAGCCCCCGACACATAAACTACTGCAGCGTAAATACTGAAGGCTGAGACAGGAGGGGTCGGGAGACACTGTGGCCCCGTCCGACGACACCTCCGGACAGGGTCAAACAGGCAGGATATAACCCCACCCACTTTGCCAAAGCACAGCCCCCGCACCACTAGAGGGATATTTTCAACCACCAACTTACCACCCTGAGACAAGGCCGAGTATAGCCCACAAAGATCTCCGCCACAGCACAACCCAAGGGGGGTGTCAACCCAGACAGGAAGATCACGTCAGTGACTCAACCCACTCAAGTGACGGACCCCTCCCAGGGACGGCACAGCAGAGCACCAGCAAGCCAGTGACTCGGCCCCTGTAATAGGGTTAGAGGCAGAGAATCCCAGTGGAGAGCGGGGAACCAGCCAGGCAGAGACCGCAAGGGTGGTTCGTTGCTCCAGTGCCTTTCCGTTCACCTTCACACTCCTGGGCCAGACTACACTCAATCATAGGACCTACTGAAGAGATGAGTCTCCAATAAAGACTTAAAGTTTGAGACCATGTCTGCATCTCTCACATGGATAGGCAGACCATTCCATAAAAATGGAGCACTATAGAAGAAAGCCCTGCCTCCAGCTGTTTGCTTAGAAATTCTAGGGACAGTAAGGAGGCCTGCGTCTTGTGACCATAGCATACGGCAGGACCAAATCGGAAAGATAGGTAGGAGGAAGCCTATGTAATGCTTTGTAGGTTAGCAGTAAAACCTTGAAATCAGCCCTTGCTTAACCTCTTGCTTAACCTTAACCTCTGCGTCTTGTGACCATAGCATACGGCAGGACCAAATCGGAAAGATAGGTAGGAGGAAGCCTATGTAATGCTTTGTAGGTTTGCAGTAAAACCTTGAAATCAGCCCTTCGTTCCGCTAGCGGAACACCTGCTCCAATATCCAATGATAGGCGTGGCGCGAATTACAAATTCCTCAAAAATACAAAAACTTCAATTTTTCAAACATATCACTATTTTACAGCATTTTAAAGACAAGACTCTCCTTTATCTAACCACACTGTCCGATTTCAAAAAGTCTTTACAGCGAAAGCAAAACATCAGACACCCATTTTTCAAGCTAGCATATTACGTCACAAAAAACAAAACCACAGCTAAATCCAGCACTAACCTTTGATGATCTTCATCAGATGACACGCCTAGGACATTATGTTATACAATACATGCATGTTTTGTTCAATCAAGTTCATATTTATATCAAAAACCAGCTTTTTACATTAGCATGTGATGTTCAGAACTAGCATTCCCACCAAACACTTCCGGTGAATTTACTAAATTACTCACGATAAACGTTCACAAAAAACATAACAATTATTTTAAGAATTCTAGATACAGAACTCCTTTGTGCAATCGAGGTGTCCGATTTTAAAATAGCTTTTCGGTGAAAGCACATTTTGCAATATTCTGAGTAGATAGCCCAGCCATCACGGCTAGCTATTTTGACACCCACCAAGTTTAGCCCTGACCAAACTCCGATTTACTATTAGAAAAGTTTGATTACCTTTGGTGTTCTTCGTCAGAATGCACTCCCAGGACTGCTACTTCAATAACAAATGTTGGTTTGGTTCAAAATAATCCATAGTTATATCCAAATAGCGGCGTTTTGTTCGTGCGTTCAAGACACTATCCGAAGTGTAAATAAGGGTCACGCGCACGACGCATTTTGTGACAAAAAAATTCTAAATATTCCATTACCGTACTTCGAAGCATGTCAACCGCTGTTTAAAATCAATTTTTATGCCATTTTTCTTGTAAAAAAGCGATAATATTCCGACCGGGAGTGGTGGTTTTCGTTCAAAGACGAAAGAATAAAAACATGGAGTCGACTCGTGCACGAGCCTCAGTCTCATAGTACTCTGACCGGCCACTATCCAAACGCGCTAATGTTTTTCAGCCAGGGCCTGCAAAGCCACGATTCAGCTTTTTGCCGCCTTCTGAGAGCCCATGGGAGCCGTAGGAAGTGTCACGTAACAGCAGAGATCCCCTGTTTTGGATAGAGATAATCAAGAAGGCCAGGGAATTGTCAGACAGGGTACTTCCTGTACAGAATCTTCTCAGGTTTTGGCCTGCCAAATGAGTTCTGTTATACTCACAGACACCATTCAAACAGTTTTAGAAACTTTGGAGTGTTTTCTATCCAAAGCTAATAATTATATGCATATTCTAGTTTCTGGGCAGGAGTAATAATCAGATTAAATCGGGTACGTTTTTTATCCGGCCGTGAAAATACTGCCCCCTAGCCATAACAGGTTAACAGGAAGCCAGTGTAGAGAGGCTAGCACTGGAGTAATATGATACAATTTTTCGGTTCAAGTCAAGATTCTTGCAGCCATGTTTAGCACTAACTGAAGTTTATTTTGTGCTTTTTCCGGGTAGCCGGAAAGTAGAGCATTGCAGTAGTCTAACCTAGAAGTGACAAAAGCATGGATACATTTTTCAGCATAATTTTTGGACAGAAAGTTTCTGATTTTTGCAACGTTATGTAGATGGAAAAAAGCTGTCCTTGAAACTGTCTTGATATGTTCGTCAAAAGAGAGATCAGGGTCCAGACTAACGCCGAGGTCCTTCACAGTTTTATTTTAGACGACTGTACATCCATCAAGATTAATTGTCAGATTCAACAGAAGATCTCTTTGTTTCTTGGGACCTAGAACAAGCATCTCTGAGTTTAAAAGTAGAACATTTGCCGCCATCCACTTCCTTATGTCTGAAACATAGGCTTCCAGGGAGGGCAATTTTGGGGCTTCACCATGTTTCATCGAAATGCACAGCTGTGTGTCATCCGCATAGCAGTGAAATTTAACATGATGTTTCCGAATGACTTCACCAAGAGGTAAAATATATAGTGAAAACAATAGTGGTCCTAAAACGGAGCCTTGAGGAACACCGAAATTTACAGTTGACTTGTCAGAGGACAAACCATCCACTGAAACAAACAGATATCCTTCTGACAGATAAGATCTAAACCAGGCCAGAACTTGTCCGTGTAGACCAATTTGGGTTTCCAATCTCTCCAAAAGAATGTGGTGATCGATAGCTTCAAAAGCATTACTAAAGTCTAGGAGCACGAGGACAGATGCAGAGCCTCGGTCTGATGCCAATTGTGTAAGGTCAGTGTTAGGGAAGGATGGAAAGACGCAGTTTTTTAACTTTTTGATCAGACCACGGGGCACCACAGAGCAACAGCTGAATGGTATCACTAGGTGGAGATGACTCAATGTTGAAACACAACACATCTTCGGTTGGCATGCCCACTGTCTACTCCTTATCTCTGGTCTCTCATAAAACATTTTTGCATAATGATTCTTAGTGAGATCACCATGGTTACATAAAGATAGATAAATACAGAAATGTAATATCATGAAAGTACATTGTCAGCAGATGAGGTGAGTTTGTCAAATAATCTTTGAAAATACTTTGAGAACCAGAGGGGTCCAATACTACAAAGCAGGATCAACGCATGAGCCAGCTAATTTGCTTAAATATTCTGAAATAACAGTTTTTTAAAGATAAGTTTGAAATGAGCATGGTCTAATTGACTCAACAACTGAAAACACATCAAAAAGGACCAAGGCACTCTTCATATAATTCATTAAAATTTCAAACTAAAAACAAATATCTCATTTTGGATTTCTTAATTAAATCAGAAACTCTATAGTTATTTCTGGTTGTTTATCAATATAAGCTGGCTAAGGCCTCGATTCAATCAGATCAAATTAAATAAAAATCTATAAAATGTGTCACATGTTTCGTAAACAACATGTGTAGACCAACAGTGAAATGCTTACTTATGGGCCCTCCCCAACAAAGCAAAGAGAAAAATATAAAAATAATTGAAAAAATTTGGAATAAATACATAATGAGTAACAATAATTTGTCTATATACACGGGGTACCAGTACAGAGTCGATATGCAGCAGTACACGGTAATTGAGGTAGATATGTAAGTATTGGTCAAGGTAAATTAACTAGGCAACAGGATAGATAAACAGTAGCAGCAGCTTATGTGTTGAGTCAAAAGAGTTACTGCAAAAAGGGTAGAATTGGCAGGCTGACTGCTAGGAAGGTCCACCAGAGCTGTTGCCAGAGAATTGAATGTTAATTTCTCTACCATAACCCGCCTCCAACGTTGTTTTAAAGAATTTGGCAGTACGTCCAACCGGCCTCACAACCGCAGACCATGTGTAACCATGCCAGCCCAGGACCTTCTTCACCTGAGACCAGCCACCCGGAGAGCTGATGAAACTATGGGTTTTCACAATTGAAAAATGTCTGCACAAACTGTCAGAAACCGTCTAAGGGAAACTCATCTGCTTGCTCGTCGTCCTCGCCAGGGTCTTGATCTGACTGCAGTTCGGCGTCCTAACTGACTTCAGTTGGCAAATGCTTCACTTCGATGGCTACTGGCATTCTGGTTTCAACTGTACCGGGCAGATGGCATCGTGTGGGAGAGCGGTTTGCTGATGTCAACATTGTGAACAGAGTGCCCCATGGTGGCACTGAATTTGAATTTGAATGCACAGAGATACTGTGGTGTGATCCTGAGTCCCATTGTCGTGCCATTCATCTGCCGTCAACACCTTATGTTTCAGCATGGCCCCATGTTACAAGGATCTGTGCACAATTCCTGGAAGCTGAAAATGTCCCAGTTCTTCCATGGCCTGCAAAATCACCAGATATGTCACCCATTGAGCGTGTTTGAGATGCTCTCAATCGACGTGCACAGCAGCGTTTTCCAGTTCCCGCCAATATCCAGCAACATCGCACAGCCATTGAAAATGAGTGGGACAACATTCCACAGACTACAATCAACAGCCTGATCAACTCTATGCAAAGGAGATGTGTCGCGCTGCATGAGGCAAATGGTGGTCACAACAGATACTGACTGGTTTTCTGATCCACGCCCCTACCAACAAATGCATATCTGTATTTCCAGTCATGTGAAGTCCATAGATTAGTGCCAAATGTATTTATTTCAATTTGTATTTGTATTTATTATGGATCCCCATTAGCTGCTGCCAAAGCAACTTGCTTGTTCCATAAGGTGTTTTTTTATCTGTTTTTTTTATCTAATTTTACTGCTTGCATCAGTTACTTGATGTGGAATAGAGTTCATGTAGTCATGGCTCTATGTAGTACTGTGTGCCTCCCATAGTCTGTTCTGGACTTGTGGCATGTCTTCTGGGGTATGCATGGGTGTCTGAGCTGTATGCCAGAAGTTTTGACAGACAGCTCGGTGCATTCAACATGTCAATACCTCTCATAGATAAAAGTAGTGATGAAGTCAATCTCTCCTCCACTTTGACGCAGGAGAGATTGACATGCATATTATTAATATTAGCTCTCTGTGTACATCCAAGGGCCAGCCGTGCTGCCCTGTTCTGAGCCAATTGCAATTTTCCTAAGTCCTTTTTTGTGGCACCTGACCACACGACTGAACAGAAGTCAAGGTGCGTCAAAACTAGGACCTGTAGGACCTGCCTTGTTGATAGTGTTGTTAAGAAGGCACGGCATCGCTTTATTATAGACAGACTTCTCCCCATCTTAGCTACTACTGCATCAATATGTTTTGACCATGACAGTTTACAATCTAGGGTTACTCCAAGCAGTTTAGTCAAATAATTTCCGCGTTATTTATTACAAGATATAGTTGAGGTTAGGGTTTAGTGAGTGTTTTGTTCCAAATACAATACTTTTAGTTTTATAAGTATTTAGGGCTAACTTATTCCTTGCCACCCACTTTGAAACTAACTGCAACTCTTTGTCAGTCATTTCAGTCGCTGTAGTAGCTGACGTGTATAGTGTTGAGTCATCAACCCACACATAGACACTCTGGCTTTACTCAAAGTCAGTGGCATGTCGTTAGTAAAAATGTAAAAAAGCAAGGGGTCTAAACAGCTGCCCTAGGGAATTACTGATTCTAACTGGATTAAATTTGAGAGGCTTCTATTAAAGAACAGCCTCTGTGTTGTGTAGACAACTCTTTATCCACATTATAGCAGGGGGTGTAAAGCCATAACACATACATTTTTCCAGCAGCAGACTATGATCGATAATGTCAAAAGCTGCACTGAAGTCTAACAAGACAGCCCCCACAATTATTTTATCATCAATTTCTCCCAGCCAATCATCAGTAATTTGTGTAAGTGCTGTGCTTGTTGAGTGTCTTTCCCTATAAGCGTGCTGAAATTCTGTTGTCAATTTGTTTACTGTAAAATAGCATTGTATCTGGTCAAACACAATTTCCAGAAGTTTACTAAGGGTTGGTAACAGGCTGATTGGTTGGCTATTTGAGCCAATAAAGGGGGCTTTACTCTTCTTGGGTAGTGGAATGACTTTAGCTTCCCTCCAGGCCTGAGGGCACACGCTCTCTAGTAGGCTAAAATTGAATATGTGGCAAATAGGAGTGGCGTTATCGTCTGCTATTATCCTCAGTAATTTTCCATCCAGATTGTCAGACCCCGGTGGCTTGTCATTGTTGATAGACAATAATAATTGTTTAACCTCTTCCACACTGACTTTACGGAATTCAAAAGTACAATATTTCTGTTTCATAAGTTGGTCTGATATACTTGGATGTGTAGTGTCAGCGTTTGTAGCTGGCATGTCATCCCTAAGTTTGCTTATCTTGCCAATGAAAAAGTAATTAAAGTAGTTGCCAATATCAGTGGGCTTTGTGATAAATGAGCCATCTGATTCAATGAATGGAGCCGAGCTGGATTTTTTCCCAAAAATGTAATTTAAGGTGCACCAAAGCTTTTTACTATCATTATTTATATAATTTATCTTTGTTTCATAGTATAGTTTATTTTTATTTAGTTTAGTAACATGATTTCTTAATTTGCAGTACATTTGCCAATCAGTTGGTCTGCCAGACTTAATTGCCATACCTTTTGCCTCATCCCTCTCAACCATACCATTTTTCAATTCCTCATCAAACCAAGGGGATTTAACACGTTTTACAGTCATTTTCTTAATGGGTGTGTGCTTGTTAGTAACTGGAATAAGTAGTTTCATGAATGCGTCAAGTGTAGTGTCTGGTTGCTCCTCATTACACACCACAGACCAGCAAATATTCTTTACATCATCAACATATGAATCACTACAAAACGTATTGTATAACCTCTTATACACTATATTAGGCCCAGCCTTTGGAACTTTGGTTTCCTAGATATGGCTATTATATTGGGATCACTACATCCTATGGATTTGGATACTGCTTTAACACAAATTTCTGCAGCATTAGTAAAGATGTGATCAATACATGTTGATGATTTAGTTCCTGTGTTGTTTGTAACTACCCTGGTAGTTTGACTGACAACCTGATCCAGGTTGTAGGCACTGGTTACAGTTTTACGTTTTTTCTTGAGTGGGTAGCTTAATGATAGCCAGTCAATATTTAAATCAGCCAGAAAATATACTTCTCTGTTGATATCACATACATTATCATGCATTTCATACATTATCCAGATACTGACTGTTAGCACTTGGTGGTCTATAGTAGCTTCCCACAAGAATGGGATTTTGGTGAGGCAGATGAACCTGTAGCCATACTATTTGACATTAGATCGTCCCTAAGCTTACTGGAATGTGGTTCTGAATATAGACCGCAACACCGCCACCGTTGACCATTTCTGTCTTTCGGTAAAAGTTATTAACCATGTATTGCTACCACTGTATCATCGAAGGTATTATCAAAGTGAGTTTCAAAGATAGTCAGAATAGGAATGTCATCTGTTAAAAGCAAGTTATTGACTTCATGGACCTTGTTTCTTAGGCTACATATGTTAATATGGGCTATTTTTAGCACTTTTCTGGGTTGCTTAATTGTTTTTAATGCTTTACTGGGAAGCTTATCAGTGGTAGACCTACTCATGTTATTTACATCATTGGAGCTGATGGTGAGCTGCATAAAGTGGTCTTCCTACCAGTGCACACCGCTAACAGTGTAACTCTGGTTTATAGGCTCATGATTACTGCTGTAGAATAAACAGATGTATTCGGTGCAATTAGGGGTGCATACATTTAATTACTTCCATTGTGTTTGCCAATGCCTCTAAGACCCCTAAGATCATGTACTTGACTTCTCCTTATATGAACTGTAACTCAGTAAAATCTTTGAAATTGTTGCATGTTCCGTTTATATTTTTGTTCAGTGTATTTAGCAGTCTTATGGCTTGGGGGTAAAAGCTGTTCAGGGTCCTGTTGGTTCATGACTTGGTGCAGAGATCGTTAACCTATGTTTGGAGGTGTTGGAGGTTTAACTGCGGTATGAGCTGACAAATAGGTGAGCGGCTGCTCGTGTGTGTCACAAACCACTCCCTTCCATATGACTGCTACTGCGTTAGAAGCTCAAAACGGCAATCGAAGGTTCATTGCATCCAATGGCTACCGATAAAGTAACACAAGGAGCTGCTTGTGGATTTGACAGCTCTAACAGAGTTCCACCTCCGACACCACCAAAACATCGACTATGCGGCTGTGAGCAAGTGTGGATCTGATTAGAATCTAGTCTTA
Organism: Salmo salar; assembly: GCF_965601325.2. Taxonomy (NCBI): domain Eukaryota; kingdom Metazoa; phylum Chordata; class Actinopteri; order Salmoniformes; family Salmonidae; genus Salmo; species Salmo salar. Next base: position 33,561,260 of record NC_138297.1, on the reverse strand, counting down.
ACTAATTGATCCGGTTTTGTAGTATACCACTCTGGTAATAAGGAATCCAATCCATTACAGTATTACCATTATTCAGCACTTTATTTAACACACATTTAACATCATAGTCAAAGGAACATCAGAATACAATGTATACACGTTCCACAAGTGGCCTATCATTATCAAACGAGTTAAAACAGAAAAACATTTGTAAAGGAGTGTAGGAAAGGATAGGATTGTTTCCCAAATGGCACACCATTTTTTATTTAGTGCACTTCTTTTGATCAGGCCAATAGTGGCCTGGTCAGAAGTTGCACACATTGTAGGGAATAGAGTGCGATTCGGGACACAGTTTAGGAGAGAACGTATGGTTGAAGCATGTAAAAAAAAGAAGAAAAAAAAGGAAACAATACACCTTTTGTTCTGAGAATGTGCCCTTTGGTTTTATAATGGTTTTCTCCTCTCTCTGTTTCTCTTATACACACCACAGAGAGAGAGAGATTGACACACAGAGAGCGCAGTATAGCTATGTAGAATAAGATCTCAGTCTTTATCACATTTCACACCCATCCCTTACACATGCAGCTACTACACCTCTCTCAACACCCATGCGTACACGCACGCACACCTAGAGTTCACTGAACCATATTCCCATGAAAAAAAAAAAAACTCTAATTTTACAACTGAACTGTTACAATATACTCTGTATCTTTTTCAAGGACAGGGAGAGACTTTGAAAGTAACCAACATAGTATCTGGCAGTGATTACATTTATGATTATAGTGTATCAATTCAGGCTTTCAAAGGCATATTTACATATAAAAACACACACAGGACCCAAGGTGCAAATCTTCTATAATGGGTATTCCCAAACTGAATTGAGAGACGAGCTTAAAGTTTTCCTAACTGACCATAATTTTCACTTGTCTGACCGCTGTCATGATGACGAGTTTCTCACACGACTGGCCTATCTGGGTGATGTTTTTTCTCGCCTGAATGATCTGAATCTAGGATTACAGGGACTCTCTGCAACTATATTCAATGTGCGGGACCAAATTGAGGCTATGATTAAGAAGTTGGAGCTCTTCTCTGTCTTTATTAAGAAGGACAACACACAGGTCTTTCCATCATTGTATGATTTTTTAGTGTGAACTCAAGCTTACGGACAATGTCAAATGTGATACAGCAAAGCAGCTGAGTGAATTGGGTGTGCAATTATGCAGGTACTTTCCTGAAACGGATGACAGAAACAACTGGATTCGTTATCCCTTTCATGTCCTGCCTCCAGTCCACTTACCGACATCTGAACAAAAGAGCCTCATTGAAATTGCAACAAGCGGTTCTGCGACAATTGAATTTAATCAGAAGCCACTGACATATTTCTGGATTGGGCTGCGCTTAGAGTATCCTGCCTTTTGAAATCGTGCTGTTAAGACACTGATGCCCTTTGCAACCACGTAACTGTGAGAGTGGATTCCCTCACTAGCATGAAAACTAAATACAGGCACAGACTGTGTAGAAAATGATTTAAGACAGACTCTCTCCAATACAACCCAACATTGCAGAGTTATGCACATCCTTTCAAGCACACCCTTCTCATTAACCTGTTGTGAGTTATTCACAATTTTCGGTGAACAAATAAGGTTTTATATGTAAAGAGCAAAATTATTGATTATTATTATTATTTGTGCCCTGTTCCTAAAAAGAGCTCTTTGTCACTTCCCACAAGCCGGGTTGTGACAAAAACTCACACTCATTCTTATGTTTAAATATGTATCGCATAGTGTGTGTGTGGTAGGCTTACAATGATGGCAAAAAAACAACATTTGAAAGTGCGCTGACCCTGGTGCTAGAGGGGGTATGTAGCTGGAGGTTGTTTGAAGGGGTACGGGACTATAAAAAGTTTGGGAACCATTGTTCTATAACACAAAAAATTTCATATTCACATAACCAACATGCTACAACGTAGAGAAATTGAATTTGCTGGACTGAATATGTATGTAATAAACGTACAGCTCCAATGTGTGTGTGTGTGTGTGTGTCACAATTGTCGTATTGATGAGACCAAAACGCAGCAGGTATGTGTATGCTCATCTTGACGTTTTAATAAATTCAAAATGAACACAAAAGTAACAAAAAAGAACGAACGATCAACAAAAGTCTGGTAAGGCACAAGGCTAAACACAGAACAATCTCCCACAAATGACAAACAAACACACCCTAATATATGGGACTCTCAATCAAAGGCAAATAGACAACACCTGCCTTCAACTGAGAGTCCCAACCCCAATTAACCAAACATAGAAACAGACACACTAGACTAAACATAGAATACATGAAAATCAAACAGTGCCCAAAACCCCCGGAATACTTAAATCAAATGCCCCTTCAACAAACACACCCCCCGAACCACATAAAACTAATACCCTCTGCCACGTCCTGACCAAACTACAATGACAATTAACCCTTATACTGGCCAGGACGTGACAGTACCCCCCCCTAAAGGTGCTAACCCTGGAAGCACCTGAAGAATAACAAAACCCCAAATAACAACAAAAAAATCCCCCTAAACTAAAGGGAGGGAAGGGAGGGTGGCTGCCGTCACCGACGGCACTTGTGCTACACCCCCCCTCCCCAACCCACCTATGCAGGTGGTGGTTCAGGCTCCGGCCTATTGTCCTCCAGAGTGCCGACCGACCCGATCAGCCTCGGACCGTAGGCAGACTTCCCCTGCTCCGGATCACGGGCAGACCTCCACCTCTCCACCCTGTATGCAGACTCAGCATTTAAACAGTTAATCTCTTTAAGTTCTGAATTGTCAGGCTTACTCAGTTCAAGGTTGCTGCTAGACTCCCTTGGGTTTTGGTCATCGGCAAACTCTGGGCCGATGGGCCACTCTGGCTGATCCTGGCCGATGGGGCACTCTGGCAGCTCCGGGCAGTCTGGCCACTCTGGCAGCTCCGGGCAGTCTGGCCGCTCTGGCAGCTCCGGGCAGTCTGGCCGCTCTGGCAGCTCCGGGCAGTCTGGCCGCTCTGGCAGCTCCGGGCAGTCTGGCCGCTCTGGCATCTCCGGGCAGTCTGGCCGCTCTGGCAGCTCCGGGCAGTCTGGCCACTCTGGCAGCTCCGGGCAGTCTGGCCACTCTGGCAGCTCCGGGCAGTCTGGCCACTCTGGCAGCTCCGGGCAGTCTGGCCACTCTGGCAGCTCCGGGCAGTCTGGCCACTCTGGCAGCTCCGGGCAGTCTGGCCACTCTGGCAGCTCCGGGCAGTCTGGCCACTCTGGCAGCTCCGGGCAGTCTGGCAGCTCCGGGCAGTCTGGCCACTCTGGCAGCTCCGGGCAGTCTGGCCACTCTGGCAGCTCCGGGCAGTCTGGCCACTCTGGCAGCTCCGGGCAGTCTGGCCGCTCTGGCATCTCCGGGCAGTCTGGCAGCTCCGGGCAGTCTGGCAGCTCCGGGCAGTCTGGCAGCTCCGGGCAGTCTGGCAGCTCCGGGCAGTCTGGCAGCTCCGGGCAGTCTGGCCGCTCCGGGCAGTCTGGCCGCTCCGGGCAGTCTGGCCGCTCCGGGCAGTCTGGCCGCTCTGGCAGCTCCGGGCAGTCTGGCCGCTCTGGCAGCTCCTGGCAGTCTGGCCGCTCTGGCAGCTCCGGGCAGTCTGGCCGCTCTGGCATCTCCGGGCAGTCTGGCCGCTCTGGCATCTCCGGGCAGTCTGGCCGCTCTGGCATCTCCGGGCAGTCTGGCCGCTCTGGCATCTCCGGGCAGTCTGGCCGCTCTGGCATCTCCGGGCAGTCTGGCCGCTCTGGCATCTCCGGGCAGTCTGGCCGCTCTGGCGGCTCCTGACTGACGGGCGGCTCCTGACTGACGGGCGGCTCTGGCGGCTCCTGACTGACGGGCGGCTCTGGCGGCTCCTGACTGACCGGCGGCTCCTGAATGATGGGCGGCTCTGGCGGCTCCTGACTGACGGGCGGCTCTGGCGGCTCCTGACTGACGGGCGGCTCTGGCGACTCCTGACTGACGGGCGGCTCTGGCGACTCCTGACTGACGGGCGGCTCTGGCGACTCCTGACTGACGGGCGGCTCTGGCGACTCCTGACTGACGGGCGGCTCTGGCGACTCCTGACTGACGGGCGGCTCTGGCGACTCTTGACTGACGGGCGGCTCTGGCGACTCTTGACTGACGGGCGGCTCTGGCGACTCTTGACTGACGGGCGGCTCTGGCGACTCTTGACTGACGGGCAGCCCTGGCGATGTCGGACTGGGATGACGCACTTGAAGCCTGGTGCGTGATGCTGGTACTGGACGTACCAGACTGGGAACACGTACCTCCAGGCTAGTGCGGGGAGCTGGCCTGGGGCTCCATTCTTGCCCCGCAAAACTGCCCTTGTGCCCCCCCCCAAAAAAATTATTGGGGCTGCCTCTCGAATTTCCTAAACTCTTCCATCGCCCTGGAAACGCTCCTCCTTAACTCGGCCCATGTCCATCCTTCCTCCTCGTTCCTCTGCTGCTTGGTCCTGGTTTGGTGGGAGATTCTGTCACAGTTGTCGTCGGTAAAGGAGGACCAAAACGCAGCAGGTATGTGTATGCTCATCTTGACGTTTATTATCTCAGAATGAACATACAAAAATAACAAAAAAAGAACAAACGATCAACAAAACAGTCTGGTAAGGCACAAGGCTAAACACAGAACAATCTCCCACAAATGACAAACACAAACACACCCTAATATATGGAACTCTCAATCAAAGGCAAATAGACAACACCTGCCTTCAACTGAGAGTCCCAACCCCAATTAACCAAACATAGAAACAGACACACTAGACTAAACATAGAATACATGAAAATCAAACAGTGCCCAAAAACCCCGGAATACTTAAATCAAATGCCCCTTCAACAAACACACCACCCCGAACCACATAAAACGAATACCCTCTGCCACGTCCTGACCAAACTACAATGACAATTAACCCTTATACTGGCCAGGACGTGACAGTGTGTGTGTGTGTGTGTGGTGGTGTTGTATCTAAGCCTAAAGGTCCATGTTCATAACTGTTGTCAGATTGTGTGTTGGGAAACCTTGTGTGTGTTGTACTACACTGTATGAAACTGAACTACAATGATATATCAACCCAAAGAGGAAATCTATAGAGGAACAGAACATGCTGGGGAACAATGTATCTATAACATACTCTGTCTTGTTTACGGTTGCAAAATTACAGTTACTTTCCCAAATTCTCAGGTTTTCCAAAAAAGACGTGTTTGGGGTCCTGTGTGGCTGTGTTGGTAAAACATTGACGCTAGTAATACCAGGGTAATGGGTTTTATTCCCGTTGGAGCTACTAATAGGAATATGTAGCAGGTTGACATGAGTCTTGTCCTGGAGGCAGGTCATAGTATGTTACGATTCCCGGGTTTCCTACTTATTCCCTCCTAATTCTAGCAATCTTCCAACATTTTGGGAAAGTTATCGGAATGAACTTAACTGGCAGGTGCCTTGGTACCGTTAGTGGGGTGTAGTGTTTTTTTGGGTCTCCTTACGATATTTTTGCAACTAGTAGGAGTGTCTATGTATGAGCGAGGGTCCAGTGAGAAACAAATGTTGGAAGTGACAGGATTAAAACAGCAACCAAACTAATAAAGATGGCTGTCACACTTGTGAAAAATAAATAAAAAATGATGGTTCACTTGGTGTCTCCACCCTCTCCCTCAACTTTACACAGTATAATAACTATACAGATGGAGGCTCTTAATTTGCAGTGCAGGACATTTCTAAATTGTTGTGTATTTGAGGTTTAAAAAGGCTTCTGAAGTTTGTAATTTCCACTTTGAAATTTCAGACTTGATTTTCCCTTACGAAAAATGTATCAACCCCCACAAAAATGTCCATGAATTATAATATAATTATAATAATTCACATTTCCTGTTGCTGCAGGATTATGTTCCTGCTGTAGCAAACTGGATCAAATTAAGATCCTACATCTGTACATACACTATAAACACAGATACAACCCACCACAGATTCTCTGAAGCAGAGGTTAAATTGTACGTCACCCAGCTTTGTGTGTGTGTGTGTGTGTATATGTGTAAGAGAGAGAGAGTGTGTGGACGTGTGGGTTGCATGTGCTGCGGAGTCCCTATCATGTGAATGTCTATGCATTTGAATGTGTTGCGTGTTCTGCGGTGTCCCTCTTGTGTGTCTGTGTGTTTTTCTGCATGTGTCTCGTGTCTGGTGTGTCTGACTGTGTGTGTGGGTGTATTTCGTGTTCCTCTTTGAGAGAGAGAAAGTATTTGTGTGTGTGTCTGTGTGTGTATTGTGTGTGCCTCTTTGAGAGACAGAAAGTGTTTGTGTGTGTTGCATGTTTCTCTGTAAAACAAAGAATACAAAGCTGGCAGGCGCACCCCCAAACAAGCCCTGCTGTATATTTGTTTAACCTTTCCTCCGAGACAACCACGGAGCCAATGAACACTGAAGACACACACACACACACACACACACACACACACACACACACACACACACACACACACACACACACACACACACCACACACACACACACACACACACACAGCCTCCGCTTGTGCACTTACAATTACCAGACGACAAAGGGAGGTGTTGTGTGTGTCTCAGAGAGAGAAGTGAAGTGTGTCTGTAGGGCAGGGAGCAGTGCTGTGCTGTGTATGGTTTGTGTTTAGATTAATGTGTGTTTACTTTCTGCCGATTGTTGCTGACTGGCATGGGCTTAAAGTAGGTCCGACAGTGGGTGTGTGTGTATGTGTTTCCCGGCATCAGTATGCTGTTCCACAGGTTACATTGGACAGACAGGTGAAGACCAGAGAGATTCCAGAGAGAGAGAGAGAGATTTCAGAGAGAGAGAGCAAGAGAGAAAGAAAGACAGAGCAAGAGAGACAAAGTTTATTTAAGAGACTGGTAGGGCCGCATACCCCTCTTTTGCGCACTCTCTCTATGTCCTTTCTTTGTACTGTCTGTTCCATTCCTCTGCCCTTTCCTTATCCTCCTCTTCTTCTCCTTTATCCAATCCATAACTGTGTTCAACAGTGTCCAATGTCGTTTAAACAACAACGAAACAGAGTCCTCTTCCAATCTGTCGTACATCCAAAGTTTAAAAGTCCTGCAGCAAGCAAAAGTCATCCACTCTTCTTCTTTCTCTAAATGGTCTTGTATACAACATATTAGTAATTTTTCTAATTTCCCAAACTGCCAAATGTCCAGTTAGAACCCTTGGAACAGACAGTCAACTTCACAGAACTAGAATGATTAGAATATAATTGATTCTAGTTCTGTGCTCAACTCCTTTCTATACAGTCAGTATGTAATGTATGTATAAATGGCACAGATACAGTGAGCATACTGCACCAGTCTTGGCTATCACATCATCACATATATTTCTTTGTCCTTTTTTTCTGCTACCGTTCTGTTCCATAGTTCCACAGTTCCACATTATATGATGTGAATTATAAAGCAATACATTCTTCTGTCTTTTGATTCTCTGTGTCCATCCAATGTTTTCAGGTTCATAACTCCCTCCTTCACATGTAGAATCTACAGATCTATTTACAATTCACTTTGGAAAGAACGGGGGAGTTAGTCCTTGGGGTCTCAACCTTCCCTCCTTCTCTCCTCTAATCCCTCCTTTCACCCCCTTTCCTCACTCTGGCAATGTCCTCACCCTGCCTCCGTTCCTCACCCTCTCCTTTTCATCCCACCCCATACCCTCTTCTGGCAGTGGTCTCCCCTATCTCTCCCCTCCATCTCCCCCTCCATCCATCTTTACAGATCCAAACGGAACGCCCCAAAATAACTTGATGACTCCTCTGCATGAACCATGGTGGGGGAAGAGACTGAGACGAAGAGCTCATCCCCGGCCCTCAGCTCAAACAGCCCTCCCTGGTAGACAGAGTGGAGGGCGTACTCTGCCTCTGGGGCCCAACACTTAGTGCCTACGCCCTTCAACAGCTGGATGGGCCGCAGGTAGGACGTCTTCTTGTAGACACACTGGACCAGCTGGTGACTGGCTGTTGGCTGGTCCCCTTCAGTGGGCGATGGGTAGCGAAAGTAGACCTAGGGATGGAGGGACGAGGGAGGGAGGGAGGGATGGAGGGAGAGAGATATACATATTACTCAGCGTGATAAAATGAATTATGATATGATTATAATGCAGTAGAAGACTTGTCTTAAGGATGTATCACCACTTAATAGTCTTATTATGATCGCATTTGATGCTCACTATATTAAAAAAAAACTTTGAGTCTCATACCTGGTCCCACAATTATACAGTGCCTTGCAAAAGTATTCATCCCCCTTGGCATTTTTCCTACTTTGTTGCATTACAACCTGTAATTTAAATAGATTTTTATTTGGATTTCATGTAATGGACATACACAAAATAGTCCAAATTGGTGAAGTGAAATGAAAGTGAAATCACCCCCTTTGCTATCAAACCCATAAATAAGATCTGGTGCAACCAATTACCTTCAAAAGTCACATAATTAGTTAAATAAAGTCCACCTGTGTGCAATATAAGTGTCACATGATCTCAGTATATATACTTGTTCTGAAAGGCCCCAGAGTCACTACTAACACTACTAAGCAAAGGGCACCACGAAGCAAGCGGCACCATGAAGACCAAGGAGCTCTCCAAACAGGTCAGGGAAAAAGTACAGATCAGGGTTGGGTTATAAAAAAATATCTGAAACTTTGAACATCCCATGGAGCACCATTAAATCCATTATTAATAAATGGAAAGAATACGGCACCACAACAAACCTGCCAAGAGAGGGCTGCCCACGAAAACTCATAGACCAGGCAAGGAGGGCATTAATCAGAGGCAACAAAGAGACCAAAGATAACCCTGAAGGAGCTGCAAAGCTCCACAGCGGAGATTGGAGAATCTGTCCATAGGACCACTTTAAGCCGTACACTCCACAGAGCTGGGCTTTACGGAAGAGTGGCCAGAAAAAAGGCATTGTCTAAAAGCATGTGGGAGACTCTCCGAAACATATGGAAGAAGGTACTCTGGTCAGATGAGACTAAAATTGAGCTATTTGACCATCAAGGAAAACACTATGTCTGGTGCAAACCCAACACCTCTCATCACCCAGAGAACCCCATCCCCACAGTGAAGCATGGTGGTGGCAGCATCATGCTGGGGGGGATGTTTTTCATCAGCAGGGACTGGGAAACTGGTCAGAATTGAAGGAATGATGAATGGTGCTAAATACAGGGAAATTCTTGAGGGAAACCTGTTTCAGTCTTCCAGAGATTTGAGACTGGGATGTAGGTTCACCTTCCAGCAGGACAATGACCTTAAGCATACTGCTAAAGCAACACTCGAGTGGTTTTAGGGGAAACATTTAAATGTCTTGGAATGGCCTAGTCAAAGCCCAGACCTCAATCCAATTGAGAATCTGTGGTATGACTTAAAGATTGCTGTACACCAGCGGAACCCATCCAACTTGAAGGAGCTGGAGCAGTTTTGCCTTGAAGAATGGGCAAAAATCCAAGTGGCTAGATTTGCCAAGCTTATAGAGACTTACTGCAAAAGGTGGCTCTACAAAGTATTGCCTTTGAGGGGGGAGGGGGGTAAATAGTTATGCATGCTTAAGTTCTGTTTTTTTGTCTTATTACTTGTTTGTTTCACAAGAAAAAATATTTTGCATCTTCAAAGTGGTAGGCATGTTGTATAAATCAAATGATACAAACCCCCCAAAAATACATTTTAATTCCAGGTTGTAAAGGCAACAAAATAGAAAAAATACCAAGGGGGGGTGAATATTTTCGCAAGCCACTGTACATGCACTGTGTGAATTGGAAATGTGTTTTTTGCATATCCCAACTCTCCTTGGGACAATCTCGGAGAGTGGGGTCAACGAAAGGGTCAGCCATTATCAATGGCAACCTTGGAGCAATTAGAGTGAAGTGCCTTGCTCAAGGATACGTCGGCAGATTTGTCACCTTGTCGGTTTGGGGATTCAAACTAGCTACCTTTACTTGCCCAATGTTCTAAACGCTAGTCTACCTGCCGCCCTTATACAGTATACTTCAATGTCAAATGTGTTTACCTGAGAGTACATGTAGTAACGCCCATCCTGGGGCACACGCAGCCTCCCATTGGCTAAGGTCATGTTGTAAAGGTGGGCTCCGAAGCTCTGATTGGTCCATGAGCGGACTGGGTGGCGACATGATTGGTGGAGGTCGGGCTGCGGGGTGGGATACACGGGAGACCCTGTTGGAGAGAGAGAGTGTGCGCAAGAGAGAGAGCGAGGAAAGGAGAAAAATGGGCAGCAGCGGGCACAGAGAAAAAAACGATGCGAGGGTGAAACGGAGGGAGAGGCAGAAAAGAAGGGAGCATAGGAGGAGTAACCAAACAGACAAGTAATATTCCTGCAGGAAAATCTATATCAGTTAAGTGTGAATGTGTCCCAAATGGCACACTATTCCCTATTAAGTCCTATTGGCCCTTTATAAGGTACACCTATTTATTAAAGGGTCGGACCCCCCTTTGCCTCCAGAACAGCCTGAATTCTTCATGGCATGGATTCTACAAGGTGTAGTTCAAACATTACTCAATTGGTATCAAGGGACCTAACATGTCCCAGGAGAACATTCCCCGCACCATTACACCACCGCCACCAGCCTGTACCATTAACACCAGGCAGGATGGGACCATGAACTCATGCTGCTTACGCCAAATCCTGACTCTGCCATCAGCATGACACAACAGGAACCAGGTTTCATCGCCTCCTAAATTGTCCAGAGTTGGTGATCGCGTACCCACTGAAACAGCTTGTTCTTGTTCTTAGCTGATAAATGTGGAAGCCGGTGTGGTCGTCCGCTGCAATAGTCCATCCGTGACAAGGACCGACGGAGTTGTGCGTTCCGAGATGCTGCTCTGCCCACCACTGTTGTACTGCACCGTTACTTGCCTGTTTGTGGCCCGCCTGTTAGCTTGCATGATTCATGCCATTCTCCTTCGAGCTCCCTCATCAATGAGCTGTTTTCACTGCCACTGACTGGATGTTTTTTTTTCTCCAGACCCCTTGACTTTTTCCAAATTTTGTTATGGTACAGCCTTATTCTAAAATGGATTCAATTGTTTCCCCCCCCAACCTTATCAATCTGCACACAATAGCCAATAATGAAATAGCAAAAACAGTTTTTTTTGTGCAAATGTATTAAAAATAAAAAACAGAAGTACCTTATTAACACAAGTATTCAGACCCTTTGCTATGAGACTCGAAATGGAGCGGCTCAGGTGCATCCTGTTTCCATTGATCATCCTTGAGATGTTTTTACAACTTGATTGGAGCCCACCTGTGGTAATTAAATTGATTGGACATGATTTGGAAAGGCACACACTTGTCTATATAAGGTCCCACAGTTGAGCAAAAACCAAGGCATGAGTTCGAAGGAATTGTCCGAAGAGCTTCGAGACAGGATTGTGTTTTTGATTTGCATTATGTGGTATTGTTTGTAAATTGATGAGGGAAAAAAACGATTCAATACATTTTAGAATAAGCCTGTAACGTAACAAAATGTGGAAAAAGTCAAGGGCTCTGATGCAAGATGTCTTTAATTTGAACAAACTGATTCCTAATGTTCCTATTTGTTAAACCAAACAAATGCGCTTGCATGGATGCACACACAAACACACACACATTCATAGCCCTTTGAAGTGTGTGTAAGTGTGCATGCACGCCTGCGTGCGTGTATGCATGTGTACATTCCTGTAATGTCTCCTAGGGCTTTTTGGCTGGTCTGGAATGGACTTCCTTATTGCCTTACAAGAAGAGCCAGGAGTTTTGCCAAGACAGGAGACCTTCCAGATCAGGATAAACTTCTGGCACTCATAAGGAATTAAAGTGACTTATTTCCTTATGAGAAAACTTGACTCCCTCTCTTCCTCCTGACTGTTTTTTTTTATTTTTTATTTAACCTTTATTTAACTAGGCAAGTCAGTTAAGAACAAATTCTTATTTACAATGACGGCCTTGGAACATTTTTTTACCTCGTCAGCTCAGGGATTTCATCTAGAATACTTTCGGTTAATGGCCCAACGCTCTAACCACTAGGCTACCTGCCGCCCCTGTTGCCTAGCAAAGAGACAGGCCTTGGCCTGGATGGCTAGAGGGAGAGAGGGAGAGAGGGAGAGAGGGAGGGAGAGAGAGAGAGAGAGAGAGAGAGAGAGAGAGAGAGAGAGACCGTGCCCTGAAGAGCAGTGGATGCTGCTAAGGGGAGGACGGCTCATAATAATGGCTGGAATGGAGTAAATGGATTGGTGAAAAACAGATGAAAACCATGTGTTTGATACCATTCCATTTACTCCCTTCCAGACATTATTAAGAGCTGTCCTCCACTCAGCAGCCTCCACTGCTTTAGAGCTGATGGTAATAACACCAGAAACGCAGGCCAAACCTGACTACAACCTGCTGTAGCATTTCAAATAATTTCCCATAAATAGCCTACTATTTGAAAGTATTTTCAAATACTTACTTCTAATACTATTTCTAAATACCTGGGTTAAATCCTTTGGAGTGTATTTGAGTATTTTCAAATACTTTCCAATTGTATTTCCAAATACATTCAAATATTAAACTAGCTGTCTTTTCAAACAACAAATATCTAAATTACAAATGTAAAAGTAACTGAAAAGTAAATAGAAAAGTAATTGAAATACCTTAAATAGTATTTGAACCCAGGTCTGGTACACACACTAGCACAGACAGAGAGACACACACACACACTCTCACCTTGAGTGCTGCTGTCTCTGAGGGTCAGGTGGGCTGACGGCCGCTGGGGCACAGAGGTAGCGAACTTTGAGCCCGAAGTGTTGAAGGTGTGCGGTAACGTTCTCGCATCTGACAGAGAGAGACGCATAAACATGACATCATCATCATTACCATCATCACCACCACTATCGAGGTCATGACAGATAAAGACAAAATGTAGTTCCAGATTCAACACCACGATAGGGGGTATACATGTACTGCATGTATAGATAGTTTTGTCATTGTTTTTTTTTGTCACACAATAGGTCATGCAGGTAGAGTATGATAGGAGATAGGTATTCCGGTTGATAGAGTTTTAATTGTTGTCATTGTTACTGAGCGTCACACAACGGTCATACAGACAGGTACAGTATTTGAGAGATTGACTCACCTTGAAATGTCTGTTTTGAGATTATGTTCTCTGTCACCTATAAAATTAAGATAAAGATGTCGTATGAGAACAGTTGGCATTGGTGCTGGCAGAGACTAGATCAGCATCATTATCTTTATGATAGAAACTTCCAAAGTATAGACATCGAAAGTAAAAAAAAAACAACCAGCATCATCATTATCCCCATCTTCATCACTATCAGTCACGTGCTGAGGTTAAGTTTCTCCCTTATGCCGTTTCACTGGCATGTACTGTAGTCTTGACTTACTCAAACTTAAGACACTGATACAGTCAAGCTTTCATTTCATAACACACTCCATCTCGCTCTCTTTCACTCCTTCTCAAATCCCTTACTCCTTTGACGGAGGTTTGGTGGGTACGTGCGAAAGATAAACAAACAAAATAAAAAGATCCAAGAAGAGATATCACTTATTTGTTGGGCAGAGTGTGTTTGTGGGATAGATTCAAGATGCATTGCTGAAGTTCTGCTCCGGGCATAAAGATATTGTAGGAAAACGTCTCAGGAAAGCCCGTGTGATGGTATTTACACAATGCATGTAGGCAGTGGAAAGACGGATATAGACATTGTGGGAGAACATAGCAGGAAAGCCAGTGTGATGGTATTTACACAAAACATGCTGACAATTGGCAGCAACAACCAGTGATATTTCAAACTGTACTCTGTACTTTGTGTACGGTATGTGTATATAGCCTTGTTACTGTTATGTTATTGTGTTACATTTAGAATTTTTTACTTTAGTTTATTTGGTAAATATTTTCTTAACTCTTCTTGAACTGCACTGTTAAAACCTCTATGGGCTAGGTGGGACGCAAGCGTCCCACCCGTGGTGCACTCCATCAACAGCAGGTGCATTTCAAGAGCGGCAAATTTGAATCCAAATAAATGTCAAAATTCAAATTTTTCAAACATACAACTATTTTACACCCTTTGAAAGATAAACATCTCCTTAATCTAACCACGTTTTACGATTTCAAAAAGGTTTTACGGCGAAAGCATAAATTTAGAGTATGTTAGGACAGTACATTTACAAGAGTTGTGTGTAATGTTTTGTCAATTCAAAGACAGGGTCACCAAAACCATAAAACCAGCTAAAATGATGCACTAACCTTTTACAATCTCCATCAGATGACACTCCTAGGACATTATGTTAGACAATGCATGCATTTTTAGTTCTATCAAGTTCATATTTATATCCAAAAACAGCGTTTTACTATGACATTGATGATGAGGAAATCGTTTCCCTCCAATAACCGGCAGTCAAGTCAGCAACACAAATTAAATAATTAAAATTAGAAAACATTGGTAAAATATTATATTGTCATTTAAAGAATTATAGATTTACATCTCTTGAATGCAATCAACTTGCCAGATTTAAAAATAACCTTACTGGGAAATCACACTTTGCAATAATCTGAGCACTGCGCCCAGAAAAATAAGCGTTGCGATACAGACAAGCCGTCATGTTGGGGAGATCTAAAATCAAAAATACTATGTAAATAATCCATTACCTTTGATTCTCTTCATCAGATGTCACTTCCAGGTATCACAGGTCCATAACGAATGTAGTTTTGTTCAAAAAAGCTCATCATTTATGTCCAAAAATCTCCGTCTTGTTAGCACATGATCTAAGCCCGCCGGACTTCACTTCATGAACGAGGGGAAAAAATATATTTCCGTTCGTTCAAACATGTCAAACGTTGTATAGCATAAATCATTAGGGCCTTTTTTAACCAGAACATGAATAATATTCAAGGTGGACGAATGCATTCTCTTTTATAACGTATTGGAACGAGGGTACCCAACATGAACTCGCGCGCCAGGTGTCTAATGGGCCATCATCGTTCCATGGCTCTTGTTCGGTCAGATCTCCCTCCAGAAGACTCAAAACACTTTGTAAAGGCTGGTGACATCTAGTGGAAGCAATAGGAAGTGCCAAAATATTCCTTAGCCCCTGTGTTTTTCAATGGCATAGGTTTAAAGGTAATACAACACATCAGGTATCCACTTCCTGTCAGAAAATGTCTCAGGGTTTTGCCTGCCAAATGAGTTCTGTTATACTCACAGACACCATTCAAACAGTTTTAGAAACTTTAGAGTGTTTTCTATCCATATATAATAAGTATATGCATATTCTAGTTACTGGGTAGGATTAGTAACCAGATTAAATCGGGTACATTTTTTTATCCAGCCGTGCAAATACTGCCCCCTAGCCCTAACAGGTTTTAAGGGCTTGTAAGTAAGCATTTCAAGGTAAGTTCGGTGCCGTTGACAAATAATGTTTGATTTGATTTGTTGTTAGAAAGACCCTGTTCTCTGTCTGTCCGTCTATGTACACTACCGTTCAAAAGTTTGGGATCACTTAAAAATGTCTTTGAAAGAAAAAATATTTTTTTGACCATTTAAATAACATCAAATTGATCAGAAATACAGTGTAGACATTTTTAATGTTGTAAATTACCTTTGTAGCTGGAAACAATAGGCGCACAGAGGCGCACAGAGGCCCATTATTAGAAACCACCACCCCTGTGTTCCAATGGCACGTTGTGTTACCTAATCCAAGTGTATCATTATAAAAGGCTAATAGATCATTAGAAAACCCTTTTGCAATTATGATAGCACAGCTGAAAACTGTTGTTCTGATTCAAGAAGCAATAAAACTGGCCTTCGTTAGACTGGTTGAGTATCTGGAGCATCAGCATTTGTGGGTTCGATTACAGGCTTAAAATGTCCAGAAACAAAAAACTTTCTTCTGAAACTCATCAGACTTTTCTTGTTCTGAGAAATGAAGGCTATTCCATGTGAGACATTGCCAAGGAACTGAAGATCTCATACAACGCTGTGCACTACTCCCTTCACAGAACAGCGCAAACTGGCTCTAACCAGAATACAAAGAGGAGTGGGAGGCCCCGGTGCACAACTGAACAAGAGGACAAGTACATTAGAGTGTCTAGCTTGAGAAACAGACGCCTCACAAGTCCTCAACTGGCAGCTTCATTAAATAGTACCCGTAAAATACCAGTCTCAAAGTCAACAGTGAAGAGGTGACTCTGGGATGCTGGCCTTCTAGGCAGAGTTCCTCTATCCAGTGTCTGTGTTCTTTTGCCCATCTTATTCTTTTCTCTTTATTGGCCAGTCTGAGATATGGCTTTTTCTTTGCAACTCTGCCTAGAAGGCCAGCATCCAAGAGTCGCCTCTTCACTGTTGACGTTGAGACTGGTGTTTTGCGGGAAGAACAAACAGGACAATGACCCCAAGCATATAACCAAAGCAACGTTGGAATGGCTTCAGAACAATGTGATGGTCCCATGTTTCATGGAACTAACACTTTACATGTTGCGTTTATATTTTTGTTCAGTGTATGTTAGTTCAGCTATACGCCCAAATGTTGAGCAAACTCACAATCCTATTGCAACTGGTTACCTTACAGTTGTACGTTGAGTAAACTTCAATGCTATTTTGTTGAGAAAACTCACAATCCTATTGCTGCTGGTTGCTTTACAATTGTACATTGATAACATTTTATTTTACAGTGCACGCATACATACACAAAACACACACACACACAAGACAATTGCTTTCACATTGCAGTTTTGGTTTATAGCGCGAAGATCTGTGTTCTAAATGTGACCAGGGTTAAAGATTGAGCACCGACTGCAACCATAACAGTAAAACCACCAGCTGCAATAACAACAACAAACAAACAAAGTCTTCAACCTTTCACCCTTTTTACAGAGGCCCTAGTACAGTACAGACCCTGTAGAGAACGAACTGAGACACAGGGTCCTGATTCACTTAAAGGGATAGTGCAAGATTTTCAGACGAACTCGGATACCATTTTTATATCTCTGCATCCAAGATAAAGGAAGTTAAACGTAGTTTCGCGAGTCAATGCTAACTAGCGTTAGCGCAATGACTGGAAATCTCTGGACGCAGAGACCTAAAAATGGTATCCACGAGTTCATCTGACTAGGGAAGTAGATAGAGGGCTTCAATGCCAAAATCTTGACCTATCCCTTTAAAGTTCTTAAGAACGAATTTGAAAAAGTTCTTAAGATGATTCTGCACAGAGCCTTACTGGGCCAGTAATCAAACTAGGTGTGCTGATCTAGGATAAGTCCCCCCCCCCCCCCCCCCATGTAATCTTATTAATTACGATCTATGAGGGCCAAACTGATCCTAGATCAGCAGAACTACACCGTCATGCTTCGTGAATATGGCCACTGATATCAGAAAAAGCAGATAAACAGGGTCTTGATTCACTAAACATTCTTAAGAAGGAATTTGAGAAAGTTCTTACGATTTTGTGTACGTACTTCATAACTTCCTTAAGAACTTATTTGCGTTTTTTTTGTTACGAAGCTTCTTGGATTTTTTTCTCTAGAATGTTTTACTGAATCCATGCCCTCGTTATTCACTGGAAAAGATAGTGAAAAGGAAAGAAGGAAAGAGGGAAAACAAGGGGAGAGGGAAAGAGGGAAAGACAAGTATGCACATGAACAAGTATTAGGCCTACTCTGGGAGCTTAGAAGAAGATTGAAACCCAATCCTTTAATATGTGTGTGTGGTGCAGGTCTGGGCCAGTCTAAGCTCTCCATAGCTATGTGGTGCAGAAAGGGAAACTTATCTTGCCATAATCTACTCAAATAAGTTACCGTTTCTCAGTTCCTTCAGCAGGGCTGATGATTAATATGTAACTTATATCTCATTTAAGAGACAGATATAGAAATATGATAGATAGAATGAACATGGTCTGAGTGATATACACATCTGGATCTATGGAACGGACAGGGAACCTTATCTAGGTCTGATCTAATCTAATAAGTTACTGTTTTCCCGTTCTTTCAGCAGGAGTTAACATTAATAAGTAACTTATACCTCCTGTAAGACAGTTCTAGAAATACAGTAGAATGGTCACAGTCTGAGTGATATACAGATCTGAGCTAGTGGTCTTAAAGTGGGTGAATCTTAACTAGTACTAATATACTCGAAGAAGTTACCATTTCTGTCTTTCAGCACGGCCAATGCTGTAATAAGTAATTTATACCCTCCTATAGGTATAGAATAGAAATATAGTATATTGAATTTGTATTTGTATTTATTATTGATTCCCATTAGCTGCTGCCAAGGAAGTTGACAAATATTACAATATTACAAACATTACAATACATTCAGAACAGATTTCACAACACACTAAGTGTGTTCCCTCAGGCCCCTACTCCACTATCAAATATCTACAACACAAAATCCATGTGTACTTGTGTATAGTGCGTCTGTTATCATGTGTGTGTATGCATGTGTCTGTGTGTAGGTTTGTGTTGCTTCACAGTCCCCGCTGTTCAATAAGGTGTATTTTTATCTGTTTTTTAAAATCTGATTCTACTGCTTGCATCAGTTACCAGATATGGAATAGAGTTCCATGTAGTCATGGCTATATGGAGTACTGTGCTCCTCCCATAGTTTGTTCTGGACTGTGAAGAGACCTCTGGTGGCATGTCATGTGGAGTATGCATGGGTGTCTGAGCTGTGTGCCAGTCGTTTAAAATGACAGCTCTGTGCTTTCAACATGTCAATACCTCTCACAAATACAAGTAGTGATGAAGTCAACCTCTCCTCCACTTTGAGCCAGGAGAGATTGATGTGCATATTATTAATGTTTGCTCTCTCTGTACATCCAAGGGCCATCTGAGCCAATTGTAATATTCTAAAGTCCCTCCTTGTGGCACCTTTTATTTATTTTTATTTCACATTTATTTAACCAGGTAGGCCAATTGAGAACAAGTTCTCATTTACAACTGCGACCTGGGTAAGATAAAGCAAAGCAGTGCGACAAAAAACAACACAGATTTACACATGGGATAAACAAACGTACAGTCAATAATGCTATAGAAAAATATTTATACAGTGTGTGCAAATTAAGTAAGGAGGTAAGGCAATAAATAGGCCAAAAGTGGCAAAGTAATTACAATTTAGAAATTTACACTGGAGTGATATATGTGCAGATGAGCATATGCACGTAGAAATACTGGTGTGCAAATGAGCAGAAAAACAAAAACAAATATGGGGATGACGCCTTGATAAGTTCCTTTCCTGAGGATGGCTCACCTCTCACAGTTCTGGGTGACTTTAACCTCCCCACGTCTACCTTTGACTCATTCCTCTCTGCCTCCTTCTTTCCACTCCTCTCCTCTTTTGACCTCACCCTCTCACCTTCCCCCCCTACTCACAAGGCAGGCAATACGCTTGACCTCATCTTTACTAGATGCTGTTCTTCCACTAATCTCATTGCAACTCCCCTCCAAGTCTCCGACCACTACCTTGTATCCTTTTCCCTCTCGCTCTCATCCAACACTTCTCACTCTGCCCCTACTCGGATGGTATTGCGCCGTCCCAACCTTCGCTCTCTCTCTCCCGCTACTCTCTCCTCTTCCATCCTATCATCTCTTCCCTCTGCTCAAACCTTCTCCAACCTATCTCCTGATTCTGCCTCCTCAACCCTCCTCTCCTCCCTCTCTGCATCCTTTGATTTCCTCTGTCCCCTATCCTCCAGGCCGGCTCGGTCCTCCCCTCCTGCTCCGTGGCTCGACGACTCACTGCGAGCTCACAGAACAGGGCTCCGAGCAGCCGAGCGGAAATGGAGGAAAACTCGCCTCCCTGCGGACCTGGCATCCTTTCACTCCCTCCTCTCTACATTTTCCTCTTCTGTCTCTGCTGCTAAAGCCACTTTCTACCACTCTAAACTCCAAGCATCTGCCTCTAACCCTAGGAAGCTCTTTGCTACCTTCTCCTCCCTCCTGAATCCTCCTCCCCCTCCCCCCCCCCTCCTCACTCTCTGCGGATGACTTCGTCAACCATTTTGAAAAGAAGGTTGACGACATCCGATCCTCGTTTGCTAAGTCAAACGACACCGCTGGTCCTGCTCACACTGCCCTACCCTGTGCTTTGACCTCTTTCTCCCCTCTCTCTCCAGATGAAATCTCGCGTCTTGTGACGGCCGGCCGCCCAACAACCTGCCCACTTGACCCTATCCCCTCCTCTCTTCTCCAGACCATTTCCGGAGACCTTCTCCCCTACCTCACCTCGCTCATCAACTCATCCTTGACCGCTGGCTACGTCCCTTCCGTCTTCAAGAGAGCGAGAGTTGCACCCCTTCTGAAAAAACCTACACTCGATCCCTCCGATGTCAACAACTACAGACCAGTATCCCTTCTTTCCTTTCTCTCCAAAACTCTTGAACGTGCCGTCCTTGGCCAGCTCTCTTGCTATCTCTCTCAGAATGACCTTCTTGATCCTAATCAGTCAGGTTTCAAGACTGGGCATTCAACTGAGACTGCTCTTCTCTGTGTCACGGAGGCTCTCCGCACTGCTAAAGCTAACTCTCTCTCCTCTGCTCTCATCCTTCTAGACCTATCTGCTGCCTTTGATACTGTGAACCATCAGATCCTCCTCTCCACCCTCTCCGAGCTGGGCATCTCCGGCGCGGCCCACGCTTGGATTGCGTCCTACCTGACAGGTCGCTCCTACCAGGTGGCGTGGCGAAAATCTGTCTCCGCACCACGTGCTCTCACCACTGGTGTCCCCCAGGGCTCTGTTCTAGGC
Organism: Salmo salar; assembly: GCF_965601325.2. Lineage (NCBI taxonomy): Eukaryota > Metazoa > Chordata > Actinopteri > Salmoniformes > Salmonidae > Salmo > Salmo salar. The sequence continues at coordinate 33,540,499 of NC_138297.1, read as the reverse complement.
CCTCTCCTATTCTCGCTATACACCAAGTCACTTGGCTCTGTCATATCCTCACATGGTCTCTCATATCATTGCTATGCAGATGACACACAATTAATCTTCTCCTTTCCCCCTTCTGACAACCAGGTGGCGAATCGCATCTCTGCATGTCTGGCAGACATATCAGTGTGGATGACGGATCACCACCTCAAGCTGAACCTCGGCAAGACGGAGCTGCTCTTCCTCCCGGGGAAGGACTGCCCGTTCCATGATCTCGCCATCACGGTTGACAACTCCCTTGTGTCCTCCTCCCAGAGTGCTAAGAGCCTCGGCGTGACCCTGGACAACACCCTGTCGTTCTCCACTAACATCAAGGCGGTGACCCGATCCTGTAGGTTCATGCTCTACAACATTCGCAGAGTACGACCCTGCCTCACACAGGAAGCGGCGCAGGTCCTAATCCAGGCACTTGTCATCTCCCGTCTGGATTACTGCAACTCGTTGTTGGCTGGGCTCCCTGCCTGTGCCATTAAACCCCTACAACTCATCCAGAACGCCGCAGCCTGTCTGGTGTTCAACCTTCCCAAGTTCTCTCACGTCACCCCGCTCCTCCGCTCTCTCCACTGGCTTCCAGTCGAAGCTCGCATCCGCTACAAGACCATGGTGCTTGCCTACAGAGCTGTGAGGGGAACGGCACCTCCGTACCTTCAGGCTCTGATCAGGCCCTACACCCAAACAAGGGCACTGCGTTCATCCACCTCTGGCCTGCTCGCCTCCCTACCTCTGAGGCAGCACAGTTCCCACTCAGCCCAGTCAAAACTGTTCGCTGCTCTGGCACCCCAATGGTGGAACAAGCTCCCTTACGACGCCAGGACAGTGGAGTCAATCACCACCTTCCGGAGACACCTGAAACCCCACCTCTTTAAGGAATACCTGGGATAGGATAAAGTAATCCTTCTAACCCCCCCCCCTTAAAAGATTTAGATGCACTATTGTAAAGTGGTTGTTCCACCGGATATTATAAGGTGAATGCACCAATTTGTAAGTCGCTCTGGATAAGAGCGTCTGCTAAATGACTTAAATGTAAATGTAAATGTAGGTAGGTCGTTGGTTGGTTGGATGGGCTATTTACAGATGGGCTGTGTACAGCTGCCGCGATCGGTAAGCTGCTCTGACAGCTGACGCTTAAAGTTAGTGAGGGAGAAATAAGCCTTCAACTTCAGTGATTTTTGCAATTCGTTCCAGTTATTGGCAGAAGAGAACTGGAAGGAAAGGTGGCCAAAGAAGTGTTGGCTTTGGGATGACCAGTGAAATATACCTGCTGGAGCGCATGCTACAGGTGTGTGCTGCTATGCTGACCAGTGAGCTGAGATAAGGCAGAGCTTTACCTAGCAGAGACTTATAGATGAGCTGGAGCCAGTGGGTTTGGCAACGAATATGCAGCGAGGACCAGTCAACGAGAGCATTCAGGTCGCAGTGGTGGGTAGTATATAGGGCTTTGGTGACAAAACGGATGGCACTGTGATAGACTGCATCCAATTTGCTGAGTAGAGTGTGGGAGGCTATTTTGTAAATGACGTCGCAGAAGTCAAGGATCGGTAGGATAGTCAGTTTTACAAGGGTATGTTTGGCAGCATGAGTGAAGGAGGCTTTGTTGAGAAATAGGAAGCCGATTCAGATGTAACTTTGGATTGGAGATGCTTAATGTGAGTCTGGAAAGAGAGTTTACAGTCTAGCCAGACACCTAGGTATTTATAGTTGTCCACATATTCTAAGTCAGAACCGTCCAGAGTAGTGATGCTAGTCGTGCAGGCAGGTGCAGGCAGCGACTGGTTGAAGAGCATGCATTTAGTCTTACTTGCATTTAAGAGTAGTTGGAGACCACGGAAGAATTGGTGTACGGCGTTGAAGCTCGTCTGGAGGTTTGTTAACTCAGTGTCCATAGAAGGCCCAGAAGTATACAGAATGGGGTCGTCTGCATAGAGGTGAATCAAAGAATCTCCAGCAGCCAGAGCGGCATCATTGATATATACAGAGAAAAGAGTCAGACCAAGAATTGAACCCTGTGGCACCCCCATAGAGACTGCCAGAGGTCCGGACAACAGGCCCTCCGATTTGACACACTGAACTGTATCTGAGAAGTAGTTAGTGAACCAGGCGAGGCAGTCATTTGAGAAACCAAGGCTGTTGAGTCTGCCGATAAGAATGTGGTGATTGACAGAGTCGAAGGCCTTGGCCAGGTCGATGAAGACGGCTGCACAGTACTGTCTTTTATTGATGGCGGTTATGATATCGTTTAGGACCTTGAGCGTGGCTGAGGTGCATCCGTGACCAGCTCGGAAACCAGATTGCATAGCGGAGAACGTACGATGGGATTCGAAATGGTCGGTGCTCTGTTTGCTCACTTGGCTTTCGAAGACTTTATAAAGGCAGGGCAGGAAGGATATAGGTCTGTAACAGTTTGGGTCTAGAGTGTCTCCTCCTTTGAAGAGGGGGATGACCGTGGCCGCTTTCCAATCCTTAGGAATCTCACATGATACGAAAGAGAGGTTGAACAGACTAGTAATAAGGGTTGCAACAATGGTGACTGATCATTTTAGGAAGAGAGGGTCCAGATTGTCTAGCCCAGCTGATTTGTAGGGATCCAGATTTTGCATCTCTTTCAGAACATCAGCTGTCTGGATTTTGGTGAAGAAGACCCGGGGGGGGGGGGGGGGAGAGCTGTTGGCCGGGGTTGGAGTAGCCAGGTGGAAAGCATGGCCAGCCGTTGAGAAATGCTTATTGAAATTCTCGATTATCGTGGATTTATCAGTGGTGACCGTGTTTCCTAGTCTCAGTGCAGTGGGCAGTTGGGAGGAGGTACTCTTATTCTTCATGGACTTTAGTGTCCCAAAACCTTTTGGAATTAGTGCTGCAGGATGCAAACTTCTGTTTGAAAAAGCTAGCCTTTGCTTTCCTAACTGACTGTGTGTATTGGTTCCTGACTTCCATGAAAAGTTGCATATCGTGAGGACTATTCGAAGCTAGTGCAGTACACCACAGGGTGTTTTTGTGCTGTTCAAGGGCAGTCAAGTCTGGAGTGAACCAAGTGCTATATCTGTTCTTAGTTCTACATTTTTTGAAAGGGGCATGCTTATTTCTAATGGTGAGGAAAGCACTTTTAAAGAACAACCAGGCATCCTCTACTGACGGGATGAGGTCAATATCCTTCCAGGATACCCGGGCCAGGTCGATTAGAAAGGCCTGCTTGCTGAAGTGTTTTAGGGAGCATTTGACAGTGATGAGGGATGGTTGTTTTACCGCGGACCCATGAAGGACGCAGGCAATGAGGCAGTGATCACTGTGATCTAGAACTAGAACCAAAAAATGTGATCATATTACTCCAGTGCTAGCCTCCCTACACTGGCTTCCTGTTAAGGCAAGGGCTGATTTCAAGGTTTTACTGCTAACCTACAAAGCATTACATGGGCTTGCTCCTACCTATCTTTCCGATTTGGTCCTGCCGTACATACCTACACGTACGCTACGGTCACAAGACGCAGGCCTCCTAATTGTCCCTAGAATTTCTAAGCAAACGGCTGGAGGTAGGGCTTTCTCCTATAGAGCTCCATTTTTATGGAATGGTCTGCCTACCAATGTGAGAGACGCAGACTCAGTCTCAACCTTTAAGTCTTTACTGAAGACTTATCTCTTCAGTAGGTCCTATGATTAAGTATAGTCTGGCCCAGGAGTGTGAAGGTGAACAGAAAGGCTGGAGCAACGAACCGCCCTTGCTGTCTCTGCCTTGCCGGTTCCCCTATTTCCACTGGGATTCTCTGCCTCTAACCCTTTTACAGGGGCTGAGTCACTGGCCTACTGGTGTTCTTCCATGCCGTCCATGGGAGGGGTGCGTCACTTGAGTGGGTTGAGTCACTGACGTGGTCTTCCTGTCTGGGTTGGCGCCCCCCCCCCCCCCCCCTTGGGTTGTGCCATGGCGGAGATCGTTGTGGGCTATACTCGGCCTTGTCTTAGGACGGTAAGTTGGTGGTTGGAGACATCCCTCTAGTGGTGTGGGGGCTGTGCTTTGGCAAAGTGGGTGGGGTTATATCCTGCCTGTTTGGCCCTGTCCGGGGGTATCATCGGATGGGGCCACAGTGTCTTCTGATCCCTCCTGTCTCAGCCTCCAGTATTTATGCTGCAGTAGTTTATGTGTCGGGGGGCTAGGGTCAGTCTGTTACATCTGGAGTATTTCTCTTGTCTTATCCGGTGTCCTGTGTGTATTTAAATATGCTCTCTCTAATTCTCTCTTTCTCTCGGAGGACCTGAGCCCTAGGACCATGCCTCAGGACTACCTGGTATGATGACTCCTTGCTGTCCCCAGTCCACCTGGCCGTGCTGCTGCTCCAGTTTCAACTGTTCTGCCTGCGGCTATGGAACCCTGACCTGTTCACCGGACGTGCTTGTTGCACCCTCGACAACTACTATGATTATTATTATTTGACCATGCTGGTCATTTATGAACATTTTAACATTTTGACCATGTTCTGTTATAATATCCACCCTGCACAGCCAGAAGAGGACTGGCCACCCCTCATAGCCTGGTTCCTCTCTAGGTTTCTTCCTAGGTTTTTGGCCTTTCTAGGGAGTTTTTCCTAGGGAGTTTTTCCTAGCCACCGTGCTTCTTTCACATGCTTTGCTTGCTGTTTGGGGTTTTAGGCTGGGTTTCTGTACAGCACTTTGAGAATATCAGCTGATGTACGAAGGGCTATATAAAAATAAATTTGATTTTGATTTTGATCCTGGTTGAAAACAGCAGAGGTGTATTTAGAGGGCAAGTTGGTCAGGATGATATCTATGAGGGTGCCCATGTTTATGGATTTGGGGTTGTACCTGGTAGGTTCCTTGATAATTTGTGTGAGATTGAGAGCATCTAGCTTAGATTGTAGGACGCCGGGGTGTTAAGCATATCCCTTGGCCTCCCGGGTGGTGCAGTGGTCTAAGGCATTGCAGTGCTAGCTGTGCCACCAGAGACTCTGGGTTCGAGCCCAGGCTCTGTCGCAGCCGGCCGCGACCGGGAGGTCCATGGGGCGGCGAAAAAAATAAATAAAAAAAGCATATCCCAATTTAGGTCACCTAGTTGTACGAACTCTGACGATAGATGGGGGGGTGGGGCAATCAATTCACATATGGTGTCCAGGGCACAGCTGGGAGCTGAGGGGGGTCTATAACAAGCGGCAACAGGGAGGGACTTATTTCTGGAGAGATGGATCTTTAAAAGTAGAAGTTCAAACTCTTTGGGCATAGACTTGGATAGTATGACAGAACTCTGCAGGCTCTCTTTACAGTAGATTGCAATTCCGTCCCCTTTAGCAGTTCTGTCTTGACGGAAAATGTAATTGGGGATGGAAATTTCCACATTTTTGGTGGCCTTCCTAAGCCAGGATTCAGACACGGCTAGGACATCAGGGTTGGTGGAGTGTGCTAAAGCAGTGAATAAAGCAAACTTAGGGAGGAGGCTTCTGATGTTAACATGCACAAATCCAAGGCTTTTACGGTTGCAGAAGTCAACAAATGACAGTGCCTGGGGACACACAGGGCCTGGGTTAACCTCTACATCACCAGAGGAACAGAGGAGTAGGATGAGGGTACGGCTACAGGCTATAAGAACTGGTCGTCTAGTGCTTTGGGAACAGAGAATAAAAGGAGCAGATTTCTGGGCGTGGTAGGATAGATTCAGGGCATAGTGTACAGAGAAGGGTATGGTAGGGTGCGAGTACAGTGGGGGTAAACCTAGGCATTGAGTGACAATGAGAGAGGTTGCATCTCTGGCGGCGCCAGTTAATTAAGCTACAGTACCTGCCTTGGGACCTGCTTTGTTGATCGTGCTGTTAAAAACCTCACTAGGGTAGGGGGCACTATTTTCACCTCCGGATGAAAAGCGTGCCTAAAGTAAACTGCCTGCTACTCAGGCCCAGAAGCTAGGATATGCATATAATTGGTAGATTTGGATAGAAAACACTCTAAAGTTTCCAAAACTGTTAAAATAATGTCTGTGAGTATAACAGAACTGATATGGCAGGCGAAAACCTGAAAGAAATCCATCCAGGAAGTCTGATTTTTTTATGTTTGTAGTTTTCTATTGAATGCCATTGCAGTATCCATTGACTTAGGACTCAAATTGCACTTCCTATGGCTTCCACTAGATGTCAACAGTCTTTAGAAATTGTTTCAGGCTTGTATTCTGAAAAATGAGGGAGTAAGACCACTTTGAATGAGTGGACACTGCAGTGTCCCAGAGGTTTTCATGCGCATGACCGAGAGCACGCCTTTCTTGTTTTCCTTTTATATTGACGAAGCTATTGTCCGGTTGAAATGTTATTGATTATTATGACTAAAAACAACCTGAGGATTGATTATAAACATCATTTTACATGTTTCTACGAACTTTACTGATACTTTTGGATTTTTCGTCTGTCTGTTTTGACTGCCTTTGAACCTGTAGATTACTGAACAAAACGGAGGTTTTTGGATATAAAGAGGGACTTTATCGAACATTTATTGAGTAAATAGGAGTCTTGTGAGTGCAACCATATGAAGATCATCAAAGGTACGTGATTAATTTTATCACTATTTCTGACTTGTGTAACTCCTCTACTTGGCTGGTAACTGTTTGTAATGATTTGTCTGCTGGGCGCTGTTCTCAGATAATCGCATAGTATGCTTTCGCCGTAAAGCCTTTTTGAAATCTGACACCGTGGTTGGATTAACAAGAATTTTTATAATGAGAATTTCTCTTTTTGTATTTGGCGCTCTGCAATTTCACTGGATGTTGGCCAGGTGGGACGCTACCGTCCCAGGTACCCATATGATTAAGAAGGTAGAGCTGCGCTTTATTATGGACAGACTTCTCCCCATCTTAGTTACTGTTGTATCAATGTGTTGTGACCATGCCAGTTTACAATCGAGGGTTACTACAAGCAGTTTAGTCACCTCAACTTGTTCAATTTCCACATTATTTATTACAAGATTTAGGGTTTTGTGAAAGATTTGTCCCAAATAGAATGCTTTTAGTTTTTGAAATATTTAGGACTAACATTCCTTGCCACCCATTCTGAAACTAACTGCAGCTCTTTGTTAAGTGTTGCAGTCATTTCAGTCGCTGTAGTAGCTGATGTGTTGAGACACACTGGCTTTGCTCAAAGTGGCATGTTGTTAGTAAAAATGTTGTTTGACCCTTCCAGAACAACCACCTTGTTCACAAACATAGAATCATTCACAGCCTAAAATATCTCAAATTCATTCTATAATTTTTTCTATGATTTCAGACAGTCACAAACACAACATGGTATTGCCTCTATTGTGACTTTTTCTCTGTAGGACACTGTGGAGCAATCACAGCCATAGACTTCACGCCTGACATCCAATCTCATGATAACCCCTATACTGGAGTTTCCAGTCCTCTATATGCTTCACCTGCATTCATGGGCCAGGGAGGGGCAAGACAGTGCTGAAGCCCTCTTTAGAATAGGCATAGCACCTCTTTAGAATAGGCATAGCACCAGCAAAAAACAATCTATAACACATCCTACCCTAAATTGTTTGTATTTATTGGAGGTATTGCCTAAGAAACAAACAACTCCTCTACATTATTCACTGTTATATCACATTGGCAGGCACTCACTGGCCTGTCCAGCAGCCAAAGTGTGAGTGTGTGTGTGTGCACGTACACACATTTACCTGTCCAGCAACCAGACTTGAATTATCAATCCCTGGATGAGCCGCTCCATATAAACACAATCCATTAAAAGACATTCCTTAATCAAAAGTGGTGCTTTACAAAGGGAATAGGGTGCCATTTGGAACACATCCTATGATAAAAGTTTGTAAATATCTCACCTCTTAAAGTTTAGGATAAACTTGTCCAGAGTTCACAGTTTGACAATCTTCTGGTTCTACATGTTATATGTTTACTATGAATGTCATACACTGAATAATAAGTATACTAGATCAGCATACCAAATGGCACCCAATTTCCCAATATAGTGCACTACTTTTGACCAGAGCCCTATAAGCCTTGGTCAAACGTAGTGCATTAAATAGGGCATAGAGTCCTGTTTACTATGACTGTCATACACTGCTCAAAAAAATAAAGGGAACACTAAAATAACACATGCTAGATCTGAATGAATGAAATAATCTTACTAAATACTTTTTTCTTTACATAGTTGAATGTGCTGACAACAAAATCACACAAAAATAATCAATGGAAATCCAATTTATCAACCCATGGAGGTCTGGATTTGGAGTCACACTCAAAATTAAAGTGGAAAACCACACTACAGGCTGATCCAACATTGATGTAATGTCCTTAAAACCTGTCAAAATGAGGCTCAGTAGTGTGTGTGGCCTCCACGTGCCTGTATGACCTCCCTACAACGCCTGGGCGTGCTCCTGATGAGGTGGCGGATGGTCTCCTGAGGGATCTCCTCCCAGACCTGGACTAAAGCATCCGCCAACTCCTGGACAGTCTGTGGTGCAACGTGGCGTTGGTGGATGGAGCGAGACATGATGTCCCAGATGTGCTCAATTGGATTCAGGTCTGGGGAATGGGCGGGCCAGTCCATAGCATCAATGCCTTCCTCTTGCAGGAACTGCTGACACACTCCAGCCACATGAGGTCTAGCATTGTCTTGCATTAGGAGGAACCCAGGGCCAACCGCACCAGCATATGGTCTCACAAGGGGTCTGAGGATCTCATGTCGGTACCTAATGGCAGTCAGGCTACCTCTGGCGAGCACATGGAGGGCTGTGCGGCCCCCCAAAGAAATGCCACCCCACACCATGACTGACCCACCGCCAAACCGGTCATGCTGGAGGATGTTGCAGGCAGCAGAACGTTCTCCACGGCGTCTCCAGACTCTGTCACGTCTGTCACATGTGCTCAGTGTGAACCTGCTTTCATCTGTGAAGAGCACAGGGCACCAGTGGCGAATTTGCCAATCTTGGTGTTCTCTGGCAAATGCCAAACATCCTGCACGGTGTTGGGCTGTAAGCACAACCCCCACCTGTGGACGTCGGGCCCTCATACCACCCTCATGGAGTCTGTTTCTGACCGTTTGAGCAGACACATGCACATTTGTGGCCTGCTGGAGGTCATTTTGCAGGGCTCTGGCAGTGCTCCTCCTGCTCCTCCTTGCACAAAGGCGGAGGTAGCGGTCCTGCTGCTGGGTTGTTGCCCTCCTACGGCCTCCTCCATGTCTCCTGATGTACTGGCCTGTCTCCTGGTAGCGCCTCCATGCTCTGGACACTACGCTGACAGACACAGCAAACCTTCTTGCCACAGCTCGCATTGATGTGCTATCCTGGATGAGCTGCACTACCTGAGCCACTTGTGTGGGTTGTAGACTCCGTCTCATGCTACCACTAGAGTGAAAGCACCGCCAGCATTCAAAAGTGACCAAAACATCAGCCAGGAAGCATAGGAACTGAGAAGTGGTCTGTGGTCACCACCTGCAGAAACACTCCTTTATTGGTGGTGTCTTGCTAATTGCCTATAATTTCCACCTGTTGTCTATTCCATTTGCACAACAGCATGTGAAATTTATTGTCAATCAGTGTTGCTTCCTAAGTGGACAGTTTGATTTCACAGAAGTGTGATTGACTTGGAGTTACATTGTGTTGTTTAAGTGTTCCCTTTATTTTTTTGAGCAGTGTATATTCATGCTGTTTCACATGTGTACTTAGAGGAACAAAAGTTAATATATGCCACCTATACAACAACATAGGCCTATATATCCTTTAAGCAGGGTTCATACAGACATTGGGAAGTCAAATTCAAGGACTTTTTCAAGCACTTAATTGTATTTTTCAAGGACCGAAATGTTATACAATTGTATAATTTATATAATAGTACATATAATGCCTAATATAGAACCCCTCCCTAATAATAATATATTTTATTTTTTTTAACCTTTAATTTAACTAGGCAAGTCAGTTAAGAACAAATTCTCATTTTACAATGACTTTAAGACGCCAACACTTTTTTTAGGCCTTGCCATTGTATTGATATTGTAATTATTATTACATTATAAAATATGTGAGAATAATGTGGACATTGCCTGACTAAATAGCCTATGTGGCCGACGCAGGCAGAGATAAGCCATGGATAACGGTAGCATTAATCTCACCATCACTGTTTTTATAATGAGAAGGTGACCAAAAACCAGCTTTGTTTTTTAATGGAAGTATTTGTATGAAAAGCCCAGTTGAAGCCAATATTAGATGTTGTCGTGCTCATAATAACAGCACATGCTTTTACCGCAAAAAGAGCAGCACAACACACTTCAGTTAAAGCGGCAGGAAACAAACAAAAGTGGCCACATCTCTCACAAAAATCACGGATAATTATAAGGGAGCAGGAGAACAGAAATTGGCTACAATAATTACAATAACTTTTCAAGCACCAAATTGAATAAATATTTGATTTTCAAGGTAGGCCTATTCCAGTACTTGATTTTCTGAGCTCCAAATTCAAGTTCATCTAGGCTACTTCAAGCCCCTTGTATTGTTTAAAATTGCTGTTTGTTGTCATTACATCCAGAATAATTAATAGGAATGGCTTTGTATGTTGTGCAATAGTCTATCCTATACCCTATTGCTCACAGTAGACTCGGTGTCCAATCCGAGGCACAAAAACGTATTAAAACATTAACTCAATACCTTGACGCTTTCTTTGTTAAATCTAATGAGACCCTGCTGTAAATCAAGCAGACAACAGATGATCTTATAATAAAAAGCATGAGCTGGCGCACACCCACAAAAAAGTTGATAGAGGTGCTGACTAATGGCGAGTAAACGGTATGCTATAAAAATAAAAAAATATAGTCACACTATATACAAGCTCCCAGTTATTTATTGGGTAACCACCAACGTTTCGGCATCACTGTGTCTTCTTCAGGTTGAAGAAGGCACAATGATGAAGAAGGCACAGTGATGCCAAAATGTAATTACTGGAAGCTTTTATGTAGTGTGTGTGACTTTATTTATTGTTATTGCAAACAACAGATGATCAACATTAATTCGCTAGGGATATTAGATACAACGTGGATCCAGGCACAACTGTCTTCAATGGGGTACCGAATGAGACACCAATATATTCTGAACATTAAATCATGAACACCTTTTTTTTCCAGCACTTGGCCTGTTGTTGCATCGCAGGCGCTATCACAACAGCTGTTGTTCACTTGACTGTCATTCGGAAAATTCCTTCCAGGATCAGATGATGATGCGTAAAAATATAATGGCGTAACTAATCAGCTGGACACCAAATGGCATCCAACAAGTAGTATGTATAATTATTGAAGAACCACGTTAACGACAGTGTCGATTTAGGTTTTACGTATCAAGGTATGGTGACTCAGTTAGAAAAATTCATTTTTGCAATGCATACATTGTTTTGGATTTGTGTGCCCATGAAAACAGTTTTCACCCAATAACATAAGGATACAGGAAATTATATGTAGTTACACTGCATTTCTGGGATTTCTACACAAAAAATACTGTAGGACAGCTAGATCCAGGATTCTTACATGGTTCAAGTTTAATGGCTAATTTAACTGGTTAATGCTTAATATATGATATAAAGTAATTGCCATAAATGCAAGGACAGAAAAGTAATGTTTTATGTCACACAATTTTTGGACAAATCTGTCAAGACACCAACCATGATAAAGGGTTAAACATAGGTTTTAAATCAACTTGTGAATTTTATTGAAAATAGCAATGATCCATCCTTATATCTTAATGTAATGACATGAAAACAATTGGCAGATTACTATCAATGACTTACCAACAGCTGTAACAAGTTGTCCAGTGTAGGGAATCTTCACTGGTACCTTAGCTTATAGAAAGACCCATGTAAAATGAGTGCACAAAACATTATGAACACCTGCTCTTTCCACGACATAGCTTTTACCTGGATTTACCTGGATTCACCTGGTCAGTCTATGATCCTTTATTGATGTCACTTCTTAAATCCACTTCAAATCAGCGTAAATGAAGGTGAGGAGACAGGTTAAAGAAAGATTTTTAAGCCCTGAGACATTGAGACATGGATTGTGTATGTGTGACATTCAGAGGGTGAATGGGCAAAACAAAATATTTAAGTACCTGGTATTGGTATTTAAGTGCTTGGTATGGGTATGGTAGTAGGTGCCAGGTGTACCGGTTTGTGTCAAGAACTACAACGCTACTGTGTTTTTCACACTCACTGAGTAGATGCAGTTTACTCAGTGTGTGTGTGCGTGGTACTCAGTGTGTTCCTATGTGTGGTGTACTCAGTGTGTGTGCGCGCATGTGTTCCTACGTGCAATACTCTGTCCTCTCCACTGCACCGTAACCTAAGTATGTAACCTGACTCTCAGACATACCAACTCTGACTGAGCTGCTGCACATTGTTGGCAGAGAGAGAAAGAGAGAGGGCGGAGAGAGACCAGTTTACAGTACACAGCAATACTACCACCACAACCCCGCCATACCAACTTGACCTTAGCTACTTTATTAACCAGCCTCCGTCTCTCCCTTTCCCTCTCTCCGTTTCTACACACTCTGCTTCCTTGTTCTTTCTCTCTGTCCCTATAACTCTACCTTTTTTCACTCTCTCTCTCAAGCTCTCTCTCTCCCTCTCAATCATTCCATTATTTTATTTTCCTCTTCCAAACAGTCTGCTTTGTTCACAGGTTATGGAGCAAGACCCCCGTAGCACGCTCCACTCCAAGATAATAATTTTCCCCCTTTATTTCTTCCTCTCTTTTTTTCTCCTTTTTTTGCTTTTTTTAAAAGACACAATGGGCAAACAGACAGACAGACAACTCCGAACTGGGTGGAACGCAAACCTTGACCCAGGACGGAGACAGGGATGGCGGGAGCAAGGGACGATGGAGGGACGGATGGAGAGCAAAGAGAGGGGTAGACACTAGACAAACAGATGCCTTTTGTGACCCCCCACACCTGGCTGTCATTCGTTATTCATTTTTAACCCTGTTGAATATAGCCCACTTTGTTGGTACACATCACGTCCCATACCTCCTCATCCTCGGGCAGGTGTTGAAGGGAGGGAAGGAAGAAAATAACACAAAGAGCACGCTGTTGTATTCGGCGAATGTGACAAATAGAAATTTGATTTGATGAGTGTGTGCATGTGTGCTCTTTGATGTGTTAGATGGTTAAGCAATGTATCTACAGTAACCAAGATCTAGACAAAATCTATCTACAGTTACTACATATTCCCCTCTATTTACTTCCTTCCCTCCCTACAACCCATGCCCGAGGACAAGAAACTTCCGAAATTAACCAGCAATTTGTGTGTGTGTGTGTGTGTGTGTGTGGGGGGGGGGGGGGGGGGGGGTTAAAAAGAAAGGATTGGAATGAGGAAGAGGGAGGGAGGGCGGACAAAACGAGCCATTGAGACTGGGCAGCGGAAGAGGGGATAGTGAGGATTATCTACAACGTTTGGAGAAGGCTAGCTGAGGAGGGGGGTCACGTATAACACACATGCAAGGAGCAGAGGAGAGATGGATAAATTAACAATTTGGATGACTATGGATCAGATGAGTGGAGGAGAGAAGGAGAAAGGAGAGGAGGATGGATGAGATACGAGGATGACTATGGGTCAGATGAGTGGAGAAGAGGGGGAGAAAGGAGAGGGGGATGAATGAGAAGGACTATGAGTGCTGTATGGTCTCCTTGTCTCTAAGGTGTTAATAATAGATTATACCAGCCATGTCTGGTTAAAGCCACATGTGCCTAAGAGATTAGAATGAATGAAGGAACACCAGTGTTCTCTTCAAGTTGACCTGACATACTTGTTCCCTTCAAGTAAAAAATAAAATAAAAATCAACTTATTTAACCAGATAGGCCACTTGAGAACAAGTTCTCATTTTCAACTGCCAACTGGCCAAGATAAAGCAAAGCAGTGTGACACAAACAACACAGAGTTATACATGGAATAAACAATCGTACAGTCAATAACACAATAGAATAAAATCTATATACAGTGTGTGCAAATTAGGTAAGATTAGGGAGTTAAGGCAATAAATAGGCCGTAGTGGCAAAGTAATTACAATTTAGCAATTAATCACTGGAGTGATAGATGTGCAGAAGATGATCTTGCAAGTAGAGATACTGGGGTGCAAAGGAGCAAAAAAAAACAAAAAAACAATATGGGGATGAGGTAGTTGGATGGGCTATTTACAGATGGACTATGTATAGGTGCAGTGATCTGTGAGCTGCTCTGACAGGTGATGCTTAAAGTTAGTGAAGGAGATATGAGTCTCCAGCTTCTGTGATTTTTGCAATTCGTTCCAGTCATTGGCAGCAGAGAACTGGAAGGAAAGGCGGCCAAAGGAGGAATAGGCTTTGGGGATGACCAGTGAATTATACCTGCTGGAGTGCATGCTACGGGTGGGTGCTGCTATGGTGACCAGAGAGCTGAGATAAGGCAGGGCTTTACCTAGCAAATACTTATAGATGACCTGGAGTCAGTGGGTTTGGCGACGAATATGAAGCGAGGGCCAGCCAATGAGAGCATACAGGTCGCAGTGGTGGGTAGTATATGGGGCTTTAGTGAGAAAACAGATGGCACTGTGATAGACTGTATCCAATTTGCTGAGTAAAGTGTTGGAGGCTATTTTATAAATGACATCGCTGAAGTCAAGGATCAGTAGGATAGTCAGTTTTACGAGGGTATGTTTGGCAGCATGAGTGAATGATGCTTTGTTGCGAAATAGGAAGCCGATTCAGATTTTGGATTGGAGATGCATGATGTGAGTCTGGAAGGAGAGTTTACAGTCTAACCAGACACCTAGGTATTTGTAATTGTCCACATATTCTAAGTCGGAACCGTCTAGAGTAGTGATGCTGGACGGGCGGGCAGGTGCGGGCAGCGATCGGTTGAAGAGCATGCATTTAGTTTTACTTGCATTTAAGAGCAGTTGGAGGCCACAGCAGGAGAGTTGAAGCTCGTCTGGGAGTTAGTTAACACAGTGTCCAAAGAAGGGACAGAAGTATACAGAATGGTATCATCTGCATAGAGGTGGATCAAAGAATCACCAGCAGCAAGAGCGACATCATTGATGTATACAGAGAAAAGAGTCGGCCCGAGAATTGAACCCTGTGGCACCCCCATAGAGACTGCCAGAGGTCTGGACAACAAGCCCTCCGATTTGACACACTGAACTGTATCTGAGAAGTAGTTAGTGAACCAGGCGAGGCAGTCATTTGAGAAACCAAGACTGTTGAGTCTGCCGATAAGAATGTGGTGATTGACAGAGTCGAAAGCCTTGGCCAGGTCATTGAAGACGGCTGCAGGGTACTGTCTTTTATCGATGGCGGTTATGATATCGTTTAGGACCTTGAGCGTGGCTGAGGTGCACCCGTGACCAGCTCGGAAACCAGATTACATAGCAGAGAAGGTACAGTGGGATTCGAAATGGTCGGTGATCTGTTTGTTAACTTGGCTTTCGAAGACCTTAGAAAGGCAGGGTAGGATAGATATAGGTCTGTAACAGTTTGGGTCTAGAGTGTCTCCCCCTTTGAAGAGGGGGAATTTGACAATTTGTTTATCTTCAAGTTGACCTAACTTGTTCCCTTCTAGTTGACATTACTGTACTCTTTACAGTGAAGCATCAGTGTCACTGCCCTTTAGTAGCTCCCATGGAGGGTGTCTAGCAATGGAGCATTGGTCTTTAATGGTCTCCAACCCTGGTACAGGAGAGCTACTGTATGCAGGCTTACACTGGCACATCTGATTCAGCTAAACAACTAATCGTCAGGAGCACAAAAAGGTTTCAACCTTTTGGTCTTATCTAAGGCTATAGGACTTCCGTTTACATTCCTAAGCACTAATGCATACATGCCATCACTAATCCCTCTCCTGCCTTCTCTAAGTTTTCCTCCCCTCCCTCTCCTTCTCCATACACTCTCCTCTCCCTCTGTTTCAGCCATCTCTTTTCAGAAATGTGTAATCTCTCTAGTTCAAGCCACTATCCCCACCTGCTTCAAGATTTCCACTAGCATCCCAGTGCCCAAGAAAGGGAAAGTAACTCAACTGAATCACTACTAACCTATAGCACTCACCTCTGTTATCATGAAGTGCTTCGAGAGGCTAGTCAAAGATCACATCACCTCCTCCCTCCCTGACACACTTGACCCTCTCCAATTTGCCTATCGCCCTTACAGACCAACTGATGACGCAATCGCCATTGCACAATGCCCTCACCCTTCTGGAAAAAAGGAATGCATATGTGAGGATGCTGTTCATCGACTACAGCTCAGCCTTTAATAACATAGTACCCTCTAAGCTCACCACAAAGCTCATGGCCCTGGGTCTGAACTCCCTATGCAACTGGGTCCTGAACTGCCACCAGGTGGTGAAGATAGGCAACATTATCTCCTCGACACTGATTCTCAACCCAGGGCCCCACAAGGGTGCGTCCTCAGTCCACTCCTGTATACCCACGACTGTGTGGCCTCATTCAGTTCCAACTCCATCATCAAATTCAGAGTTCCAACTCCATCAAATTCGCTGATGACCTGAAAGTTGTAGGCCTGATTACCAACAACGACGAGGCGGCCTACAGGGAGGAGGTAGGCACTCTGACGGCATGGTGCCAGGTAAACAACCTGTCCCTCAACATCAGCAAAACAAAGTAGTGGATTGTGGCCTTCAGGAGGAACCAGGCTGGGCACGCGCCATCCTCATCAACAGGGAGACAGTCAAAAACTTAAAGTTCCTTGGCTACACAACTCCAAGCAGCTGAAATGGTCAAATTACAAGGACACTGTGGTGAAGCAGGCATGACAGCGACTCTTCAACCTCAGGATGCTGAAGAAATTCTGCCTGTCCCAACGGGCCCTCAGTGTTCTACAGGCGCAACATTGAGAGCATACGGTCGGGCTGCATCACAGCCAACTCCATCGCCGCGGATTGCAAGGCAATACAGTGGGTGGTACGCTCAGCCGAACGCACCATTGAGTGCACACTGACTGTCCTCCAGGACACCACCAATATTTTATTTATATAATTATTTAATATTACATGTATTGCTTTAATTTCATTTTGACCTTCATTGTTGGAGCGTGGACCTTAAGATGTTCCCTGTAATTACACCTGCAACCCTGTACATGTGACTATTCAAATTATAATCTAATAGCTCTCGTTCTCTCCCTGTGCTTCAGCCCTCTCTCCATACCCCACATCTGGAACCACAAAAAAGGTGTTACATCTAACACACACAGGAGGTCCAGCGGACACGAAAAACACTGTCCCCTTTCTTTTGTTGTCTCCATTCCTCTATTTCTCTCCATTCCTTAGTCTTCCTCTCTTTCCCCTCTATTCCACTCTCTCTCCTTCCCTCCATTCCGCTCTGTTCCTCTCCATACAGTAAATAAGTCTGTGTTCCACGGTCAGGAATTCGACTACGTCATAGAAACTTACTCTCTCTCCCAGTGATAATAACTACCAGGTGTGTCCGCTACATGTTCTAAAGAATGGAATGCCTTCGTGAAAAGTAGGTTGAGTCTTTTCTTTCTCTTTTTTCCTTTTCAATTTCCCTCCTCTGTTCTTCTCCCTCTCTCTCGCTCTTCCATCATTCCCAGACTCTTCCATTTATCTCTCCTCTCCTCTTTTCATCCATCAATCTCTTTTATTTAACTTATCTCCATTGATTAACCTCCCTCCATTCTCTACCACCTTTCTTCATCTATCACTCACTTTTCTTTTTCTCTACCCTGCCTCTCCATCATCAAGTACGAGGACAGATTTTTAATTGCGTTATTCATCGTTGTGGCAATAGGCCTAACCAATCACAGCATTCCGTGGATCTATGTTAATACACTTCATGTCTCCGAGTGTGATTGTGTGTGCCCGCAGTGTGTGTTTGTGTGCGCGCGTATATGTATGTGTGTATAGTATTTGTGTGTGTGTTGTTGTCCATGTGTTTCACATTAGGATCTAGAATGCCTCTGTCTCTGCTGATAGATAATGGACTACAGCCGCTCTCAATTAGCACACAGATTTGATGACCCACTGGGAGTGTGTGTGTGGGCGTATGTGGGAGAACCCCAAAATACTTTCTTACAGACAGAGAGAGAGTGTGTCTATAGGAAAGGCAATGCATTACACTGTGTCTTAATGACAGCTATCGAGAGTTCAAGCTAAAGTGCGTATGTGTGATTGTGTGCATCCACTTGCTCAATCGCTCGAATGTGTATCTTGGATAGGGAGATATAATATATTCCATATTAACAGTGGCTATGTGAGGGCTCTAGCAAAACGGTTTGGTTAAAGCTAGGCCAGTTTTTCAGCTCAAGTGTTTTATACAAAGACAGAATCTAACACAGACCAGCCAAAGCTCCACAGAAAACCATTGGCACTCATTAGCCTGAGTATTTTCATGCAAGAACACGGAGCAGAAAGAGCAAGCCAAGTGCTGGGTTTGGCTTACGCTACCCTAATGTTAGCCATATAGCCTAACACTTGTTAACCCTAATTGAAAAAAAAAAAGCCTTGCCCTAGTTGCATAGAACATTAAGTGTTTCCCTTAAGGATTTACCTTAAGGAATAATTTTCCCTTACCTTAGGGAATTGTTTAAAGTGGAATTGACAAGAGTTTTAGCAACATAAAATCTGTTCATATACACACAGGTAGAATAGGACACTTTTTATTTAAAAAAATTGACAAGCGAACACTTAGATGGTCATTTTCAAAAAAAAATTCATAGAATGTTTGGGAATGACTTATAGTAAGGCATTTGTGAAAATTCAACATGCAATGTAGAGTAGGAAAGCGGCCATGCGTTTGGACAATTAATAGACACTGCAGTAAATAAAACCTAACAAACTTGTCCAGGACCGGAGTCTAAGCAGACATAGCCAATCAGAGCTACAGTAGGCCTATATGCAAATAAGCCATTTGCCACAATGGCCTGAAATCAATCATTTGAACTGGAATGTGTGTTTACAGGCAGTAGCAACAGTTTGAATTCAGCTCATTAGAACGCATTTGCCAAAAGCCACCTTCATGGATATCAGCAAATATGTGAATACTACGGGTGCCCTCTTACGTGTGGGAACTTCACAGTTCTATTGATCAAACAACCAGGAAAAGGTAGGCTCTCTCCCCCTCAGCTACCTATAAACATCAACTACGAGATCACCAACTAATGCTAGACAGAGAGAGGTAAGCTAAAATCTAACCAGGGAACATTAGATAAATCCACTCAAACATTTTAAACCGAAGTCAGAGTGCAACATTTTCATAGCGTAGCTAGGACTATTGCATGTACACTTTCGCCCGCTGCATGCTGTAAATGGGACAAACGAAAGCAGCGTAATTTAAGTTAAATTCACAGATGCGCATCAGGCTGTAAGTTCATATAGTAGATGACTCAACTGTTGTCTCATTTATACTCGCTTGTGTGTTCTATTCGGCCTGCGAGGCCTTGTGTTTGACACGTGTGCTAGCCTATTAGCCATGTTATGACTGACTTGTGATCATTGCCCTTGCTAGTTTGATTGTATTGACATCCCCAGCCTTAGTTACAGTCGTCCATTTTTCTTCAAAATATTGAGTCATTGAAACTGAAACGGTGCATCCCGAATGGGTGGAGGCAGCAAACAATGTACAAGGCCAGCTGTGATTTACAACCTGATAGCAATATTTTTGTGACAACCAAGAAATGTATTGGTGAATTAAACTCAGCAAAAGAAGAAACGTCCTCTCACTGTCAACTGCGTTTATGTTCAGAAAACTTAACATGTGTAAATATTTGTATGAACATAACAAGATTCAACAACTGAGACAAACTGAACAAGTTCCACAGACATGTGACTAACAGAAATTGAATAATGTGTCCGTGAACAAAGGGGGGGGGGGGGGGGGTCAAAATCAAAAGTAACAGTCAGTATCTGGTGTGGCCACCAGCTGCATTATGTACTGCAGCGCATCTCCTCCTCATGGACTGCACCAGATTTGCCAGTTCTTGCTGTGAAATGTTACCCCACTCTTCAGCCAAGGCACATGTAAGTTCCTGGACACACCACACCATGACGGACCCTCCACCTCCAAATCGATCCCGCTCCAGAGTACAGGCCTCGGTGTAATGCTCATTCCTTCGACGCTAAACGCAAATCCGACCATCACCACCTGGTAAGACAAAACCGCGACTCGTCAGTGAAGAGCACTTTTTGCCAGCCCTGTCTGGTCCAGCAATGGTGGGTTTGTGCCCATAGGCAACGTTCTTGCCGGGGATGTCTGGTGAGGAGCTGCCTTACAACAGACCTACAAGCCCTCAGTCCAGTCTCTCTCAGCCTATTGTGGACAGTCTGAGCACTGATGGAGGGATTGTACGTTCCTGGTGTAACTCGGGCAGTTGTTGTTGCCATCCTGTACCTGTCCCGCAGGTGTGATGTTCGGATGTACTGATCCTGTGCAGGCATTGTTACATGTGGTCTGCCACTGCGAGGACAATCAGCTGTCCATCCTGTCTCCCTGTAGCGCTGTCTTAGGCCCCTCACAGTACCGACATTGCAATGTATTGCCCTGGCCACATCTGCAGTCCTCATGCCTCCTTGCAGCATGCCTGAGGAACGTTCACGCAGATTAGCAGGGACCCTGGGCATCTTTCTTTTGGTGTTTTTCAGAGTCAGTAGAAAGGCCTCTTTTGTGTCCTAAATCTTCATAACTGTGACCTTAATTGCCTACCGTCTGTAAGCTGTTAGTGTCTTAACGACCGTTCCACAGGTACATGTTCATTAATTGTTTATGGTTCATTGAACAAGCTTAGGAAACAGTGTTTAAACCCTTTACAATGAAGATCTGTGAAGTTATTTGGATTTTTACAAATTATCTTTTAAAGACAGGGTCCAGAAAAAGGGACGTTTCTTTTCTTGCTGAGTTTATATTAATCATGTATTGAACTGCATCCATCTATTCTGCCAACAATGCCTTACTGTACGTCATGGAATTTTTTGTTAAATAGAACCTATTTTTAAAACCTCTTATGAAGTTAGTTTTGAAGCATAAACTGGGAATTTGATATTTTTAACAAATATTATAAATTTCTGTTTCATATCTGCAAAGTAGTTAACATGCTGTCAGTTCCACTTTAAGGGCGTTGCACAGAGCCCCTAAACGTTCCTTAGGTAAGGGCATAATGTCAAAAGTGCATAATGTCAAATGTGCATAAAGATGGCAGAACTCAGATATGACATTGTTTTGGCACGATCCAGTGAGTTTGTAAACTACGGTGCGCGACATGGTTCAATGTGCTAATAAATCAGCACAAAATAACGTTTCGGTTTTTCACATTGCCTGGATCTTGAAGCTAAAATTGGGATCATGTGTTCTCAGCTAATATCCTTATAAAAAAATAGTAATGGAGAGCAATGTACAATACAGTTTTCAAGAGGGGAAGTAATATTTTACAAGTATCTACTTTTCTTCTCCAAGAACTTGGGCTACAATACAGTGGGTGCAGTCAGGCAGATGGTCATTCTGAATGAGACATTGTGTAGCCTCAGGGGGTTCGCTTTGGACAAGCTCAGTCTCATACATCCCCAATCCAAGTCAATTAACAGGCACATACATTCACATGCACACTCGTGCATGCACAAACAAATATATACATGCACACTATCCAAGTAAATTTACACCACAAGAAATAAGACATTCCATTTCTATTACAACTGGCGACAGGACTGGCGATAAGACAATTGTATAATTGTGGTGGAACGGTGACTGTCAGAGTGTGTGTCTGTATTGAAGTGGAGAAGTAAGGAAATGAGGGGGATGCAGAAATAATCAGACACCAACACAGATGAGGAATGCCTGTGGTGGTGTCTGTGTTAAGGTAGTGTGTGGTACAGACTATGACTCATCATTAAACTTACTGACTCAGTAGAAATCAAGGTAATCTGAACCAAAAGCAGACCTATGTGACCCAGGGTCCATATGTATCAAGCACCTGATTAGGACTGCTGATCTAGGATATGGTGGTCCTGACTGCCATGTAATGTTATTCATTGTGATCTAAAAGGCAAAACGGATCTCCGATACAGATGGCCCGAGATCTATGTGACTCATTGTACTACCAGAGATGGCTGATTTAGGTTGTGTTGATCTATGATGGTCAGACTCTGTGAATGGTGCCCCATATTTTAGGGGCAAGCGAGCTCAACTGAGTGTGTGGTTACGTGTGTATGTGTGGCTTTTGACTGTGTGTGCACGCGTGTTCACATGTACATGTTACATGGGTGTTAAAAACCCCATTAAATGGAAGACACCATATAGCTTTATGAAGGATCCCTAAACATGACAGACGGAACTAAATCCAAACACTTTAACCCAATGCTGTCAAACCCAATGCTCTCCTCACAGTAAATTTGCGATCTGATTTTTAACAGTGTTAAATGTAACACTTTCTTAGAAATTATATGTGACCATTTCATACAGTGTGAAACTAATACTTTTCAAAGTGTTGATAAACCAACACCCCAAGAGTCTTGGGTACATAATACCATGGGTGTTACAAATTTCAAATCATTGATGATGCTGTTACACTTTCTCAGTGTTAGGGAATCAAAAAATGTGGTGTTACAGTAACTTTTTTCGGGGGTGTTGTTTTAACAGAGGTACCAGTACCACCCATGACTATGTTTGCTAGTGACAGAGACATGATTGTTGCATTCAATGGCTTTCAACCTGTAGCCTTAACCAAGTGAGTGCCTAAGTGAATATTTTATCATAAATATTTTATTTATGACAATACATTTTTTTATTTATTTTTTTACAATACTATACTTTGACAGCCAGCTTTACCCTAACACAGTTGTTTGAAACTTCTGGTTTGCAGGCCACATCAGCAAGTCACATTATATTGGCTGACAAAGTGTTATATAATTCCTATTGGAATCCAGCCAGAGTTAGGATAGCCAACAATTGGAACTTTAAACACCCGCAACTGCAGTTAGAATGACTGCCAAGGTTGGAAAGATTTATAAATAAGACTACCTAATAGGCTTGGGCAGTATCCAGATTGTCATACCTATATACCAACCTTGTGCCATACCAGGATATGCGGTAATACTGGCACTGAACACAAGGGGCGCTGTTTTCGAACTCCACTGATAGCATTGCTATCCTTCGGATTACAGAGTAACAAGTACATGTAACATCTCATAAAGAATGCTAACTAAATGCTAACGAGCGCATTGCAAACATTTTGTACAGTTTCTGACCTAAACTATAGAAATATACAAGTAATTCAAAACACAGTTTGCTGCATGCATAAATAAAAATTTGCCAGAAAGGCTCCTGATCCAGGAGCGGATTCTTTGCTGTTATCAAGCGAATGCTTAATTTTGGAAGACGCTAACCCTTAGCTAGAAAGCTAACTAGCTACTAAATTAGCAAACCAAATGCACAACTGCAAAGCATTTAGTACATTTTAGACAGTTAACTTAATAGCTATAAAATATCTATATGGCAAACATTTAGTTGTGAATTCCATACTGTATTTAGATCACCTGGCGCATGCTGCACAACAATGAGTGACTCAGAAGGCTCCGGTCTCTCGCCTTTGTGTGCTTGTAAACAAACACCACATGACTGGGGACTACTTTAAGCTTCATAATAACGTGAACGGTGAAATGAAGAACGCAATGTTCTTTATCTCCTAACGTATTGCACAACTAGACTGCAGGTATTTACTTAAAGTACCTACAAATATTCAAATTTATTTAAAAAACTTCAAAGAAATCATTTCAATGGTATTGAAAAACCATCCCGTGGCTTTTTCCAAATACCCCGGTATACCGTATATACTTTCGTAATAGTTTCTGAATGCACTGTATATATTTACACTCCGGACTCTGACATTGCTGGTCCTAACATTTCTATATTTCTTAATTCCATTCTTTTACTTATTGTCACGTCCTGACCAGTATAAGGGGTTATTTGTTATTGTAGTTTGGTCAGGACGTGGCAGGGGTGTGTTTGTTTAGAGTATTTTGGGGTTTGTTGGACAATGTTCTTATTTAAGAGGGGTGTTTGTTTAGAGTGTTTCGGGGTTTGTTGGGTTATGTTCTTGTTAGTCTATTTCTATGTTAGTTCTAGTATGTCTATTTCTATGTGGTGTTTGTTGGGTTGACCTTCAATTGGAAGCAGCTGCTCCTAGTTGCTTCTAATTGAAGGTCCTATTTAAGAGGGGTGTTTTTCTATGGGATTTTGTGGGTAGTTGTTCTTTGTATAGCTGTAAGCCTTACAGGACTGTTTATCGTTGTTGTTTTTTGTATACGTGTGTTTTGTTTTGGTTTTCCTTCTTTCTACCTAATAAAAAGATGAGTATACACACTCCCGTTGCGTTTTGGTCCAATCCATACGAAGCCCGTGACACTTATAGATTTGTGTGTACTGTTAGATATTACTGCACTGTTGGAGCTAGAAAAACAAGCATTTCACTACACCAGCAGTAACATCTGCAAAATACAAAGCACGTGTATGTGACCAATAACAGTTGATTTATGTGATAATGAGGTCCCTCTCATTTCGTTTTCAAAATCAAAGAGTTAACGTAAATTAACTCAACACAGTCGAGTTAGTGGTGATTCCACTGTGATTCAAATAACACTTCATTTATTCACTGCAGGTGGTGTTGATGTCAATCCCACTGGTGGAAACCCCACTAGAATCAACACTCAGATACAACACTCAAAAACACTTTTTACCCTAACACTTAGATTTAACACCAGTAAATTTGCTGTGCTCTCACACAGAATGGAATGTACGTAGAGGACCTTCATGCTGACAGCCAGTGGAATGTTCCCTGAACACCAGTGTTATTCAAATAAATAGTGGATTGGTCTGAGTCAGCCAATCTGCACCTAGTATTTGGCTCGTCAGTTGTACAATGTATAATTTAGAACTATTTACCGCTTCAATGTCACACACACAAACACACACACACACGGGGCACATTGGCTTCCTCAGACCAATCCACTATTTATTTGTAGAACACAGGTGTGAATCTATATGATTATTTACAGTCCTTCGACTTGGCCACACAATAGAACTCTGGCGTGATAGAATTCAAAAATATAATTTTTTTACAGGTGATGACAAAGGCATAAAATGAATGCCAAGCGTCAGATCTGGAGGAAACCTGGCACCATCCCTACAGTGAAGCATGGTGGTGGGAGCATCATGCTGTGGGGATATTTTCAATGACAGGGAATGGGAGACTACTCAGGATCAAGGGAAAGATGAATGGAGAAAAGTACAGAGAGATCCTTGATGAAATCCTGCTCCAGAGCGCTCAGGACCTCGGAAGGTGAACATTTGCCCTAGTCAACAACCCTAAGCACACAGCCAAGACAACGCAGGAGTTGCTTCGGGACAAGTCTCTGAATATCCTTGAGTCACCCAGACAAAGTACAGACTTGAACCCGATCAAACATCCCTGGACAGACCTGAAAATATCTGTGCAGCGACACTCCCCATCCAGCCTGACAGCGCTTAAGAGGATCTGCAGAGAAGAATGGGAGAAACTCCCCAAATACAGGTGTGCCAAGCTTGTAGCGTCATACCTAAGAAAACTCGAGGCTGTATACCACAACCCCTTGGGCCTTATTGCTTAAATATCTACTGTAGGGATAGGGGGCATAGCCTATATCTGTGAGGTCTTATCTTAGAGATGTATGCCTTGATGCCCTTGGCCAGTTTGATGCAGGGCCCTATCTAGGGAATAAGTTGTGTCTGTGTTCGTCTTACCTTAGATGTACAGTACCAGTCAAAAGTTTGGACACACCTACTCATTCAAGGGTTTTCTTTATTTTTACTATTTTCTACATTGTAGTCAAAACTATGAAATAACACATATGTAATCATGTAGTAACAAAAAAAAAGTGTTAAACAAATAAAAATATATTTGAGATTCTTTAAAGTAGACACCCTTTGCCTTAATGACAGCTTTGCACACTCTTGGCATTCTCTCAACCAGATCATGAGGTAGTTACCTGGAATGCATTTCAATTAACATTTATGTGTTGTTCGGGTCTGTGGGACCAATTTTCAATGTTTACTAAAGTAAAAAGGTTTTTTCAACCTGAGACACATTGGCCTTGGCTCATTTTCTGTGAATAACATGTAAAATAACACATCGTCATTGAGTGCACACTGTGCACCCCCCTAAATATTTACATTACATATGTGGTGTCCGGGTCCACTGGACGGAAATAAAAGTAATAAAAGTGTGGAAAAGTGTGTAGGTGAAAACAAGTAAAAATTAAACAAAAAGGTTTTCTGTGTGCCTTCACTCTTGTCTTCCTCCTCTCTGGGGCCTGCTGTTTCAACATAGCACCAATAACCTGTCTCACTCCCTGCCTGTCTGCCTGTCTCCCGCTTTTCTCGCTCTCACTTTACCCTTTGTAGTGTGTGAAATTACACAAATGTCTTGCGGGAACCTGCACACTTATTACAATACATTATTTCGATACATTGTAAAAAATTCTGTATTTCCCACACTCTACCCCAGCCAGGTGCAAATTGGGGGAGGGACAAAACAAATAAATACTTTGCATGTGTGGCTCCTTACGACAATCAATCGGTATGGCAAAAAAGAATCTCTGCTCAGAGGGCCTGAGAAATATTTTTGCAAAGAGAGAAGCTAGTGTGGAAGGAGCGTGTCCCACTTCGGAAGATGAAGAATTTTCAGAATATGAGGATCACGTCTCTGTCAATTCGGAGTCTGACAGTGAGTTGGAAGAAGAGGAAGAGATTGACACTCAGCCAACCCCAGGACCTCCCCGTCAGCAGTGAGCCCCAGGACCAGCCTCATTTACATGCATACTTTGGGGTTCAAATCAAATCAAACTTTATTTGTCACATGCGCCAAATACAACAGGTGTAGACCATACAGTAAAATGCTTACTTAACCAACAATTAAGTTTTAAGAAAATCCCTAAAAGATGAGAATAACAAATAATTAAAGAGCAGCAGTAAATAACAATAGCGGGGCTATATACAGGGGGTACTGGTACAGAGTCAATGTGTCAATGTGCAGGGGGCACCAGTGTCGAAGTACTTGAGGTAATTATGTACATGTAGGTAGAGTTATTAAAGTGACTATGCATAGATAATAACAGAGAGCAGCAGCAGCGTAAAAGGGGGGGGGGCAATGCAAATAGTCTGGGCAACCATTTGATTATAATCTTCATCCGGCACAGCCAGAAAAGGACTAGCCACCCCTCATAGCCTGGTTCCTCTCTAGATTTCTTCCTAGGTTTTGGCCTTTCTAGGAAGTTTTTCCTAGCCACCGTGCTTCTACAGCTGCATTGCTTGCTGTTTGGGGTTTTAGGCTGGGTTTCTGTAGAGCACTTTGATATATCAGCTGATGTAAGAAGGGCTATATAAATTAATTTGATATGATTAGCTGTTCAGGAGTCATGGCTTGGGGGTAGAAGCTATTCAGAAGCCTCTTGGACCTAGACTTTGGCGCTCCGGTACCGCTTGCAGTGCAGTAGCAGAGAGAACAGTTTATGACTAGGGTGGCTGGAGTCTGACAATTTTTAGGGCCTTACTCTGTCACCACCTGGTATAGAGGTCCTGGATGGAAGAAAGCTTGGCCCCAGTGATGTACTGGGCCGAACGCACTACCCTCTGTAGTGCCTCGCGGTCGGACGCCGAGCAGTTGCCATACCATGCAGTGATGCAACCCATCAGGATGCTCTCGATGGTTCAGCTGTAAAACCTTTTGAGGATCTGACGACCCATGCCAAATCTTTTCAGTCTCCTGAAGAGGAATAGGTTTAACTTGTGTGCTTGGACCATGTACGTTTGTTGGTGATGTGGACGCCAAGGAACTTGAAGCTCTCAACCTTCTCCATTACAGCCCTGTCGATGAGAATGGGGGCGTGCTTGGTTCTCCTTTTTCTGTAGTCCACAATCATCTCCTTTGTCTTGATCATGTTGAGGGCGAGGTTGTTGTCCTTGCACCACATGGTCAGGTCTCTGACCTCCACTCTACAGGCCGTCTCATCGTTGTCGGAGATCAGGCCTACCACTGTTGTGTCATCGGCAAACTGAATGATGGTGTTGGAGTCGTGCCTGGCCGTGCAGTCATGAGTGAACAGGGAATACAGGAGAGGACTGAGCACGCACCCCTGAGGGGCCCCCGTGTTGAGGATCAGCGTGGTGGATGTGTTGTTACAGTGAGGGAAAAAAGTATTTGATCCCCTGCTGATGTTGTACGTTTGCCCACTGACAAAGAAAAGATCCATCTATAATTTTAATGGTAGGTTTATTTGAACAGTGAGAGACAGAATAACAACAAAAAATCTAGAAAAACACATTGATTTGCATTTTAATGAGGGAAATAAGTATTTGACCCCCTCTCAATCAGAAAGATTTCTGGCTCCCAGGTGTCTTTTATACAGGTAACGAGCTGAGATTAGGAGCACACTCTTAAAGGGAGTGCTCTTAATCTCAGTTTGTTACCTGTATAAAAGACACCTTTCCACAGAAGCAATCAATCAATCAGATTCCAAACTCTCCACCATGGCCAAGACCAAAGACCTCTCCAAGGATGTCAGGGACACGATTGTAGACCTACACAAGGCTGGAATGGGCCACAAGACCATCGCCAAGCAGCTTGGTGAGAAGGTGACAACAGTTGGTGCGATTATTCGCAAATGGAAGAAACACAAAAGAACTGTCAATATCCCTCGGTCTGGGGCTCCATGCAAGATCTCACCTCATGGTGTTGCAATGATCATGAGAACGGTGAGGAATCAGCCCAGAACTACACGAGAGGATCTTGTCAATGATCTCAACGCAGCTGGGACCATAGTCACCAAGAAAACAATTGGTAACACACTACGCCGTGAAGGACTGAAATCATGCAGTGCCCGCAAGGTCTCCCTTATCAAGAAAGCACATATACCTGCCCGTCTGAAGTTTGCCAATGAACATTTGAATGATTCAGAGGGCAACTGGGTGAAAGTGTTGTGGTCAGATGAGACCAAAATGGAGCTCTTTGGCATCAACTCAACTCGCCGTGTTTGGAGGAGAGGGTATGCTGCCTATGACCCCAAGGACACCATCCCCACCGTCAAACATGGAGGTGGAAACATTATGCTTTGGGGGTATTTTTCTGCTAAGGGGACAGGACAACTTCACCGCATCAAAGGACGATGGACGGGGCCATGTACCGTCAAGTCTTAGGTGAGAACCTTCTTCCCTCAGCCAGGGCATTAAAAATGCGTCGTACAAAATAAGCAGGGGATCAAATACTTTTTTCCCTCACTGTACCTACCCTTAGCACATGGGGGTGGCCTGTCAGGAAGTCCAGGATCCAGTTGCAGAGGGAGGTGTTTAGTCACAGGGTCCTTAGCTTAGTGATGAGCTTTGAAGGCACTATGGTGTTGAACGCTGAGCTGTAGTCAATGAATAGCCTTCTCACATACGTGTTCCTTTTCTCCAGGTGGGAATGGGCAGTGTGGAGTGCAAAAGAGATTGCATCATCTGTGGATCTGTTGGGGCGGTATGCAAATTGGAGTGGGTCTAGGGTTTCTGGGATAATGGTGTTGTGAGCCATGACCAGCCTTTCAAAAAATGTCAGGGCTGCAGATATGAGTGCTACGGGTCGGTAGTCATTTAGGGAGGTTAGCTTGGTGTTCTTGGGCACAGGAACTATGGTGGTCTGCTAGAAACATGTTGGTATTACAGACTCAGATGGGGAGAGTTTGAAGATGTCAGTGAAGACACTTGCTAATTGGTCAGCACATGCTCGGAGTACACGTACTGGTAATCTGTCTGGCCCAGCGGCCTTGTGAATGTTGTCCGGTTTTAAAGGTCTTACATCGGCTGCGGAAAGCGTGATCACACAGTCGTCCGGAGCAGCTGATGCTCTCATGCATGTTTTAGTGTTACTTGCCTCGAAGCGAGCATAGAAGTTATTTAGCTCGTCTGGTAGGCTCGTGTTACTGAGCAGCTCTTGGCGCTGCTTCCATTTGTAATCTGTAACAGTTTGCAAGCCCTGCCACATCCGACGAGCGTCAGAGCCGGTGTAGTAAGATTCTATCTTAGTCCTGTATTGACGCTTTTCCTGTTTGATGGTTCGTCGGAGGGCATAGCAGGCTTTCTTATAAGTTTCCAGGTTAGAGTCCTGCTCCTTGAAAGCAACAGCTCTCTCCCTTTAGCTCAGTGTTAATGTTGCCTGTTGCCTTCTGGGGTATGTACGTACAGTCACGATGTCCTCGATGTACTTATTAATGAAGCCAGTGACTGATGTGGTGTACTCCTCAATACCATTGGAAGAATCCCGAAACATATTCCAGTCTGTGCAAGCAAAACAGTCCTGTAGTTTAGAATCTGCTTCATCTGACCACTTGTTTTATATACAGAGTCACTGGTGCTTCCTGCTTTCATTTTTGCTTGTAAGCAGGAATCAGGAGGACAGAGTTATGGTCAGATTTGCCAAATGGAGGGCGAGGGAGAGCTTTGTATGCATCTCTGTGTGTGGAATAAAGGTGCTCTAGAATTGCTTTCCCTCTGGTTGCACATTTAACATGCTGGTAGAAATGAGGTAAAACTGATTTACGTTTCCCTGCATTAAAGTCCCCGGCCACTAGGAGCGCCGCCTCTGGATAAGCGTTTTCCTGTTTGCTTGTGGCGGAATACAGCTCATTGAGTACGGTTTTAGTCCCTGGCTCGGTCTGTGGTGGTATGTAGACAGCAAGAAAAATACAGATGAAAACTCTCTAGATAGATAGTGTGGTCTACAGCTTATCATGAGATACTCTACCTCAGGTGAGCAAAACCTTGAGGCTTCCTTGGATATCGTGCACCAGCAATTGTTTACAAATATGCATAGCCCCCGCCCCGTGTCTTACCAGAGGCTGCTGTTCTGTCTTGCCGATAGAGTGTATAACCCACCAGCGTTATGTTCTTAATGTCTTCCTTCAGACACGACTTGGTGAAACATAAGATATTACAGTTTTAATGTCCCGTTGGTAGGATATACGTGCTTTCAGTTTGTCACATTTATTTTCAAGCGATTGAACATTAGCTAGCAGAACGGAAGGCATGGGCAGATTAGCAACTCGTCGCCTGATCCTCACAAGGCATCCTGATCTCTTTCCGCAAAACCTACGTTTCCTTTTCCGGCGAATTACGGGGGATCTGGGCCTGGTCGGGAGTCCGCAGTACAGTTGAAGTCGGACGTTTACATACACCTTAGCCAAATACATTTAAAAACTCAGTTTTTCACAATTCCTGACATTTAATCCAAGTAAAAATTCCCTGTCTTAGGTCAGTTAAGATTACCACTTTATTTTAAGAATGTGTAATGTCAGAATAAAAGTAGAGAGTGATTTATTTCAGCTTTTATTTCTTTCATCACATTCCCAGTGGGTCAGAAGTTTACATACACTCAATTAGTATTTGGTAGCATTTCCTTTAAATTGTTTACCTTGGGTCAAACGTTTTGGGTAGCCTTCCACAAGCTCCCCACAATAAGTTGGATGATTTTTTTCCGATTCCTCCTGACAGAGCTGGGGTAACTGAGTCAGGTTTGTAGGCCTCCTTGCTCGCACACGCTTTTTCAGTTCTGCCCACACATTTTCTATAGGATTGAGGTCAGGGCTTTATGGTGGCCACTCCAATACCTTGACTTTGTTGTCCTTAAGCCATTTTTCCACAACTTGGCTTGCAAGTATGCTTGGGGTCATTGTCCATTTGGAAAACCCATTTGCAACCAAGATTTAACTTCCTGACTGATGTCTTGAGATGTTGCTTCAATATATCCACATCATTTTCTTACCTCATAATGCAATCTATTTTGTGAAGTGCACCAGTCCCTCCTGCAGCAAAGCACCCCCACAACATGATGCTTCCACCCCGTACTTCACAGTTGGGATGGTGTTCTTCGGCTTGCAAGCATCCCCCTTTTTCCTCCAAACATAACGATGGTCATTATGGCCAAACAGTTCTATTTTTGTTTCATCAGACCAGAGGACATTTCTCCAAAAAGTATGATCTTTGTCCCCATGTGCAGTTGCAAATCGTAGTCTCGCTTTTTTATGGCGGTTTTGGAGCAGTGGCTTCTTCCTTGCTGAGCAGCCTTTCAGGTTATGTCAATATAGGACTCGTTTTACTGTGGATATAGATACTTTTGTACCTGTTTCCTCCAGCATCTTCACAAGGCCCTTTACTGTTGTTCTTGGATTGATTTGAACTTTTCACGCCAAAGTACATTCTTCTCTAGGAGACAGAACGCACCTCCTTCCTGAGTGGTATGATGGCTGTGTGGTCCCATGGTGTTTATACTTGCATACTATTGTTTGTACAGATGAACGTGGTACCTTCAGGCATATGGAAATTCCTCCCAAGGATGAACCAGACTTGGAGGTCTACAATGGGTTTTTTCTGAGGTCTTGGCTGATTTCTTTTGATTTTCCCATGATGTCAAGCAAAGAAACACTGACATTTGAAGGTAGGCCTTGAAATACATCCACAGGTACACCTCCAATTGACTCAAATTATGTCAATTAGCCTATCAGGAGCTTCTAAAGCCATGACATCATTTTCTGGAATTTTCCAAGCTGTTTAAAGGCACAGTCAACTTAGTGTATGTAAACGTCTGACCCACTGGAATTGTGATACAGTGAATTATAAGTAAAATAATCTGTCTGTAAACAATTGTTGGAAAAATTAATTGTCCTAACCGAATTTCCAAAACTATAGTTTGTTAAGAAATTGGTGGAGTGGTTGAAAAACGAGTTTTAATGACTCCAACCTAAGTGTATGTAAACTTCCGACTTCAACTGTATATCCCTCGCATCCTACTCATTGAAGAACTCCGTCTAATTTGAGGTGAGTGATCCAACTTCTGATGTCCAGAAGCTCTTTTCGGTCATAAGAGACGGTAGCAGCAACATTATGTACAAAACAAATTACGAACAACAGAAAAAAACTAAATAGCAAGGTTGGTTATGAGCCGATAAGACAGCAGCCCTACCCTCCGGCGCCATCTTGTATTCTTATCCTTGCTGGTGTTTTCAGATCCAATGGGGAATCCACAGAATCCTTGTGGGATGCAGCAACTGGCAGAGAACTTTTCTGTGCAACAATGTCTCTGGAAACTTCCACATTACTTCCAGGATTATCCGATTCGATAACCGAGACACCAGATCAGCTTGGCGGCAGAGAGACAAGCTAGCTGCAATCAGGTCAGTGTGGGAAAAGTGGGTGGACCACCTTGCCCTGTTTTACAACCTTGGGCCCAACATTACTGTTGAAGAGCAGCTTATGCCATTTAGTGGCCGCTGCCCCTTCAGGCAGAACATACCGTCTAAACCTGCAAAATATGGAATCAAGATCTGGGCTGCCTGTGATGCTGCTTCATCATATGCGTGGAACTTGCAAGTGTATACGGGAAAGCCAGATGGAGGAGCCCCTGAGAAATACCAAGGGATGCCGGTAGTCCTGGACATGACACAGGGACTCCGTGTCCAGAACATCACATGCAATAACTGTTTTACTTCGCACAAGCTGGGACAGGAGCTCCTCAAGAAGAAGCTGACAATGGTAGGAACCATACAAAAAAACAAGACAGAGCTCCCACCTCAGCTGTTGAATACACGGAACAGGTCTAATAATTCCTCTAAGTTTGTGTTCACAGCCTACACGTCCCTAGTGTGCAGCATACCAAAAAAAAAGGCAAACGTGGTAGTCATGAGCACGCTGCATAGGAATGGGAGAATCTGTGCCCGGGAACATAAAAAAACAGAATTCATAATGATTAAAATGTCACAAAAGGAGGGGTGGACAATTTAGACAAGCTGGTGACTGGCTACAGCTGCAAAAGAAGAATCCTACGCTGGCCACTTGTGATATTCTTCAATATCTTGGACATCTCGACATACAACGCGTTTGTCATCTGGATGGCGTTGAACCCAGATTGGAGCAGAGGGAAGCTCCAGAGAAGATGGCTCATTCTCGATGAGCTGGGCAAGGCATTGGTAAGACCTCAAATCCACAGGCAACATATCCCAAGGACCCCAGCTTCTGCAGCCATCGTGAGGAGGATTCAGGTGCCCCATCTGCCCGACCCATAGAAACAACACCTCCAATACCGGAAGAAAGTGTGGGTGATATTGTTGCATGTGTGTGTGTCTGACTCTCTTACCTTGGCCTGCAGTAACTATACATGTGCGTGAGATGTTAGTAAAATTCCTGAAGTGTTTTCATCATTCTAGATTGTAGCAACAACAAGAAGCGCTGTGATGTGTGTGGACCCAAGAAGGACAGGAAGACAGTACACATGCATCAAGTGCAAGAAATACATTTGTAACACACACAGTAAAAAAAAAAACTATGTCCCTCATGTGGTGTGTAGACAGGCCTTAATTTGTGTTCAATGGGGCTCATTTATCATTTCCATAAAATACTGTATGTAAAATGTGTCCTTCCGGTTTGTTCAGTTCCAAGCAATAAACATCAATAGTGATGAAAATACTTGTTTAATTTATATTTGTTCAAGATAAACATGATTTATTCTACCGATTTCTTGAGCATAAGTTTTTTAATTTTAAATAAATTAATAGCACCTATTATTGATAAATGTGATCTAGCAGAGGTAAATGGCAAATATTAACCATGTATGCTGTCTATATTGCTTGTAATTGATATCAGTCAACATCTCAGTATTTTTACGTAAATCGTTATGGCTGTATTGTTTTAAAAACCCAATAATGTTGTGGGTCCATCAGACACATGAACATTGGGTAATTAACAAAAACATGGAAAACACACAAGAGTTTTAACAGGTGTGCCTTGATAAAAGTTAATTTGTCGAATTCCTTTCCTTCTTGATGCGTTTGAGCCAATCAGTTGTGTTGTGACAAGGTAGGGGTGGTATACAAACGATAGCCCTATCTGGTAAAAGACCAAGTCCATATTAGGGCAAGAACAGCTCAAATAAGCAAAGTCATGAAGGTCAGTCAATGCGGGAAATTCCAATAACTTTGAACGTTTCTTCAAGTGCAGTCAAAAACCATCAAGCAGTATGGTGAAATTGGCTCTCATGAGGACCGCCACAGGAAAGAAAGACCCAGAGTTACCACTGCAGCAGAAGATACGTTCATTAGACTTACCAGCCTCAGAAATTGCAGCCCAAATAAATGCTTCACAAAATTCAAGTAACAGACATCAACATTAACTGTTCAGAGGAGACCACGTGAATCAGGCCTTCATGGTCGATTTGCTGCAAAGAAACCACTACTAAAGGACCAATAAGAAGAAGAGACTTGCTTGGGCCAAGAAACACGAGCAATGGACATTAGACCAGTGGAAATATGTCCTTTGGTCTGATGAGTCCAAATTTGAGATTTTTGGTTCCAACAGCCGTGTCTTTGTGAGAAGCAGAGTAGGTGAACGGATTATCTCTGCATGTGTGGTTCCCACCGTGAAGCACGGAGGAGGAGGTGTGATGGTGCTTTGCTGGTGACACTGTCTGTGATTTATTTAGAATTCAAGGCAAACTTTAGCAGCATGGATACCACAGATTTATGCATTGATATGCCATCCCATCTGGTTTGTGCTTAGTGGGACTATCCTTTGCTTTTCAACAGGACAATGACCCATCACACATCCAGGATGTGTAAGAGCTATTTGACCTGGAAGGAGAGTGATGGAGTGCTGGCCTCCACAATCACCCGACTTCAACCCAATTGAGATGGTTTGGGATGAGTTGGACCGCATAGTTAAGGAAAAGCAGCCAACATGTGCTCAGCATATGTGGGAATTCCTTCAAGAATGTTGGAAAAGCATTCCAGGTGAAGCTGGTTGAGGGAATGCAGAGTGTGCAAAGCTGTCATCAAGACAAAATGTAGCTATTTGAGGAATCTCAAATATATTTCGATTTGTTTAACACTTTTTTGGTTACTACTTGATTCCATATGTGTTATTTCATAGTTGTAATGTCTTCTCTATTATTCTACAATGTAGAAAATAGTAAAAATAAAGAAAAATCCTTGAATGAGTAGATGTGTCCAAACTTTTGACTGGTACTGTAGGTCTTGATGCCATCAGCCAGTTTTATGCAGGGTCGTATTGTAGTGCACTATCTAGGGAATACGTTGCCATTGAGCCCTACATCTGTGTTCTTCTTACCTTAGAGATGTAGGCCTTGATGCCCTCGGCCAGTTTGATGCAGGGCTCTCCAAACAGCTGAGCCAGGTTCTCTGGGATGTCTTGGTCTTTATCCAGAGCATTTAACAGACTGAGACACTTCAGCTCCTCTGTTACACCCTGGCTACGCACCTACAGGGAGGAGAGAATAGGAAAACTTGGGTTACTAGAGATAGTATAAGTGTACGTAGCAGTAACAAAGCATTCAGCAGACTGATACACTTCAACTGCTCTGTAATGCCCTGGCGATACATTTTTTTATTTTTTATTTAACCTTTAACTAGGCAAGTCAGTTAAGAACAAATTCTTATTTACAATGATGGCCTAGGAACAGTGGGTTGTTGCCTTGTTCAGAGGCAGAATGACAGATTTTTACCTTGTCAGCTCGGGGATTCGATCTAGCAACCTTTCGGTTACTGGCCCAACGCACTAACCACTAGGCTACCTGCCGCCCCAGCTTTGCTGGTGACACTGTCTGTGATTTATTTAGAATTCAAGGCTAACTTTAGCAGCATGGCTACCACAGTATTCTGCAGCGATACGCCATCCCATCTGATTTGCGCTTAGTGGGACTATCATTTGCTTTTCAACAGGACAATGACCCATCACACATCCAGGCTGTGTAAGGGCTATTTAACCTGGAATGCGATGCGATGCATCTACAGGGAGCAGAGAATAGAAAAGACTTAGCGTGACATAAAGCCATATAAGCAATGCATAGAGTGATATAAAGCATTCAACAGACAGAAACTTTAGCTCCTCTGTTACGCCCTGGCTACGCACCTACAGGGAAGGGGACAGGGAAAACATATTTTAGGAGAGGTAGTGTAAGTGTTATAAGTGTGACATATGGCATTCATAGGCACTTTGAATGTCACAATCAATGAGCGATTGCGTCAATGGTGGCAGACCAACAGCAAGATGAGAACAAGATCGGTCATTTTATGAATGTTAGTGCTTTCTAGAGGTCGACCGACTATGATTTTTCAACGCCGATACCGATACCGATTATTGGAGGACCCAAAACCCCGGTACCGATTAATCTGACGTTTTTTTTGCATGTATTTATTTATTTGTAATAATGACAATTAAAACAATACTGAATGAACACTTATTTTAACTTAATATAATACATCAATAAAATCAATTTAGCCTCAAATAAATAATGAAACATGTTTAATTTGATTTGAATAATGCAAAAACAAAGTGTTGGAGAAGAAAGTAAAAGTACAATATGTGCCATGTAAAAAAGCTAACATTTAAGTTCCTTGCTCAGAACATATGAAAGCTGGTGGTTCCTTTTAACATGAGTCTTCAATATTCCCAGGTAAGATGTTTTAGGTTGTAGTTATAATAGGAATTATAGGACTATTTCTCTCTATACGATTTGTATTTCATATACCTTTGACTATTGGATGTTCTTATAGGCACTTTAGTATTGCCAGTGTAACAGTATAGCTTCCGTCCCTCTCCTCGCTCCTACCTGGGCTCCAACCAGGAACACATCGACAACAGCCACCCTCGAAGCAGCGTTACCCATGTAGAGCAAGTGACGTTTGAAACGCTATTAGCGCGCACCCCGCTAACTAGCTAGCCATTTCACATCGGTTACACCAGCCTCATCTTGGGAGTTGATAGGCTTGAAGTCATAAACAACGCAATGCATTGCGAAGGGCTGCTGGCAAAACGCACGAAAGTGCTGTTTGATTGAATGCTTACGAGCCTGCTGCTGCCTACCATCGCTCAGTCAGACTGTTCTATCAAATCATAGACTTAATTATAACACACAGAAACACGAGCCTTAGGTCATTAATATGGTCGAATCCGGAAACTATCATCTCGAAAACAAAACGTTATTCCTGTTACATTGCACAACCTTCAGTGTTATGTCATAATTACGTAAAATTCTGACAAATTACCCAAAGTGTTGCATATACCCTGACTGCGTGCAATGAACGCAAAATGACACAATTTCACCTGGTTAATATTGCCTGCTAACCTGGATTTCATTTAGCTAAATATGCAGGTTTAAAAATATATACTTCTGTGTATTGATTTTAAGAAAGGCATTGATGTTTATGGTTAGGTACAGTCGTGCAACGATTGTGTTTTTTTCGCAAATGCGCTTTTGTTAAGAAAGGCATTGATGTTTATGGTTGGAGCAACGTGTACCTAAGCGATTATATGCAACGAAGGACAGGCTAAATAAAGTTGTAATATCATCAACCATGTGTAGTTAACGAGTGATTATGATTGATTGATTGTTTTTTATAAGATAAGTTTAATGCTATCTAGCAACTTACCTTGGCTTCTTACTGCATTCGCGTAACCTCGTGGAGTGCAATGTAAAGCAGGTGGTTAGAGCGTTTGACTAGTTAACCGTAAGGTTGCAAGATTGAATCCCTGAGCTGACAAGGTAAAAATCTGTCTTTCTGCCCCTTTCTGCCCCCTGAACAAGGCAGTTAACCCACCGAATATGTTCTTAACTGACTTGCCTAGTTAAATAAAGGTAAAAAATACAATTAATTTTTTTTTAAATCGGCCAAATCGGCGTCCAAAAATACTTATTTCCGATTGTTATGAAAACTTGAAATCGGCCCTAATTAAATCGGCCATTCCGATTAATCTGTCGACGTCTAGTGCTTTCATTACGTCTGGAATGTGTCATCCTTAATAACAGTTTCAATGACATTCACAGACTGCTTAACTAGCGGTTGTCAAGGTTGTCTAAAGGATCGGACCAAAGTGCAGCATGGTTGTAGTTCCACAAATGTATTATTCCGTGAAACGTTGCAATACACAAATAACTTGAATAACAAAAGCAACAAACCGTGACGCAGAGAGAAATAAACACTTCTCAAAAGAAAACAACCCACAAACACCAGTGGAAAAAACCCCTACTTAAATATGATCTCCAATTAGAGACAACGAGGACCGGCTGCCTCTAATTGGAGATCATCCCAAAAAACCCAACATAGAAACCTAGAATAACCACAGAAATAGATAACATAGAAAACCACCCAAAAACACCCCGTCACGCCCTGACCTACTCTACTATAGAAAATGACATCTTACAAGGGTCAGGACGTGATAGGTGGGTGGGCATTCTATGTTTTTGTTTTCTATGTTTTGGCCAGGTATGGTTTCCAATCAGAGGCAGCTGTCTATCGTTGTCTCTAATTAGAAGCCATACTTAGGCAGCCTGTTTTCCTGTGTTGGTGTGGGTAGTTGTTTTCCGTTTTGTTAGTATACCTGACAGAACTGTTGGCTGTCGTTTTGTTGTTTTTTGTTTAAGTGTTTTCATTAAAGTAAAGTATGAGCACTCTACATGCTGCTCCTTGGTCCCCTTGATATGACCCTCGTTACAGCGGTTTGATTCTCCTGGAATGAACTCGAACATACACCCAGATCCCCAGATATCTAATAGGCCAATAAACCAACCACTCCTCCAGGGCACACAGGAAATACTCAGATTTCTCTCTTTTCTTGCTCTCTTTTTGTCTTTCTCTCCATCTGAGACTCAGACTCTTTCTATCCCCCACTCAGATCCCTGCAGTTAATTTCTGTATTACGTTTGAGTCTGTGTGTAATTGAGTGTGTGTGTAATTTGGGGCCAGGGGTACGGAACCGGTTGGCCTTTAACAAGGCCCAACAGTTGCTTTCTTCACATTCTCTCAGACATACTGTTGACGTTTGAATGGTTCTCCATCCACCTAATAAAGGGGGAGTGAGGGAGGAGAGGGGGGACATAGGAGTGATTCCTCACGAAACCCAGTCAACAAAAGAAAGACCTATGGATTATATTTAATGAAAATTCGCCAAATCATGATTAGTCCTTGTTGACATATATACTGTATCTAAACCCATAATTGAGGAATAATTTATAAAAGGCCTTTCCAGGACTCCATAATGTTTCATCTGTTTTGATTTCAAGAAAACTTTTTTTACATTAATTTGACACGTACCAAAACAGGGTGTGATCATTCTACAGTGGACCGTACAGCGTACACTCAAACCAGAGTGACTAGAATGTATTAAGAACGTCCAGCTTCAATTGACACAACAGTCAACGTTTGAGCTGGCAACACTGTTTTTTACAAACATTTTGCACAAACAGTCCTTACAAATGTGACCAGTTTATTTTTGGATGCAATGTTCAGACATCCACAGAAGTGGCGACAGCATAACACAATCATCCAAACCGGAAAATGTAGGCCACATTAGTCCTAGCGCTAACTGAGGAAAGATTGACCTAACACAAGCAGTCATATTCAACTAACTCTCGGCTGACAGAAATCACAATATTAATTAGACAATAGAAATTACGGGTGAGCTTACCATTGATCGAAAATTTCATAAAAAACTCTTTCCAAAAATCGAAAGTAATCCGATGGGTAGTTTGTGGACACTGCCATGTTTAATTTTTCTGGTCAACCAAAGATAAGACTAGATGAGTTTGATCTGTTTGCAGTATGCATGTTGAAGGGGGTGTGTCGTCTACCATCACTCACTTACCATCATTCACTTCCGGAAGTTTACTCGAAAGATGAGTGAACCATCCCTCACCTCATTTTGTTATAACATCTTGGGTTTGACAAACGTTTACGTGACAACCAGAATGCATTGTATAATGTCAACAAACATGGCGCCCCATATACCTGGCATATAGCTTAGTATTAGCTCATCATAATCAGTACAACCTTCAAAAAAGTATTTTACACACATCAAATGTGTCCATTACAATCTATGCATGAATAGGAATGCATGATTTGGCACCAGAACTTGAAAACGTAAATACATTATGAAAACAGTAAATACAGTTGAAGCCAGAAGTTTACATACACTTAGGTTGAAGTCATTAAAACTCATTTTGCAACCACTCCACAACTTTTTTCTTAACAAACTATAGTTTTGGCAACTTGGTTAGGACATCTACTTTGTGCATGACAAGTAATTTTTCCAACAATTGTTTACAGACCGATTATTTTACTTAAAATTCACTGTGGGTCAGACGTTTACATACACTAAGTTGACTGTGCCTTTAAACAGCTTGGAAAATTCCAGAAAATGATGTCATGGCTTTAGAAGATTCTGATAGGCGAATTTACATAATTTGAGTCAATTGGAGGTGTACCTGTGGATGTATTTCAAGGCCTACCTTCAAACTCAGTGCCTCTTTGCTTGACATCATGGGAAAATCAAAAGAAATCAGCCAAGACCTGAGAAAATAAATTGTAGACCTTCACAAGTCTGGTTCATCCTTGGGAGCAATTTCCAAACACCTGAAGGTACCACGTACATCTGTACAAACAATAGTACGCAAGTATAAACACTATGGGACAACGCAGCCATCATACCGCTCAGGAAGGAGACGCATTCTGTCTCCTAGAAATGAACATACTTTGCTGTGAAAAGTGCAAATCACTCCCAGAACAGCAGCAAACGACCTTGTGAAGATCCTGGAGGAAACAGGTACAAAAGTATCTATATCCATAGTAAAACGAGTCCTATATTGACACAACCTGAAAGGCCGCTCAGCAAGGAAGAAGCCACTGCTCCAAAACCGCCATAAAAAAGCCAGACTACGGTTTGCAACTGCACATGGGGACAAAGATCATACTTTTTGGAGAAATGTCCTCTGGTCTGATGAAACATAAATAGAACTGTTTGGCCATAATGGCCATTGTTATGTTTGGAGGAAAAAGGGGGAGGCTTGCAAGCCGAAGAACTCCATCCCAACCGTGAAGCATGGAGATGGCAGCATCATGTTGTGGGGGTGCTTTGCTGCATGAGGGACTGGTGCACTTCACAAAATAGATGGCATCATGAGAAGGAAAATGATGTGGATATATTGAAGCAACATCTCAAGACATCAGTCAGGAAGTTAAAGCTTGATCACAAATGGGTCTTCCAAATGGACAATGACCCTAAGCATACTTCCAAAGTTGTGGCAAAATGGCTTAAGGACAACAAAGTCAAGGTATTGGAGAGGCCATCAGAAAGCCCTGACCTCAATCCTATAGAACATTTGTGGGCAGAACTGAAAAAGCGTGTGCGAGCAAGGAGTTCTACAAACCTGACTCCGTTACACCAGCTCTGTCAGGAGGAATGGGCCAAAATTCACCTAACTTATTGTGTGAAGCTTGTGGAAGGCTACCCGAAACGTTTGACCCAAGTTAAACAATTTAAAGGCAATGCTACCAAATACACTCAATTAGTATGTAAACTTCTGACCCACTGGGAATGTGATGAAAGAAATAGAAGCTGAAATAAACCACTCTCTACTATTATTCTGACATTTCACATTCTTAAAATGACGTGGTGATCCTAACAGACCTAAGACAGGGAATTTTTACTAGGATTAAATGTCAGGAATTGTGAAAAACTGAGTTTAAATGCATTTGGCTAAGGTGTATGTAAACGTCCGACTTCAACTGTATATTATGATCCACACATATATACGGTATGCTACAATCAAAACGACAAGACGATATACAGAAAATAAAGGACTTACTTTGATTGGAATGCACACATGTACAAAGTTATTATTTGTAAGGACAAAAATGAAGGCAATGCAAGCGCCAGCCAGAAAATGTGCCAGGGGGAAAAAGTTTGTGCTAGATTGTGTAAATGTCTGCATACTTGATATGGGGAAAGACTAGGGAGGTGCTTGGGCTCTCATCGAAAAGAGTCAAGCCTCAAACAAATTGTCCACAACAGTGAAATGGGCTACATCTATTTGAAATAATGAGGAGGCGGAACATACCTGAATTCAAACTGTTGTTAGAAAATAAAACTTGTTGTAAAATAATTTCAAATTGACAAGTTTAAATATAGCCTATAGATAATTTGCAGGCAGCGTGTGTCTTGGTTTGAGGGCAGGGTGGGTTAACGTTCATGTTGCGTAACAATCACATTTTGGAACAGTGAGTGCATTCTGACATCACGTTAGAGATATTTGGAACTCACACGTGAAAAGGTTCATTTATGAATATGAAATATATAAACATAAATATAGAAAACATACCATTTGGATTTGGCAAAATTATGAATATATTGTTGAACATAATATACTCTATGGACATATCAATGTTCCAGAGTGGGATCTCTGCTAGTTTTAAAGTTATGGCCCATTTTATATAGAGAAATTGGTATATTAGGCAATGTATCCAATCACAGCCCTCCTTTTACTTGCATCATTGCACATTCTGTAAATCACCAGCAGAGGGCGGACATTTTGAATCCATTTTCACATTCACTCTGTTGGTAATGCTTACTTAAAGTTTCATATGACACAAATGTTTGCTATGTAGCACTTACAGACTAAATACTATGGAGTCTTAAAAGAGGCCTGGGTAAGGCCAAAATGTCATAAATATGCCAACTTTGATCAATTATTTCTCCTTTTAGATACAAATGTCAAATACATGTCAACAATGCTTTCTCCAATGGACTATTCTATGGATTACATTTTCTGAAAATCCTCAAAATCATGGTCTTATTTGTCTGTGTTCATGAGGAATCACTAGTATAAAACAAAATTCTGGCACATTCTACTTACGGGAAGTGTCTGGGTCTTCCAAAACAGTGGCTGGCTGCGCCTCAATCCAATATTGCCAGACATGGGGTGTGTCTCCATACTCTTGACAGTAGCATCCGCTCATCTCTTTTCCTTAGTCTA
This sequence comes from Salmo salar, assembly GCF_965601325.2. Classification (NCBI taxonomy): domain Eukaryota; kingdom Metazoa; phylum Chordata; class Actinopteri; order Salmoniformes; family Salmonidae; genus Salmo; species Salmo salar. The sequence goes on along the minus strand of NC_138297.1, from coordinate 33,496,617 downwards.
AAACGTTGTTAAAGTGCATGACTAATTTGTAAAAATAGAAGAGCGATTGCTTTTTAAAATATTTCACCATATTGCTGTGTTTTCAGATGAGTGTTAATGTAGAAGAGGAGACGAGGAAAAGGAAGCCACGTTAGACTATTGAGATGCACCCTATGTCTGGCTGGACTGCTGACTTTGCATTGTCTTTGTGATATCAGTGAGAGTTGATGTTTCGTGCATGAGTGTGCATGGCATGAAAAAGTAAAAGTGGGTTATTGGTGTCTTTGTAGGCCTTCGCCAAATGATTTGTTATTAAGGGGTATTAGTTTTGACAGGACTAGTTAGGGAGTGGTAGGATTGGTGTGTGTGAGTCCAAACCTCATTATTATAATAGAGATAATATCTACTTGAGGGCACTGGAGAGATAATGGGATAATTAAAAAGTCTTAAAGTACAGTTATTTTAACAGATGTTTACAGCAGGGGAGTGGAGACTGCAGTGTGTGCAAGTGTGTGTGTGTAATCCTTCCCTCCCATTAGATAAACCCCTATTACAGGATTAATATGTCATTAACTCTTCCCATAGCCAGGTAGAGGGGTCAGAGAGGACAGGAACACACACAAATCGACAAAGCCCCACAGATCTCAGGAACGCCATCAAGGAAGTGGGGAACAATGTAGCAGTGTTACCTCCGGACTCCCAGACACCAGGCACTGGCCATGGCCCAGTGTGTGTGTGTTCACAACGCAGGATTTTTACCAAGTCTTATTTCAGGTGATTATGGAAGAGAAGCCAGCCATGCAACTCAAAGCCGGGCCCAGAGACCTGGACTGTGTGTGTGTGAGGGAGTGTGTCTGTGTGTGTCATGCATGTGTCTATGTTTACGTGCTTCTGTACATTACATTTTGTAAGTGTGTAAGTGTGTTTCACCCCTCCCTACACTGTTAGTACAAGAGCGCAAAGGAGGAAAAGGAGGGAGGAAAAAGAGGAGTGTAGGAGTTCAGCCATGCTGTAGGGCAGGCATCATCAACTAGATTCAGCCTCGGACTGATTATTTTCTTGAGCTTATGGTCAGGTGGCTGGAACAGAACTACAAATAATTTGTAGACTGCAAATTGAACGCAAGAAGCACAAACAGACATATTTGACTAAAACAATCATTTCAAACCTGATGATGGCCCATGTTAACTCCAATGCTGCCCACAGTTGTGTCAAGTTGTCTGGATGTCCTTTGGGTGGTGGACCATTCTGGATCTGTCATTCTCATTTAAACCAAGTCTAGGAAGAGGCAGATCTGTTCTATGTGTTATTTCAATGATTCCCTTGCTGATCTCATGGTCTGTTTGGCGTTGCCACAAATGTTAAGGTCAGCAGTTATGGTAATCTGATCCTACATCAGAACAACATGGGGCTTCAGTTCAGCCAACTAACAGACAGAACCCGCTGCTTCCTGGGTTCCGTCCCAGGGTTCCACTTCCATCTATGACTCATCGCATTCTACTGTGTCCAAAATCGCTCATGCATCCAAGTGGCTACTGCCTTCAAACGCCGAGCGCGTCCAAGACGCTAATGTTGTCACTAACCTCTGACCTCTCATCTGAACCTCCTGCTAAAGAACACAAGAGCTAGGATCATTTTCATAGAACAGCCTGAAGCCACTGGATTCTCTGTCATGGAGGAGTGAGAGGGAAAATAAGTTTTAGGGAGATGAGGCAAAAAGGGGTTAAAGAGAGATTGGGAAGATAAAAAAAAATAGGGAAGAGGTGAGGGAGGGGTTAGGGAAAGGGGAGAGAAGACAGAAGGGAGTGAGAGCAGAGAGAGGAGAAGGAAGAGAGGCGACAAAGAGGTTAGGAAAGAGGGGAGAGGACAGCGGAGAAGGGAGTTGAAGGGATAGAATACAGAAAGGAGAACGAAGAAGGGGGAAAAGGAGGGTAAAGAGAAATATAGGCCTCAAGTCGGGGAGAGAGAGAGAAGAGAGAATGCGAGAGAGGAGAAAAAGAGGGGAATGTTCTTCCAGTAGCTTTAATTAATAGCTATAGAAATGAGAGTTGACTGTGGGACAGGAGGGTCCAATTTATGAAAGGTTAAAGGTAAATTAAAGGTTAAAGAACTTCCATCCAAAATACTTCTAATCATATAAAGAATTCAGTAAAACCATTATTTAAATGTGTTCCCGGCTCTTTTTCTCCTTCTCCCTCTATCCCCACCTCTTTCTCCATACCCAACTCCCCCCCCCTCAGCCTCTCTCTCCCTCCCCATCTCTCCGTCTCTCTAGCCCTCCCTCTCCCCTCGTATCTGTCTCTCTCCCTCCCGTCTTTCTCTCCCTCCCCATCTCTTTCCCTATACCTCCCCGTCTCTACTTCCCTTCCCCCTCTTTCCATCCCTCAGTCTTTCTCCTCTCCCCCTCCCTCCCACCTCTCTCTCTGTCTCTCTCCCCCCCCCCCCCAGTCTCTCTTTCTACCTCCCCTGTCTCTCCCTCTCCATCTCCCCATCTCTTTCTCTCTCCCCCTCCCCAGTCTTTCTCCTCTCCCCGTCTCCCTCCCACGTCTCTCTCTCTGTCTCTCTCCCTCCCCATCACTCTCTGTCTCTCCCCCATCTCTTCATCTCTCCGTCTCTCTCTCTCCCGTCTCTATGTCTCTCCCTCCACCCGTGTCTCTTTGTCCTTCCCCATCTACCTCTCTCCCTCCACCGGTCTCTAAGTCTCCCCTCCCCCCAGTCTCTCTCTCTGTCTCTCCCTTCCTCCCTGTCTCTCTCTTCCTACCCCTGCTCTCCATCGCTCCCTCCCCGCCTCTCTCTCTCTCTCCCCCGACTCTCAGTATCTCCTTCCCCTGGCTCTCCATCCCTGTCTCTCAGTCTCTCCATCCCTGTCTCTCCGTCTCCCTCTCTCCATTCTCCGTCTATCCATCCGCCGTATCTCCCTCTCTCCCCCGGCTCTCAGTATCTCCTTCCCCTGGCTCTCCATCCCTGTCTCTCAGTCTCTCCATCCCTGTCTCTCCGTCCCTGTCTCTCCGTCTCCCTCTCTCCATTCCCCGTCTATCCATCCCCCGTCTCTCCCTCTCCCCCGTCTCTCCCTCTCCTGTCTCTCTCCTTCCCCCCCATCTCTTTCTGTCTCTCGCTCTCATCCCGTCTCTCTCGGTCTCTCCCCATCATTCTGTGTCTCTCCCTCCCCATGTCTCTCCCTTCCAACATCTCCCTCCTTCCCTGCCCCCTGCAACTCTCTATCCCTCGCCCCGTCTCTCTCTTGCTCTCCCTCCCCCATCTCGCTCTCCACCCTCGTCTCTCTCCCCCTCATCTCTCTCTCCCCCTCGTCTCTCTCCCTGCCCCCGTCTTTCTGTCTCCCTCTCTCCATTCCCAGTCTATCCATCCCCCAGTCTCTCCCTCTCCCCCGTCTCTCTCTCTCTCCCCGTCTCTCTCCTTCGCCCCGTCTCTCGCTCTCCATCCAGTCTCTCTCGGTCTCTCCCCATCACTCTGTCTCTACCTCACCCAGTCTCTCCCTTCCACCGTCTCTCTCCCTGATCTCTCTCCCTCCCTGCTCCTCTGTCCCTCGCCCAGTCTCTCTCTTGCTCTCCCTCCCCGTCTCCCTCTCGCTCCCTCCCCCCTGCAACTCTCTGTCACTCGCCCCGTCTCTCTTGCTCTCCCTCCCCCGTCTCCCTCTTGCTCTCCCTCCCCGGCTCCCTCTCCGTCTCCCTCCCTGCAACTCTGTCCCTCGCCCTGTCTCCCTCTCTCTCTCCCTTCCCCATCTTGCTCTCCCTCCCCCGTCTCGCTCTCCCTCCCTCCCCGTCTCTCTCTCCATCCCCCAATCGCTCTCTTCCGTCTCTCTCTCCCACGTCTCTCTCCCACGTCTCTCTCTCTCACGTCTATATCTCTCTCTCTCCCACGTCTCTCTCTCTCCCCCCGCCTCCGTCTCTCGCCCTCCCATCTCTCCCACCCCCCTCTCTCTCTCGCCCTCCTCCGTCTCTCTCCCTCCCCCCTCCGTTTCTCTCTCTCCCTCATCATCTGTCTCTCCCTCCCCCGTGTCGTTCTGTCCCTCCCCGTCTATAGCCATCTCCCTCCCTCCATCTCTGTCTCTCCCTCTCCCCGTGTCTCTGTCCCTCCTCATGTCTCACTCCCTCCCTGTCTCTCTCCCTCCCACCCACGTCTCTCTCCCTCTTTCCTCCAGTTTCTCATTCCCTTCAACGTCTCCCTCCATCTCTCTCTCTACCACCGTCTTTCTCTGTCTCTTCCCCCATCCCTCTCCCTCCCCTAGTCTCTCCCACTCTCCCTCCCCCAGTCTCCCCCCCAGTCTCTCCCACTCTCCGTCTCTCCCGAGTGGCCAGCGGTCTAACGCGTGGCATCTCATTGCTAGAGGCGTCACTACAGACCCTGGTTCGATTCCAGGCTGTAACACAACCAGCCGTGATTGGGAGTCCCATAGGGCGGCACACAATTGTCCCAGCGTCTCTCTCCCCTACCGTCTATCTCCCTCTCGCTCTCCCCCTCTGCCCATCTCGCTGCCCCTCCCTGTCACATGCAGTTTAACGCGTCCCAAATGGTACTCTACTCCCTATAAAGCACATTACTTTTGACCAAGGGGACATAGGGTGTGCGCACGCATGTTTGCGTGTGTTTCCGTCTCCGTATATTTGTAGTACACGCTGACATAATCTATAGCAGTGACACTATCCTCTCTTCTTCCCGCTCATTTGTTGACTGATCTTGACCTATTGCTCTCACCATTTCCTTTTCTATTTCGCTCTTTACTTCCCCCTCCTCCCTCCTTTTTTCATCTCTCTCCCCCTCCCACCTGTCTCCCTCTCTTCTGATAGAGAAAATAAGTTCTATGGTCAACAAAAATGCCTATAACCATCCCTGGAAGATCCGCTCTATTTATAAACGCACAAAAACTGTATATAAAAAGTTTGGCGTTATGCAAGTCAGTTGCACAACACTCATTGTCAGGAGAGAATGAATTGAGAGAGAGAGAGGGTAGAAAGAGAGAGGGGGGAGAGAGAGCGGAAAGATGGATAGAGAGAGAGACAGAGAGGGAGATAAGTGAGAAGGAAAGAGAGAGTGTGTGTACTTTGGCAGAAGGGAATGTGTGTGAGGTTTATATTAGTAGCTTTGAGGGAAATTTCATGCATTGTGCTATTAAGATAAACCGCTAAAAGATTTGTATATATACACACATATATACTCACACACTAATCTTATACTATAGGAGACAATTAAAGAGAAGTATGTTGATATTTCCAAAGTCTTTCCCAACAGTGTTTTGTATCCAATCCAAGCACACGGAGTTGGCATAGCAGAAATTATGTCTGCGTCTCGTCCAAGGAACTTAAATTTATATTTTTTCCCCTCTCTGTCTCTCTTTCTCCAACTCCCTCTCTCTCCTTCTCCCTTTCTGCTGGAACGAGCATAGCCTTGCATTTTTTGTATTTTTTTTGTTTCACCTTTACTTAACCAGGTAGGCAAGTTGAGAACAAGTTCTCATTTACAATTGCGACCTGGCCAAGATAAAGCAAGCAGTTTGACACATACAACAACACAGTGTTACACATGGAGTAAAACAAAAATACAGTCAATAATATAGTAGAAAAATAAGTCGAAATACAATGTGCGCAAATGAGGTGAGATAAGGGAGGTAAAGGCAAAAAAGACCATGATGGCGAAGTAAATACAATATAGCAAGTAAAACACTGGAATGGTAGATTTGCAGTGGAAGAAAGTGCAAAGTAGAAATAGAAATAATGGGGTGCAAAGGAGCTAAATAAATAAATACAGTAGGGGAAGAGGTAGTTGTTTGGGCTAAATTATAGATGGGCTATGTACAGGTGCAGTAATCTGTGAGCTGCTCTGACAGCTGGTGCTTAAAGCTAGTGAGGGAGATAAGTGTTTCCAGTTTTAGAGATTTTTGTAGTTCGTTCCAGTCATTGGCAGCAGAGAACTGGAAGGAGAGGTGGCCGAAGGAGGAATTGGCTTTGGGGGTGACCAGAGAGATGCTGGAGCGCGTGCTACAGGTGGGTGCTGCTATGGTGACCAGCGAGCTGAGATAAGGGGGGACTTAACCTAGCAGGGTCTTGTAGATGACCTGGAGCCAGTGGGTTTGGCGACGAGTATGAAGCGAGGGCCAGCCAACGAGAGCGTACAGGTCGCAGTGGTGGGTAGTATATGGGGCTTTGGTGACAAAACGGATGGCATTGTGATAAGACTGCATCCAGTTTATTGAGTAGGGTATTGGAGGCTATTTTGTAAATGACATCGCCGAAGTCGAGGATCAGTAGGATGGTCAGTTTTACGAGGGTATGTTTGGCAGCATGAGTGAAAGATGCTTTGTTGCGAAATAGGAAGCCAATTCTAGATGTAACTTTTGATTGGAGATGTTTGATGTGAGTCTGGGAGGAGAGTTTACAGTCTAACCAGACACCTAGGTATTTGTAGTTGTCCACACATTCTAAGTCAGAACCGTCCAGAGTAGTGATGCTGGACGGGCGGGCAGGTGCAGGCAGCGATCGGTTGAAGAGCATGCATTTAGTTTTACTTGTATTTAAGAGCAGTTGGAGGCCACGGAAGGAGAGTTGTATGGCATTGAAGCTCGTCTGGAGGGTAGTTAACCCTTTCACACGTACCATCACACAGGGTGTGATCGTTCTACAGTGGTCCCTGAAGCGTATGATCACACCCCATGTGATTAGAACACTCATTTAGAACGGCCAGTTTCGAATGACGCAACAATCAGCATTTGAGCTGGCCACACTTTTTTCAGAAACTATTTACACAAACACAGTCCTTACAAAGTTATGTCCAGAATGTTAGCAGTTTATTTTTGAATGCAATGTTCAGATATTCACAGAAGTGTATATAGCACAACATGATCATCCTAACCGGAAAAATGTAGTCTACATTTGTCCTAGCGCTAACTGAGGAAAGATTGACCCAACACAAGCAGTCATATTTTCTAACTCTCGGCTGACATTAACTACAATATGAATTAGCTAATAGCAATTACTATGTATAATTAATCACATCAAGGGTGAGCTCACCATTGATCTAAATAATTAGGTAAAACACTTTCTAGAAATTGAAAGTAATCCGTTGATTAGTTTCAGCGCGCAGCCATGCATTTTTTCCTCACAGAAACCGAAGATAATAAGAGAAGACAAGATGAGTTTGGTCTGTTTATAGTATGCTTGTTGAAGGGGTGTGTCATCTACTGTCGTTCACATCCCACCATTCATTTCCAGAAGTCCTCAAAAAATGAGTGAACTCTTACTCTCCTCATTTTGTTATAACATCTTTGGTCAAACAGATGATTACGTGAAACCCAGAATGCATTGTATGTCAACAAACATGGCTCCATACACATAGCTGGAATTAGCTTAGCTCATCATAATCAGTACAACCTTCAAAACATTATTTTACACACATACTATGCGCCCATTACAATTTATGCAAAAATCGGAACGCATGATTTATCACAGGTAATTGAAAAACGTGAATAAAATACTAAATATATCAATAATACCACACAAAGCATTTTCTGATAGTGATTTATTGATACAAATGGCGCGTGCAGGCAGTCAATCACGGTAACCTCCCAATCTGAGCCATTCAGTGTTGTTGTAACAATCACATTCTGGAATGAAGAGAACGTTCGAACATCACGTGCATAAAAAAAACTCACGCTGGGGCGACCGTTAGAGATATTTGGAACTCACACGTGAAAGGGTTAACACAGTGTCCAAAGAAGGGCCAGAAGTATACAGAATGGTGTTGTCTGCGTAGAGGTGGATCAGAGACTCACCAGCACCAAGAGCGACATCATTGATGTATACAGAGAAAAGAGTCGGCCCAAGAATTGAACCCTGTGGCACCCACATAGAGACTGCCAGAGGCCCGGACAACAGGCCCTCCGATTTGACACACTGAACTCTATCATCAATTAGACACTACATTATAGAGGTTTGTCTGTATCAGCATGATATTGACCTGTCTAGTGTTAACGTTTACTCTGTTTAAATCAATACGCAAAATCAATTACACTACCGGTCAAAAGCTTAAGAACACCTACTCATTCAAGAGTTTTTCTTTATTTTTACTATTTTCTACATTGTGGAATAATAGTGAAGACATCAAAACTATAAAATAAAAAAAGTGTTAAATCAAAATATATTTTGAGAGTCTTCAAATATCCAACCTTTGCCTTGATGACAGCTTTGCATACTCTTTGCATTCTCTCAACCAGCTTCATGAGGTAGTCACCTGGAATGCATTTCAATTAACAGGTGCCAATAACTTTGAAAGTTTCTTCAAGTGCAGTCGCAAAAACCATCAAGCGCTACGATGCAACTGGCTCTCATGATGACCGCCACAGGAATTGAAGACCCAGAGTTACCTCTGCTGCGAAGGATAAGTTCATTAGAGTTAGCAGCCTCAGAAATGGCAGCCCAAATAAATGCTTCATAGAGTTCAAGTAACAGACACATCTCAACATCAACTGTTCAAAGGAGACTGTGTGAATCAGGCCTTCATGGTCGAATTGCTGCAAAGAAACCACTACTAAAGGACACCAATAAAAAGAGACTTGCTTGGGCCAAGAAAGACGAACAATGGACATTAGACCGGTGGAAATTTGTCCTTTGGTCTGATGAGTCCAAATTTGAGATTTTTGGTTCCAACCGCTGTGTCTTTGTGAGACGCTATGTGGGTGAACGGATGATCTCTGCATGTGTATTTCCCACCGTAAAGCATGGAGGAGGTGTGATGGTGTGGGGGTGCTTTGCTGGTTACACGGTCAGTGATTTATTTAGAATTCAAGGCACACTTAACCAGCATGGCTACCACAGCATTCTGCAGCGATACGCCATCACCCCTGGTTTGGGCTTAGTGGGACTATCATTTGTTTTTCAACAGGACAATGACCCAACACACCTCCAGGCTGTGTAAGGGCTATTTTACCAAGAAGGAGAGTGATGGAGTGCTGCATCAGATGACCTGGCCTCCACAATCCCCCAACCTCAGCCAAATTGGGATGGTTTGGGATGAGACGGACCGCAGAGTGGAGGAAAAGCAGCCAACAAGTGCTCAGCATATGTGGGAATGCCTTCAAGACTGTTGGAAAAGCATTCCAGGTGAAGCTGGTTGAGAGAATTCCAAGAGTGTGCAAAGCTGTCATCAAGGCAAAGGGTGGCTATTTGAAGAATCTCAAACATATTTTGACGTGTTTAACACTTTTTTGGTTACTACACATGATTCCATATGTGTTATTTCATAGTTTTGATGTCTTCACTAATAAAGAAAAAGCCTTGAATGAGTAGGTGTTCTACAACTTTTGACCGGTAGTGTAGGTTATATCCCCTTCATGCTCACTTGGAGAAAACATGGAAGCCCCTGTTGTTCCGGATGACTGTGTGATCTCACTCTCCATGGGATGTAAGCAAAACTTTTAAATCATGTTAACATTTGCAAGGCCTCCGGGCTAGATGGAATACCAGGACCGGCCCGTTCGCAGAGCATGCAAGGACCAACTGGCAAGTGTCTTCACAGACATTTTCAATCTTTCCTTGTCCCAGTCTATAATCCCAACATGTTTCAAGGTGACCACCATTGTCCCTGTTCCCAAGAACTCCAAGGTAACATGCCTATATCGCCTTGTAGCACTCACATCTGTAATTATGAAGTGTTTTAAAAGGCTGGTCATGACACACATCAACACCATCATCTCAGACACCCTGGGCCTACTCCAATTCGCATACCGCCCCAACAGACGGTGCAATCTTAATTGCACATCACACTGCCCTCTCCCACCTGGACAAGAGGGAAAATAACTATGTGAGAATTAGGCTTGGGCGGTATACCGTATATATCATAAACCGAGGGTGTTTGGAAAAAGCCACAGGATGGTTATTCAATACTGTCACTTTCAAAACTACTTCTTAGAATTGTATCAATACATTTGAATATTTGTAGCTACCTTTTTAAGTTAATACCTGCAGTCAACTTGTGCAATATGTTAGGAGATGAAGCAGATTGAGTTCTTCATTTCACCAGTGTAACGGCGTTGGTAGTCGTGGTGTTAGGAATGAGGCGCAGGAAGCAACGAGCACAGGGAGTGTTGTTTTTTAATAACACTTTGAGAGAAAAAACAAAGTTCCCAAACACAGGGGAATAAATATAAGGTATGACAATGCCAAGCCGACACGAACTAGACAGTCGAATACAACAATTAATCCCGCACGACAAGGAGCGGGCCAGCTAAACTAAATAGCCCCTCTAATGGCTAATTGACCACAGGTGTCTAAAATAAAAAAAGGGGAAAAGCAAAAGGGAATCGGTGGCAGCTAATAGGCCGGTGACGACGACCGCCGAGCGCCACCCGAGCAGGAGGGGGTGCCACCGTCGGTGGGAATCGTGACAACCAGTCACATTATTTTACATTATGAAGCTTACCGTAGTTCCCCAGAACAGTTGAGCCTGTCACGCATTTATTTCTAAATAGCACAACGGGAGAAAGCGAGAGCCGGTGAATCCATACCTTCTATATCTATCGGCGAGTCTCTGTTGTGTGGCGCACATGAGGTGATGAAGTTACAATTGTATTCAATTCACTACAAAATGTTTGCAATCCGATATCTTACAATGGCTTTCTGTCAGAAGTCAAAGAGCTCTGGATGAGTTCCGTACAGCTGCCATTTTTCCCCGTTTTTTTCTTTGTGTACACATGCAGCTCTTCCTTCAGAAAAGCATGCATCACAACTATGTTAATTTGAACAATTTCTTTAGTTCAATAGCTACTAGCTATGCTTGATTCACTTTATGTGCTTGATTTTCCTGTCTTTGCAATTAGTTTATGGCCATTTTTGCTTGTTAGCATTTAGTCAACAATATCTATGTGATTTCGCTATTAGTTTGTGCAAATGTTTATAGCATTCTCGTAAGAGAGGCCCAATGGGCATTTCTTACTTTTTTAATCGCCCCCTTGTGTGCTATGCCGGTAATACCGTAAATCCCGGAACGAGAGGAGAATATTATTGTAACATGAAAATATGGTTACCTCCCAGGCCTAGTAAGAATGCTGTTCATAGACTACAGCTCAGCGTCCAACACCATAGTCCCCTCCAAGCTCATCCCCAAGCTCGGGACCCTGGGACTGAACACTCCCCTCTGCAACTGCATCCTGAACTTCCTGACGGGCCCAGGTGGTGTGGGTAGACAACAACACCTCTGCCAAGCTGACCCTCAACACAGGGGCCTCTCAGGGGTGTGAGCTTAGTCTCCTCCTGTACTCCCTGTACACCCACGACTGTGTGGCCATACACAATTCTAATACCATCATCAAGTTTACTGACAACACGACAGTGGTAGGCCGGATCACTGATGGCGATGAGACAGCCTACAGGGAGGAAGTCAGAATTGCCAGTGTTGTGCCAGGACAGTCACTCTCCCAATGTCCGTAAGACCAAGGAGCTGATCATAAACTACAGGAACTATGCAAATAGTCTGGGTAGCCATTTCATTAGATGTTCAGGAGTCTTATGGCTTGGGGGTAGAAGCTGTTTAGAAGCCTCTTGAACCTAGACTTGGCGCTCTGGTTCCCGTTGCCGTGCGGTAGCTACGTTGCCGTGCGGTAGCTAAGAGAGAACATTCTATGACTAGGGTGGCTGGAGTGTTTGACAATTTTTAGGGCCTTCCTCTGACACCGCCTGGTATAGAGGTCCTTGATTGCAGGAAGCTTGGCCCCGGTGATGTACTGGGCCATACACACTACCCTCTGAAGTGCCTTGCGGTCAGAGGCCGAGCAGTTGCCATACCAGGCAGTGATGCAACCAGTCAGGATGCTCTCGATGGTGCAGCTGTAGAAAATTGAGGATCTGAGGACCCATGACAAATCTTTTCAGTCTCCTGAGGGGGAATAGGTTTTGTCGTGCCCTCGTCAAAACTGACTTGGTGTGCTTGGACCATGTTAGTTTGTTGGGGATGTGAACGCAAAGGATCTTGAAGCTCTCAACCTGCTCCACTACAGCCCCGTCAATGAGAATGTGGCGTGTCTTGATCACGTTGAGGGAGAGGTTGTTGTCCTTGCACCACACTGTCAGATCTCTGACCTCCTCCCTATAGGCTGTCTTGTCATTGTCGGTCATCAGGCCTACCACTGTTGTGTCATCGGCAAACATAATGATGGTGTTGAAGTCGTGCCTGCCCGTGCAGTCATGAGTGAACAGGGAATACAGGAGGGGACTGAACACGCACCCCTGAGAGGCCCCTGTGTTGAGGATCAGCGTGGCGGATTTGTTGTTACCTACCCTTGCCACCTGGGGGCAGCCCGTCAGGAAGTCCAGGATCCAGTTGCAGAGGGAGGTGTTTAGTGACAGGGTCCTTAGGTTAGTGATGAGTTATGGTGTTGAACGCTGAGCTGTAGTCAATGAATAGCATTCTCACATAGGTGTTCCTTTTCTCCAGGTGGGAAAGGGCAGTGTGGAGCGCATTAGAGATTGCATCAGCTATGGATCTTTTGGGGCAGTATGCAAATTGGAATGGGTCTAGGGTTTCTGGTATAATGGTGTTGATGTGAGCCATGACCAGCCTTTCAAAGCTCTTCATGGATACAAACTTGAGTGCTACGGGTCGGTAGTCATTTAGGCAGGTTACCTTATTGTTCTTAGGCACAGGGACTATGGTGGTCTGATTGAAACATGTTAGTATTACAGACTCAGACAGGGGGGTTGAAAATGTCAGTGAAGACACTTGCCAGTTGGTCAGCGCATATTCAGAGTCCTGGTAATTCGTCTGGCCCTGCGGCCATGTGAATGTTGACCTGTTTAAAGGTCTTACTCACATTGGCAGCGGAGAGCGTGATCACACAGTCGCCTGGAACAGCTGATGCTCTCATGCCTGTTTCAGTGTTACTTGCCTCGAAGCGAGCATAGAAGTTATTTAGCTCGTCTGGTAGGCTCGTGTCACTGGACAGCTCTTGGCTGTGCTTCCCTTTGTAGTCTGTAATAGTTTGCAAGCCCTGCCACATCCGACGAGTGTCAGAGCCGATGTGGTACAAGTCGATCTTAGCCCTGTATTGATGCTTTGCTTGTTTGATGGTTCATCGGAGGGCATAGCGGGATTTCTTATAAGTTTCCAGGTTAGAGTCCCGCTCCTTGAAACGGCAGCTCTACCCTTTAGCTCAGTGTGGATGTTGCCTGTAATCCATGGCTTCTGGTTGAGGTATGTACATACAGTCAATGTGGGGACGACGTCATCGATGCACTTATTGATGAAGCCAGTGACTGATGTGGTGTACTCCTCAATGCCATCGGAAGAATCCCAGAACATATTCCAGTCTGTGCTAGCAAAACAGTCCTGTTGTTTAGCATCTGCTTCATCTGACCACTTTTCTATTGACAAGTCACTGGTGCATCCTGCTATCATTTTTGCTTGTAAGGAGTAATCAGGAAGATAGAATTAGGGTCAGATTGGGCAAATGGAGGGTGAGGGAGAGCTTTGTACGCATCTCTGTGTGTGGAGTAAAGGTGGCCCAGAGTTTTTTCCCTCTGGTTGCACATTTAACATGCTGATAGAAATTAGTTAAAACTGATTTAAGTTTCCCTGCAGTAAAGTCCCCAGCCACTAGCAGTGCCGCCTCTGGAAGACCCTTTTCCTGTTTGCTTATGGCAGTATACAGCTCATTGAGTGCGGTCTTATGCCAGCATTGGTCTGTGGTGGTATGTAGACAGCTATGAAAAATACAGATGAAAACTCTAGGTAGATAGAGTATCTCATGATAAGCTGTAGACCACACTACCTCAGGCGAGCAAAACCTCAAGACCTCCTTAGATATCGTGCACACTAAGCGCACACTCTCAACATCTAAACAAGTTCAAGTCGAGCACTCATTTAAGAGTAAGACAACTCAAAGGCGAAATCCATTAATGCCACAATAATGGAATTCAATACCCTTGACAATCAACAGTGTTCTGTCGTGGATGACGTTGGCTTTCGCCGACTGGTCGAGCCCCAGTACACACTATTTTTCAGATGTTGCCCAACCGGAGTTATACAGTATTGTTGAAACTCACATCCATGAGCGTCACTGTTATTAGCTTCACGACTGACATTTAGACCAGCGATGTCAGCCCCATGAGCATTATGAGTCTGACAGCACAGTGAGTCTGACAGCACATACTGAGGAAAGCTCAAGAATGTGCTGGTTCTCATACCGCTGCTGCCATTTCAATGGCATTTGAGAACATGTTTGAAACATGAACACTCCTAGCTCCATTCGAACAACTGACTCAACTGTGTCTTCAGCAGATGGGATACCCTGTCATGGCATCAAAACGCCTGCTAAACAAAATTGCCAACACAGACCGTGAGGTTAAAACTTACAAAAGTACTCGAGGCTATGAACAAGCGATTCGGTGACATGCTCTCTGAACCTCTTTACTGTGTCGCCACCATGCTCGATGCTAGATACAAGGACCGCTACTTCGATGCAGACAAGAAACGGGGTTTATGTGAAATGTTACATACACAGCTGGACAAGATGGAAATGGACACAGTGACAGTGCGCACCGAGGAAGAGAGGCCTCAGACAGACAGATATGAAACTTTACTGTTTGACATGCATGATGAAATCCTGGTTGAGAATGACACGACTGAACAAATTAACAACGACACAGCACAGCAAGTAAGTGAAAGAAATAGGTTTTGATTATGTTTTACTGGTAATGGGGATCTACGTAAATGCCAACCAAATAACTTTTTGGTCAGTGTGTGTGTGTGTGTAAAACTTTTATTTAACCCAGGCAAGTCAGTTAAGAACAAATTCTTATTCACAATGACGGCCTACCCCAGCCAAACCCGGACGTCCCTGGGCCAATTGTGCGTCGCCCTACGGCACTCCCAATCACGGCCAGATGTGACACAGCCTGGATTCGAGCCAAGGACTGTAGTGAAGCCTCTTGCACTGAGATGCAGTGCCTTAGACCGCTGTGTCCATGTGTGTGTGTTAACTATTTACTGTACTAGAATGCTTAAAAGGCCACTAAAATGTAAAAAATTGGTCATCGGTATAGTTTTTTTTTTGCCAAGGAAAGTATTACATATCGGTATCGGCCAAAAATGTAATATCAGTGCATCACTAGCAAATGTTGCATTGATTCAATCACAATTGCCACAGAAAAGGGTTGTTAGTGTTAACTAACAGGGAAAACTCTAGAAAGTTAAGTGAAGTTCAAACTCGTGCTTCTCTCCGTGGGCTGATTGTTCCCACTAAACTGTGCAAGTACTTTGCTCACAAGCTTATACAGTTGAAGTCGGAAGTTTACATACACCTTAGCCAAATACATTTAAACTCAGTTTTCACAATTCCTGACATCTAATCAGAGTAAAAATTCCCTGTCTTAAGTCTGTAAGGATCACCACTTTATTTTAAGAATGTGTAATGTCAGAATAATAGTAGAGAGAATGATTTATTTCAGCTTGTATTTCTTTCATCACATTCCCAGTGGGTCAGAAATTTGCATACACTCAATTAGTATTTGGTAGCATTGCCTTTAAATTGTTTAACTTGGGTCAAACGTTTCAGGTAGCCTTCCACAAGCTCCCCACAATAAGTTGGGTGAATGTTGGCCCTATCCCCCTGACAGCGCTGGTGTAACTGAGTCGGGTTTGTAGGCCTCCTTGCTCGCACACACTTTTTCGAATTTTCCATAGGATTGAGGTTAGGGCTTTGTGATGGCCACTCCAATACCTTGACTTTGTTGTCTTTAAGCCATTTTGCCGCAACTTTGGAAGTATGCTGGGCGTCATTGTCCATTTGGAAGACCCATTTGCGACCAAGCTTTAACTTCCTGACTGATGTCTTGAGATGTTGCTTCAATATATCCACATAATTTTCCTTACTCATGAAGCCATCTATTTTGAGAAGTGCACCAGTCCCTCCTGCAGCAAAGCACCCCCACAACATGATGCTGCCACCCCCGTGCTTCACGGTTGGGATGGTGTTCTTCGGCTTGCAAGCTTCCCCCTTTTTCCTCTAAACATAACAATGGTCATTATGGCCAAACAGTTCTATTTTTGTTTCATCAGACCAGAGGACATTTCTCCAAAAACGATGATCTTTGTCCCCATATGCAGTTGCAAACCGTAGTCTGGCTTTTTTAAGGCGGTTTTGGAGCAGAGGCTTCTTCCTTGCTGAGCGGCCTTTCAGTTTATGTTGATACAGGACTCGTTTTACTGTAGCCCATCAGAAGCTTCTAAAGCCATGACATAATTTTCTGGAATTTTCCAAGCTGTTTAAAGGCACAGTCAACTTAGTGTATGTACACTTCTGACCCACTGGAATAGTGATTCAGTGAAATATAAGTGAAATAATCTGTCTGTAAACAATTGTTGCAAAAATTACTTGGGTCATGCACAAAGTTGATGTCCCTAACCAACTTTCCAAAACTATAGTTTGTTAACAAGAAATTTGTGGAGTGGTTGAAAAACGAGTTTTAATGATGCCAACCTAACCTCTTACATCTAGACGTTCCGCTAGCAGAACACCTGCTCCAATATCCAATGATGGGCATGGCGCGAAATACAAACTCCTCTAAAATCCGAAAACTTCAATTTTTCAAACATATGACTATTTTACAGCATTTTAAAGACAAGACTCTCGTTAATATAACCACACTGTCCGATTTCAAAAAGGCTTTACAGCGAAAGCAAAACATTACATTATGTCAGCAGAGTACCCAGCCAGAAATAATCAGACACCCATTTTTCAAGCTAGCATATAATGTCACAAAAAACAAAACCACAGCTAAATGCAGCACTAACCTTTGATGATCTTCATCAGATGACACACCTAGGACATTATGTTATAAAATGCATGCATGTTTTGTTCAATCAAGTTCATATTTATATCAAAAACCAGCTTTTTTACATTAGCATGTGACGTTCAGAACTAGCATAACCCCCGCAAACATCCGGTGAATTTACTAAATTACTCACGATAAACGTTCACAAAAAACATAACAATTATTTTAAGAATTATAGATACAGAACTCCTCTATGCACTCGATATGTCCGATTTTAAAATAGCTTTTCGGTGAAAGCACATTTTCAATATTCTCAGTAGATAGCCCAGCCATCACGGCTAGCCATTTAGACACCGACCAAGTTTAGCCCTGACCAAACTCCGATTTACTATTACAAAAGTTTGATTACCTTTGTTGTCTTCGTCAGAATGCACTCCCAGGACTGCTACTTCAATAACAAATGTTGGTTTGGTCCAAAATAATCCATCGTTATATCCAAATAGCAGCGTTTTGTTCGTGCGTTCTAGACACTATCCGAAGTGTAAATAAGGGTTACGAGCATGGCGCAATTCGTAACAAAAGATTTCTAAATATTCCATTACCGGACTTCGAAGCATGTCAACCGCTGTTTAAAATCAATTTTTATGCAATTTTTCTCGTAAAAAAGCGATAATATTCCGACCGGGAATCTGCATTTAGGTAAACAGAGGAAAGAAAACAAAGCATTCTGTCGACGCGGGCACGAGCCTGAGTCTCACAGTACTGTAACCAGCCACTACCCAAACGCGCTACTTTGTTTCAACCAGAGCCTGCAAAGCCACGATTCAGCTTTTTGCCGCCTTCTGAGAGACCATGTGAGCCGTAGGAAGTGTCACGTAACAGCAGAGATCCTTTGTAATGGATAGAGATGGCAAAGAAGGCCAAGAAATGGTCAGACAGGGTACTTCCTGTACAGAATCTTCTCAGGTTTTGGCCTGCCAAATGAGTTCTGTTATACTCACAGACACCATTCAAACAGTTTTAGAAACTTTGGAGTGTGTTCTATCCAAAGCTAATAATTATATGCATATTCTAGTTTCTGGGCAGGAGTAATAGTCAGATTAAATCGGGTACGTTTTTTATCCGGCTGTGAAAATACTGCCCCCTATCCATAACAGGCTAAGTGTATGTAAACTTCTGACTTCAACTATATATATATATAAAACATAATATGTGATCCGTTTCAAGAAGCTAGGCCAATGTCGCACGTCACTACTACACAGGAGAGGCATTTGAAAGTTTTTCCAGAATTACCTTCTGGAACATGTGAACTTTCATGTGCCTTAATAACAAATGTGTATGCCATCTGTAAATACGAATAAAATTGTTAAATTACGAGCCTAGTTTCCAGGAAAAAGTCAGGAACCTTCCCGCTAACCGTGATTGACTGAGATAAAGGATGGGCTGGACATGTCAAGAGATTAGTTCAGGTTGGTCTGCCATGTAGCACGCTTCTGTCTATAACATGTTAAATATATAGTGTTAGCAATGGAGAACTGCAAAAGTGTTGCTACTGCTCTCAACAATATTGCTGCCCTGAAGATCAGTGGGAACAAATTGTGATGGTCTACTTTCTGCACACGATCAGTGTGAACCGGGATGACTTGACACAACGGCCAAACAATTTTTAGCTAGCTACAAACCAAATGGAAAAGACACGCTCCCGTGAAGTGTTCATCCATGTATACAGGTAAGACTAACTATATTTTCAGATATTATAAGTTCCTAATTTTGTCAGAAAGTCGTTTTCATTGTAAGTTAAAGCGTACTGTTAGCTAGCAAGTGAACTGTTAGCTAACAAGCAATCTGTGTAGTAATCTTATTTGTATCTCAAACAGCCATTTGTATTGCTAGTTATAGCCTTATGGCTAAGCCCGCTACGCTCCGATAACACTGTCAAACTAAGAATTGATGATATAACTAGCAATCAAAAAGAAACTGAGGAACGACTCAAACTCCCCACCTTATGCTCTCCAAATGGATGTTAGCTGTGAGGGCCAAGATACACTGACTTTTGTTTGCTACATGTCGGGGGTGCTATTCACGAAGACATATTGTTCTGTCTCACGATTCCCGAGCAAGAAACGGCACGTACGAGGTACGCACTGTTAACCACGCCTCCTGACTTTGAGAATTTCCGATGCGACATGCATCAAGCACACTCATCTCAGTAGTGGTGGTGAGATAAGTGCTCTTATGTCAGACTAATTTGCAATTGAATGTCATAGCCCCACATAAGTATATGATGGTGAATTGAGAATACAATCAGAAGTACAGTTAGAATGTTTTGCAATTGACTGCGATAACCTTTTTTATTGGGGCTAACATTCGCTGTTAATTACATAATTTATTTTCACGTGGTTGGGCTCGCGAGAAAGTTCTTGTATCAAAATGGGGTCGTAGGCCCAAAAAGTTTGGGAACCCCTGGGTTAGTGTTAGGTTTAGAATAGGGCTTAGGGTAAGGGTTAGGTTTAAGTTTAGGGTTAGAAAAGGGTTAAGGTTAGGGTTAGTAGATAGACTAGTCAGTAACATGTTACTGACTAGTCTATCTGTAGATGCTCTATGAAAAGGCAACCTTATGCTGTTATTGGGCTATGTAGCATATACTCTTAGAAAATATTGTTATTTTGGGGTTCTATATAGAACCCTTTGGCTCTTTGGATGATATTTAAGATCACTAAAAAAGGTTATACATTTATTTACCCCATGAGGGCAAAGAACCTTGAGCGTTTTAACCCTACCCCAGAGTGTGATGTGGAGCGGACATCCGACACCTTAACTCTCTATGGCAGGGGGAGATCGAATTTGTATTTTACAAAATTGTTACCGAGGTCAGAGTGTCAAACAGCAAGGTTCATAGAGAAAGGTTCATACAAACCTGCACTGTTGCAAACTAAGTGCTAGCTAGGAGCAAGAGGAAATAATGTGTTTAATAAAAACACTCCTATAAACACATGATTTCCTCTTGCTTTAAAATAAATAGAAATTAAGGGGTTCTATACAGAACCTTTGATAATTTCAAATTTTAACTGCCCTTCAGAATTAAAAACCAACTGCCATTAAAGCATGAAGACGCACGAGGAAGGTGGTTGAACATGCAAATAGACTATTTTTCAATTTATTAAGGTAAACAAAGTTGATTATTTAATTCAAATATATGAAGCCAAAGTCATGTGATGAACTATGGGCTAGATAGATAAAGTTGTATTAGAATTTGTGCACCGTTTGTAAGCTAGCTAGCGAGCTGAAAAAGCTAGGCTACTTTAATAAACCACTTTACAAGCTAGCTAGCTTACAAATAAATATACTTTTTAAATTATGGAATATGAAAAATAGAGCTACAGACCCAGCCTGACATTGGAAATTAGCTAATTGTTCATTTTATTTGAGTATTTCAGTGAGGGGACTATTTTCTTGTAGTCAAAGAAGACTGTTGCTGACCTTTGTTGAAATTACGTGATGGCCAGTGGGCTGACAGAGGAGGTATGTATCTAAATGATTTATTAGTAAAGTATTATATATGCTATAATAAGTCTTTGTGATTCAATAGCCTAGTTAATCATGAATTGGCTTTTAACACACTATGTTTTGCTCAGTCTGGCAGTAACCCAACTATCAGAGGCAGAGGATCTCTTTTGGCTGCTGCTGACAACAGCTGGATGCAAATTGCTCTTCTACATCATAATAATATGTCTACGTAGCATTTTATCTTCATTTTGGCATATTAATTCATGTTTCTGCTCCTTTCTTCATATTCTCAGGAACCAGCCAGGCAACCACCCAAAATGTACTGTTCCATAAAGAAGTCAGTCAGAGTTGTTACCAAGATTGACATGGGCCATCATTCAAACAAAGGGATGCCGCCCAGGCCACCAGAGCATACTTCCAAACTATGTTTGCATATAGCGAAAATAAAATCGCAAAAATATGCTGGTCTTTTTCTCCATTATTTAACAGTTTATTCTATTATATTCTTAGCTAAAAAAAGTAGTAGCCTTAATTCATAAATTACACCATACAGGGTTCCAGAGTACCAGTCAAAAGTTTAGACACACCTACTCATTCAAGGGTTTTTCTTTGTTTTTACATTGTAGAATAACATATATGGAATCACGTAATAACCAAAAAAGTGTTCAAATCTTCAAAGTAGACACCCTTTGACTCAGTGACAGCTTTGCACACTCTTGGCATTCTCTCAACCAGCTTCACCTGGAATGCTTTTCCAACAGTCTTGTTGGCTGCCTTTCCTCCACTCTGCGGTCCGACTCATCCCAAACCATCTCAATTGGGTTGAGGTCGGGTGATTGTGGAGGCCAGGTCATCTGATGCACCACTCCATCACTCTCCTTCTTGGTTAAATAGCCTTTACAGAGCCTGGAGGTGTGTTGGGTCATTGTCCTGTTGAAAAACAAATGATAGAAATACTAAGCACAAACCAGATGGGATGGCGTATCGCTGCAGAATGCTGTGGTAGCCATGCTGGTTAAGTGTGCCTTGAATTCTAAATAAATCACAGACAGTGTCACCAGCAAAGCAACTTGACACCATCTCACCTCCTCCTCCATGCTTCACGGTGAGAACCATATGCAAAGATCATCCGTTCACCTACTCTGCTTCTCACAAAGACACGGCGGTTGGAGAGGACAGATTTCCACCGGTCTAATGTCCATTGCTCGTGTTTTTTGGCCCAAGCAAGTCTTTTTTTCTTAATGGTGTCCTTTAGTAGTGGTTTCTTTGCAGCAATTTGACCATGAAGGCCTGACTCACACAGTCTCCTCTGAACAGTTGATGTTGAGATGTGTCTAACTAGAACTGTGAAGCATTTATTTGGGCTGCAGATAGTTGCCGATTTCTGAGGCTGGTAACTCTAATGAACTTATCCTCTGCAGCAGAGGTAACTCTGGCTCTTCTTTTCCTGTGGCGGTCCTCATGAGATTCAGTTTCATCATAGCGCTTGATGATTTTTGTGACTGCACTTTAAGAAACTTTCAAAGTTCTTGAAATTTTCCAGATTGACTGACCTTCATGTCTTAAAGTAATAATGGACTGTCATTTCTCTTTGTTTATTTGAGCTGTTCTTGCCATAATATGGACTCTGTCTTTACCAAATAGGGCTATCTTCATTATACCAACCCTACCATGTCACAGTACAACTGATTGGCTCAAACGTATTAAGATGGAAAGAAATTCCACAAATTAACTTTTAACAAGGCACATCTGTTAATTGAAATGCATTCCAGTTGACTACCTCATGAAGCTGGCTGAGAGAATGCCAAGAGTGTGCAAAGCTGTCATCAAGGCGAAGGGTGGCTACTTTGAATAATCTAAAATATATTTAGATTTGTTTAACACTTTTTTGGATGCTACATTATTGCATGTGTTATTTCATAGTTTTTACGATTATTCTACATGTAGAAAATAGTAAAAATAAAGAAAAACCCTTGAACGAGTACATGTGGCCAAACTATTGACTGGTACTATTTATTTATTTATTTGCTCAGAAAACGTGGGGGCTAAATAAAACCACAAATAATGTGTAAGGCTACGCCAGGGTTCCACAACTGTTAGATTATTGATGAACAATCTAACACAAACAACATGGTTGGCCGCTATTGTCACAGGCGACATTCCAGTTAACATTTTCGGTCACACGATTTCCTAAAACTTTGTTAAATAGTGCATAAAGTTCGTCCACAACAGTGTTGGAATATCATCAGGCACGTCTCGTCATGAAACTTTATTCAAGTGTTCGTTAAACTCCAAAACTGCACTGCTGCTGCGGCCAACCCAACACTCTCCTCTCTCCCTCTTCCTTCTCCAATCCACTGAACAAAAACCAATTCCTTACCTGTGATACTGACATATTCAGGTACACGAAAAGTCCGGTGGTCGAGGCAATCTGTAGAACGATCACCACAATCACCACCATTGCGATCCACATCTTGGATGGCGCGGCATCGCGACGCGTGTTTACCGCAGCCGCCGTGGCCGGGACCATCATATACGTTGTGGATTCGCTGCTGATGCTTCTGAAGTAATCCTGCTGCTGCTGAAGGCTGTTCGGCGTGGCCATGGTAGCATTCCCGACACATGAGTATCCGTCAAAAACAACAACGAAGTCAAGGACGGGACGTGTATATTAAATCAATGTCCTGGCTACATGAGCGTGTCTCCTGCTTTTCGAGTCGGAAAGAGCCCCTTCAATGAATTTAGCGTGGGAGGAGGAGTGTAACCACTCCAGTCGTTTATCCTATTCCCCTCTGCCCCGAAGATTTGAGAGAAAGTTGACTGGGGTAACCACGTTCCAATCCTGCACACAGAGAGTGTGCGCAACCTGCCTCCCCTCTAGTTCCTTCAAGACAGAGATGCGTGCGTGATGTTAACCTCTCAGTTACCTCCTGAGAGAGTCCACCGCCACTGCACTGACCAGAATAGGACAAATATTTAGCCAAAACTCTAGAAAACTGAGCCTTGATTAAATATTTGAACTTTCCCTTGGCAATTCTATTTTATTGTTAGTATGGCTATGGAAATGTGTATTTGAAATGAATGGTTATTTTATTTTATCATGAAAAATTTAAACCTAACTAAAGTGTTTTTCATCTAACTTATATTTATTATTAAGAATAGATTACATTTGTGAAACTAAAAGGGAATCATTTATGGTAAAATAAACAACTTTCATCTCAAACACAAACTCCCAATGAAGATGCATTAAGTTGCATTTGAAATGACTGTAAAAGAAGCAGATAGATGTGAACAGATAAGTGACTGCTATTAGCGTTGTAAATATGTCTATCTTTATTAATAATCTTGATTTCCTTTCCGTCTCTCCCACTTTCTGTCTCTCGTCTCTACAGCTGTGTCATCATGTGTGAGCCAAGGGGACCACTGCTTGTCTCATTGCTCCATGAGTGTATGCTCTATATTGAGATGGGAGACAGATTGTGGGGGAGACTGGTTTTTGGACCCCGCCAGACAGACAGCCCTGATACTGAGGACCTCTCCCCCTCACACCCTCAAACTTTATTATACGACCAACTGACCGAATGGAGCCCTGGGAGAAAGGGAGTAGCCTAGGTTTATGAATAAATCATCCCCAGACACAGACACAGACTAATCTAAGGTCAGTTGTTTTGGGTGTTTTCTCTCCCAAATAGTTTGGCACAAGTACTTTGATTCTTACACTTCATAGTAGCGCACAGATGTGTGGTGATCCCTTTTCCAAACAAGTATGGCAGGCCTATTCCTCTCTACCTCTCCAAATGAGTATGACATCTCCTTCTCATAATACCTGGAAGCAGGGGAAGGAAAGCCCTGTCGCTTTTATGCTCCCATTCCGGTAAAGAGGTGAAACCACAGGTCTGCTCCTGATGTCAAAGGAGAAAAAAACTCTTCACAGAGATGTTCAACATGGTTGCGTTGATGAGCAACAATAAACCAATCAGACATTCATATGACAGAGCTGGCCGCAATCATTTGATTCAAATGATAGGGGGACTCCAAAAAAAAGTGTTTGAACCAATGACCTACAGAGATAAAATGATATACAGTATATGTCTCTGAGCGACAAATGTACCTTTTCTTGAGTCAGGCTTTTAATGTATACCCACTGAGCACAGACGTCAATTCAACGTCTATTCCTTGTTGGTTCATTTCATTGAAATGACGTGGAAACAACGTTGATTCAACAAGTGTGTGCCCAGTGGGTAGTGTAGTGATAGCCTATCTACTGTGCAACTGGGACTGCACAAAATTATCAATGTATGTAATCCACATGTGTTACTATTCAGACAAAAAGGAGTGTGTGTGTGTTCAAACTGTATTTCACCTGTAAACTGCCTGGATGGAAAAATAGGTGATTGCAAAGTTAAACAAACCATACAACTCTATGCACAAGGTACAGATGCAAAGTTTGGTAACAAAATGACGGCACAAACAGCACAAACCTTCATTGTTACCGAACTTTGCATATGCACTGTTCTTCAAGTAAATGTGTTTTTGTAACATTTTCTGTGGAAATTATTAAAGGTAGTCCTTGTGCATAGAGTTCTATGATTTGTTGAACTTTGCAATCATGCGTTTTTGTTTGACATACATTTTAAAGGGTAAAATCTGAGTCTCAGTATCACTCTGTTACTGTGGAATTGCCCAGCAGATCTCTCACTCACTCACTCACTCACTCACTCACTCACTCACTCACTCACTCACTCACTCACTCACTCACTCACTCACACACTCACTCACACACACACACACACACACACACACCTTGCCGTGAAGACTACTCTTCTGAAACTCTGTGCATGTATCCATCCATCTAAACCTGGGCTCTTTGTATATATATTTTGTATGTTTATGGCTTATGTGTGTATGTTCCTGTCCATATTGTGTCCCGCGGAAGGGCTGCCCGTGGCCAAATGTGGGAGGCAAAAGTTCACAATCTACATTCCTGCCATGTTAGATATCTGAGCTGGGGGAATACATCAGACACACACGCACTCACGCATATGCGCACGCGCGCAGGCAGGCAGAAACACACCTCAGCCAAACATGCGTACACACACACAAAAACATACCTTAGCCACACACACACACCGGACGCACACACACACACAGTGCCGTTTCTAGGCATAACCGACATAAGCAGCTGCCCCGCTAGGGGGCCCCCAACTCAAAAAGTATGTTCAGCTTACTGTTAGTTAGTACAGTAGAATACACCACGTGCAATTTAGAAATTTGGTAGTGCATCAGCAGTTTTCCTCTTTTTACTGTATGTCAGTCACTGACAGTCACTCAATTAGCCCATGTCAGCACTTTATAGATTGCTAGGTAAATTAGTCTAGCCAGCAATCTAAACCTTCTAGTAATCATGGCTGAATTACTGACCAGACACACAAGGCATGTGCCCAGGGACCCTGACCTCTAGGGGGCCCCCATTGATTTTGTTAGTCACTCTCACTGCTATATCATATGAACATGGCATGCACAATATATACAGAAGTATGTGAAAACCCCTTCAAATTAGTGGATTTGGCTAATTTAGCCACACCCGTTGCTGACAGGTGTATAAAATCGACCACGCAGTCATGCAATCTCCATTGGCAGTAGAATGGCCTTACTGGAGAGCTCAGTGACTTTCGACGTGGCAATATCATAGGATGCCACCTTTCCAACAAATCAGTTCTTCAAATTTATGCCCTGCTAGAGCTGCCACGGTCAACTGTAAGTGCTGTTATTGTGAGGTGGAAATGTCTAGGAGCAACAACGGCTCAGCAGTGAAGTGGTAGGCCACACAAGCACACAGAATGGGGACCACCGAGTGCTGAAGCACATAGCGCATAAAAATCTTCTGTCCTCGGTTCCAACTCTCACTACCGAGTTCCAAACTGCCTCTGGAAGAAATGTCAGCACAATAACTGTTCGTATTGAGCTTCATGAAATGGGTTTCCATGGCCGAGCAGCTGCACACAAGCCTAAGATCACTATGCGCAATGCCAAGCGTCGGCCGGAGTGGTGTAAAGCTCGCCGCCAATGGACTCTGGAGTAGTGGAAAAGCATTCTCTGGAGTGATGACTCACGCTTCACCATCTGGCTGTCCAATGGACGAATCTGAGTTTGTGGATGCCAGAAGAATGCTACCTGCCCCATTGCATAGTGCCAACTGTAAAGTTTGGTGGAGGAGGAATAATAGTATGTTTCTGGCTAGGCCCCTTAGTTCCAGTGAAAGGAAATAATTGTATATTTTTTTTTTAACCCTTTTCTCCCCAATTTCATGATATACAATTGGTAGTTACAGTCTTGTCCCATCGCTGCAAATCACGTACGGACTAGGGAGAGGCAAAGATCAAGAGCCATGCGTCCTCCAGAACACGACCCTGCCAAGCCGCACTGCTTCTTGACACACTACGCGCTTACCCCGGAAGCCAGCCGCACCAATGTGTCAGAAGAAACACTGTACAACTGGTGACTGTGTCAGCATGCATGCTCCTGTCCCACCACAGGAGTCGCTAGAGTGCAATGGGACAAGGACATCCCGGCCGGCTATAGCTAGGTTGCAATGGAGCCCGCTTTGCCTGGAATAGCTAACGAATGTTTCCAGCGCTGTAGAAGCTGTGTTTATTACGCACTTGTCCAGGACAGTGTTAACAATCCGAAAGTTCCAATGCTTAAAACACAAGTCTCAATTCTGTGCAAATTTATGGAGAAAAATGTTTGTCTTTCTCAACGCTGCCTTGTCATCTGTCCCTATCTGAATGGCCTGTGCTACCTGGAACTTGCCTGCCAAGGAAACCGAAGGCAGCAGCATGCTGCTAAGCAGACGGGAGTAACTGCAAGAGGTTCGGAGCTGCACCGGTGCCTGATCTACCTGCGCCTTCATCATATCAAAAATCAAATCACATTTTATTTGTCACATACACATGGTTAGCAGATGTTAATGCGAGAGTAGCGGAATGCTTGTGCTTCTAGTTCCGACCGTGCAGTAATATCTAACAAGTAATCTAACAATTTCACAACAACTACCTTATACACAGAAGTGTAAAGGAATGAATAAGAATATCTACATAAAAATATATGGATGAGCGATTGCCAAACGGCATAGGCAAGATGCAGTAGATGGTATAGAGTACAGTATATACATATGAGATGAGTGATCAGATGAGTAATGTAGGGTATGTAAACATTATATAAAGTGGCATTGTTTAAAGTGGCTAGTGATACATTTATTACATCCAAATTTTAATAATTAAAGTGGCTAGAAATGAGTCAGTATGTTGGCAGCAGCCACTCAATGTTAGTGATGGCTGTTTAACAGTCTGATGGCCTTGAGATAGAAGCTGTTTTTCAGTCTCTCGGTCCCAGCTTTGATGCACCTGTACTGACCTTGCCTTCTGGATGATAACGGGGTGAACAGGCAGTGGCTCGGGTGGTTGTTGTCCTTGATGATCTTTTTGGCCTTCTTGTGACACCGGGTGGTGTCCTGGAGGGCAGGTAGTTTGCCCCGGTGATGCGCTGTGCAGACCTCACTACCCTCTGGAGAGTCTTACGGTTGTGGGCGGAGCAGTTGCCGTACCAGGCAGTGATACAGCCCGACAGGATGCTCTCGATTGTGCATCTGTAAAAGTTTGTGAGTGTTTTTGGTGACAAGCCGAATTTCTTCAGCCTCCTGAGGTTGGAGAGGCGCTGTTGCGCCTTATTCACCACGCTGTCTGTGTGGGTGGACCATTTCAGTTTGTCCGTGATGTGTACGCCGAGGAACTTAAAACTTTCCACCTTCTCCACTACTGTCCCGTCAATGTGGATAGGGGGCTGCTCCCTCTGTTGTTTCCTGAAGTCCACGATCATCTCCTTTGTTTTGTTGACATTGAGTGTGAGGTTATTTTCTTGACACCACACTCCGAGGGCCCTCACCTCCTCCTTGTAGGCCGTCTCGTCTTTGGTAATCAAGCCTACCACTCGTCTGCAAACTTGATGATTGAGTTGGAGGCATGCCACGCAGTCATGCGTGAACAGGAAGTACAGGAGAGGGCTGAGAACGCATCCTTGTGGGGTCCCAGTGTTGAGGATCAGCGGGGTGGAGATGTTGTTTCCTACCCTCACCACCTGAGAGCGGCCTGTCAGGAAGTCCAGGACCCAGTTGCACAAGGCGGGGTCGAGACCCAGGGTCTCGAGCTTAATGACGAGTTTGGATGGTACTATGGTGTTACATGCTGAGCTGTAGTCTATGAACAACATTCCTACATAGGTATTCCTCTTGTCCAGATGGGTTAGGTTAGTGTGCAGTGTGATTGCGATTGTGTCTTCTGTGGACCTATTGGGGCGGTAAGCAAATTGGAGTGGGTCTAGGGTGTCAGGTAGGGTGGAGGTGATATGGTCCTTGACTAATCTCTCAAAGCACTTCATGATGACGGAAGTGAGTGCTACGGGGTGATAGTCATTTAGCTCAGTTACCTTAGCTTTCTTGGGAACAGGAACAATGGTGGCCCTCTTAATTAAAGCATGTGGGAACAGCAGACTGGGATAAGGATTCATTGAATATGTCCATAAACACACCAGCCAGCTAGTCTGCGCATGCTCCGAGGACGCGGCTAGAGATCCCATCTAGGCCTGCAGCCTTGTGAGTGTTAACACCTTTAAATATTTTACTCATGTTGGCTGCAGTGAAGGAGAGCCCACAGGTTTTGGTAGCGGGCCGTGTCGGTGGCACTGTATTGTCCTCAAAGCGAGCAAAGAAGTTGTTTAGTTTGTCTGGGAGCAAGACATTGGGATCCGCGACGGGGCTGGTTTTCTTTTTGTAGTCCGTGATTGACTGTAGACCCTGTCACATACCTCTCGTGTTTGAGCCGTTGAATTGCGACTCTACTTTGTCTCTATACTTATGCTTAGCTTGTTTGAATGGCTTGTGGAGGGAATAGCTACACTGCTTGTATTCGGTCATGTTTCCGGTCGCCTTGCCCTGATTAAAAGCCGTGGTTCGCGCTTTCAGTTTTGCGCGAATGCTACCATCAATCCACGGTTTCTGGTTGGGGAATATTTTAATAGTCGCTGTGGGTACAACATCACTGATGCACTTGCTAATAAACTCGCTCACCGAATCAGCGTATTCATCAAAACCTTTGAAATGCTATTACTTCAATTTCTCAAACATATGACTATTTTACAGCTATTTAAAGACAAGACTCTCGTTAATCTAACCACACTGTCCGATTTCAAAAAGGCTTTACAACGAAAGCAAAACATTAGATTATGTCAGCAGAGTACCAAGCCAGATAAATCAGACACCCATTTTTCAAGCTAGCATATAATGTCACAAAAACCCAGAAGACAGCTAAATGCAGCACTAACCTTTGATGATCTTCATCAGATGACAACCCTAGGACATTATGTTATACAATACATGCATGTTTTGTTCAATCAAGTTCATATTTATATCAAAAACCAGCTTTTTACATTAGCATGTGACGTTCAGAACTAGCATACCCCCGCAAACTTCCGGGGAATTCTCTAACAATTTACTAAATTACTCACGTTAACCGTTCACAAAAAGCATAACAATTATTTTAAGAATTATAGATACAGAACTCCTCTATGCACTCGATATGTCCGATTTTAAAATAGCTTTTTGGTGAAAGCACATTTTGCAATATTCTAAGTACATAGCCCAGCCATCACGGGCTAGCTATTTAGACACCCGGCAAGTTCAGCACTCACCAATATCAGATTTACTATTATAAAAGTTTGATTACCTTTTGTTGTCTTCGTCAGAATGCACTCCCAGGACTGCTACTTCAATAACAAATGTTGGTTTGGTCCAAAATAATCCATCGTTATATCCGAATAGCGGCGTTTTGTTCATGCGTCCCAGACACTATCTGAAATGGTAAATCAGGGTCGCGCGCATGGCGCAATTCGTGACAAAAAAAATCTAAATATTCCATTACCGTACTTCGAAGCATGTCAACCGCTGTTTAAAATCCATTTTTATGCCATTTTCTCGTAAAAAAGCGATAATATTCCGACCGGGAATGTCCATTTAGCTAAACAGAGGAAAGAAAACACAGCTTTCGGTCGACGCGGGCACGAGCCTGAGTCTCACAATACTGTAACCAGCCACTACCCAAACGCGCTACTTTTTTCCAGCCAGAGCCTGCAAAGCCACGATTCAGCATTTTACCGCCTTCTGAGAGCCTATGGCAGCCGTAGGAAGTGTCACGGGACAGCTAAGATCCTCACTCTTCAATAAACAGAGACAAGAAGAACGACACCTTGTCAGACAGGCCACTTCCTGCATGAAATCTTCTCAGGTTTTTGCCTGAGGGTGTTTAGGGGTGTTTTCTATCCAAAGCCAATAATTATATGCATATTCTAGTTACTGGGCAGGAGTAGTAACCAGATTAAATCGGGTACGTTTTTTATCCAGCCGTGTCAATACTGCCCCCTATCCCCAACAGGATAACATAATGTCCTAGGGTTGTCATCTGA
Source organism: Salmo salar (assembly GCF_965601325.2). NCBI lineage: Eukaryota > Metazoa > Chordata > Actinopteri > Salmoniformes > Salmonidae > Salmo > Salmo salar. Next base: position 33,465,841 of record NC_138297.1, on the reverse strand, counting down.
TGAAGATCATCAAAGGTTAGTGCTGCCTTTAGCTGTGGTTTTGTTTTTTGTGACATTATATGCTCGCTTGAAAAATGGGTGTCTGATTATTTCCTGCTGGGTACTCTGCTGACATAATCTAATGTTTTGTTTTCGCTGTAAAGCCTTTTTGAAATCGGACAGTGTGGTTAGATTAACGAGAGTCTTGTCTTTAAAATGCTGTAAAATAGTCATATGTTTGAAAAATGGAAGTTTTCGGATTTTAGAGGAGTTTGTATTTCGCGCCACGCCGTCATTGGATATTGGAGCAGGTGTTCCGCTAGCGGAACGTCTAGATGTAAGAGGTTAAACAAATTCTTCAAAGTAGCCATGATTAACAACTCATGGTGTAATTGTGATAACATACAGGAACTCAAGTCCTTTTGTTCACCTGACCTAGAATACCTCACAATCAAGTGCAGACCGTATTATCTCCTAAGAGAATTTTCTTCAGTTATCGTCACAGCCGTGTATATCATCCCTCAAGTTGTTACCACGACAGCCCTCAAAGAACCACATCTCCTGAGGCCGAATTAATTGTAGCTGGGGATTTAAAAAAAGCAAATTTGATGAAAGGCCTGCCGAAGATCTATCAACACATTGACTGTAGCTCTCACGCTGCTAAAACACTCGACCACTGCTACTCCAACTTCCGGGATCCCTACAAGGTCCTATCCCGCTATCCTTTCAGCAAATCTGATCACAACTCAATTTTGCTCCACCCTTCCTACAGGCAGAAACTCAAACAGGAAGTACCCATTCTAAGGACTATTCAACGCTGGTCTGACCAATCAGAATCTATGCTTCAAGGTTGTTTTGATTACGTGGACTGGGATATGTTCTGGGTAGCCTCCGAGAATAATATCGACATATACACTGATACGGTGACTGAGTTTCTCAGGAAGTGTATAGGAGATGTCATACCCACTGTGACTAATAAAACCTACCCTAACCAGAAATAATGGATAGATGGCAGCATTCACACAAAACTGAAAGTGCGAACCATCGCATTTAACAATGGCAAGGTGAATGGGAATATGGCCGAATACAAACAGTGTAGTTATTCCCTCCGTAAGGCAATCAAACAGGCAAAATGTCAGTATAGAGACAGAGTGGAGTCGCAATTCAACAGCTCAGACACGAGACGTATGTGGCAGGGTCTACAGACAATCACGTAAAACAAAGGGAAAATCCGACGTCTCGCTTCCAGACAAGCTAAACACATTCTTCGCCCGCTTTGAGGATAGCACAGTGCCACCAACGTGGCCCGCTACCAAGGACTGTGGGTTCTCCTTCTCTGTGGCCAATGTGAGTAAGACATTTAAGCGTGTTAACCCTCGCAAGGCTGCCGGCCCAGACGGGATCCCTCGCTCGTCCTTAGAGCATGCACAGGCCAGCTGGCTGGAGTGTTTACGGGCATATTCAATCTCTCCCTATCCCAGTCTACTGTCCCCACATGCTTCAAGAGTTTGTCCACTATTGTTCCTGTACCCAAGAAGGCAAAGGTAATTGAACTAAATGACTATCGCCCGTAGCACTCACCTCGGTCATCATGAAGTGCTTTGAGAGACTAGTCAAGTATCATATCAACTCCACCTTACCTGACACCCTAGACCCAGTCCAATTTGCTTACCGCCCCAATAGATCCACGGAAGATATAACCGCCATTGCACTGCACACTGCCCTATCCCACCCGGAAAAGAGGAATACCTATGTAAGAATGCTTTTCATTGACTGTATCTCAGAATTCAATACATAGTACATTCCAAGCTCATCACTAAACTTGAGGCCCTGGGTCTGAACCCTGCTCTGTGCAACTGGATCCTGGGCTTTCTGATGGGCCGCCCCAGGTTCTGAAGATAGGGAAAAACCCCTCCACTTCGCTGATACTCAACACTGGGGCCCCACAAGGATGTGTGCTCAGCCCCCTCCTGTACTGCCTGTTTGTCCATGACTGCGTGGCCTCGCATGCCTCCAATTCAATCATCTGATTACCGACAATGATGAGATAGCCTACAGGATGGAGGTGAGTGCCCTGGGAGTGTGGTGCCAGGAAAATAACCTCTCACCCAATGTCAACAAAATAAAGGAGCTGATCAAGGACTTCAGGAAATAGCAGAGGGAGCACCCCCCTTTCCACATCGACGGGACCGCAGTGGAGATGGTAGAAAGCTCCAAGTTCGTCTGCGTACATATCACTGACAAACTGAAATGGTCCACCCACACAGACAGTGTGGTGAAGAAGGCGCTACTGCACCTCTTCAACCTCAGGAGGCTGAAAAAATGTGGCTTGGCACCTAAAACCCTCACAAACTTCTACAGATGCACAATTGAGAGCATCCTGTCGGGCTGCATCACTGCTTGGGGCGGCAGCGTAGCCTAGTGGTTAGAGCGTTGGACTAGTAACTGAAAGGTGCAAGATCGAATCTCCAAGCTGACAAGGTACAAAATCTGTCGTTTTGCCCCTGACCAAGGCAGTTAACCCACTTCCTAGGACGTCATTGAAAATAAGAATTTGATCTTAACTGACTTGCCTAGCTAAATAAAGGTAAAATAAAAAAAGGCAACTGCACCGCCTGCAACCGCAGGGCTCTCCAGAGGGTGGTGTGGTCTGCCCAACGCATCACTGGGGGAAAACTACTTGTCCTCCAGGACACCTACAGCACCCGATGTCACAGGAAGGCCAAAACGATCATCAAGGCCAACAACCACCTGAGCCAATGCATGTTCACCCCGCTATCATCCAGAAGGCGAGGTCAGTACAGGTGCATCCAAGCTGGGACCGAGAGACTGAAAAACATCAGACTGTGAAATTCTGTTACTTAGCCATCACTAGCACATTAGAGACTGCTGCCTTATATACATAGACTTAAAATCACTGGCCACTTTAATAATGGAAAACTAGTCACTTCAATAATGTTTACAAATTTTGCATTACTCATCTCATATGTATATGTAACCGATGTGAAATGGCTAGTTAGTTAGCGGTGGTGCGCGCTAATAGCGTTTCAATCGGTGACGTCACCCGCTCTGAGACTTGAAGTAGGGTTGCCCCTTGCGTTGCAAGGGCCGCGGCTTTTGTGGCGCGATGGGTAACGATGCTTCGTGGGGTGTCAGTTGTTGATGTGTGCAAGGGTCCCTGGTTCGAGCCCGGGTTGGGGCGAAGAGAGGGACGGAACCTACACTGTTACATATATATTGTTTTCTATCCTATTCTACTGTATCTTAGTCTATGCGCTCTGACATTGCTCACCCAAATATTTATATATTCTTAATTCCATTCCTTTACTTTAGATTTATGTGTATTGTTTGGAAATTGTTAGATATTACTGTTAGATATTACGGCATTGTTAGAGCTAGAAACACAGCCACTCCTCCATTTCAGCACGCTCCCCACTGGGTCTGCGCCACACCAAACGACGGGCATCACAAACACCATGAATTTTCAACTTCCAATACTCCACGTCCACACTTAAGACTACCCCAGAAATCACTCCTTTCAATGGTGCCCCTATTCCTTAGAGCAAAGCAAAAAACAGATATTGACCCAAGATGTGTGACACGAAGCGCCTGCTACTTCTGGTCAGAAGAAACACAAACAAATATCACAAGTCCACTACAGGTTACCTGAACTGATTCAACTGCAACCCATTAGTTTGAATTTCACACTAAAATCACTTGTTTTTCTAGTCAGAGTTTTCTTGTCGTCTCAATATGCCTCCCTTTCTCCACCCAAATACACACACACACACACACACACACACACACACAGACACACACACACACACACACACACACACACACACACACACACACACACACACACACACACACACACACACACACACACACACACACACACACACACACACACACTAACACAAGCTCACCAGAGAAAAAAAACACACACACTGACCTCATCCTTACTCCCACTCTCTCCCAGGACCGGGTGAAGAAATCATAAGCCAGGGGGCTTCTTTTTTTTGTAGAAGTGGGGAGTATTTTCCTGGCATGGTTTAGATCCACTAGTAGAATCTATGCCAAGGTGCATTGAAGCTGTTTTGGCAGCTTGTTGTGGCGCAACACCCTTTTAAGACACTTTATGTTGTTTTCTTAATTTTGGCAGATACCTGTATGTGCTTGTAATAAAACTTAATCCACAGTTATTTTTGACCCTCTGTGGCTAGATTATTCTCTTTGTGTAACGGGGTGAGTGACTGGTTGCCGGGAAGTCAGGCGCAGGAGAGCAGAGATGGGTGATAACAGGAGAACTTTAATATACACCCTGGCCCAAAGGCACAGGCGAGGCAGCACAAAGCACAACCATGGTAACATGAACTGGATTAAAGAAAACAAACAAACCTAGCGCAAGCCAGCCTGTAGCGTAACACCCTACACAAAGAACAATTCCACACACAGACATGGGGGAAACAGAGGGTAATATACATTTAGTCTGATTAGGGAATGTGAACCAGGTGTGCGGGAAAACAAGACAAAACAAATGGAAAATGAAAGGTGGAGCGGCGATGGCTAGAAGACCGGTGACTTCGACCGCCGAACGCCGCCCGAACAAGGAGAGGGACCGACTTCGGCGGAAGTCGTGACACTTTGGTTTATTTTGAACATTGAGATCGTGCTCCTGTGGTTGGATAAAAAATGTATTATAATACAGTATATTTGGGCCCAGTACATGCTTGGGCCCAGGCACTGACTCATACAATTCACCAGTCACATATTTATTAAGCATTTTGTATTTACTGTTATTAACCTTTCCACATGTACCAACACACCTGTGTGATCATTCTACAGCGGTCCTTGTAGCATACGATCAAACCGGTGTGATTAGAAAGCGTATTTAGAACGTCCAGTTTCGAATGACGCAACAATCAGAATTTGAGCTGGCCACAGTTTGTTCAGAAACAGTTTGCACAAACACAGTCCTTAACAAAGTTATGTCCAGAATGTGAACAGTTTATTTTTGGATGCAATGTTCAGACATTCACAGAAGTAGCTACAACATAACACAATCATCCAAACTGGAAAAATGTAAACTACATTTGTCCTAGCGCTAACTGAGGAAATATTGATATATCACAAGCGGTCATGTATTTATAACTCTCGGCTGACATAAACTACAATATGAATTAGCTAATAGTAATTACTATTTATAATTAATCACATCATGGGTGAGCGAAATAATTGAGTAGAACACTTTCTAGAAATCAAAAGTAATCCGATGATGGGTAGTTTGTGCGCTCTGCCATGCTTGTTTTTTTTTGCATCAACCAAAGATAATCAGAGGAGACAAGATGAGATTGGTCTGTTTATAGTATGCATATTGAAGGGAGGGAAATGGACTACTTCTATGTGAATTAATGAAGAAGCAAATATTGTCAATTTTCTCTTTCAGTTAAAGTGCACTAGGTTCAAGTGCATGACAACATTGTCTGACCATTAACTCTAACCTTATGGCAGAGAATATTGTCAGTAAACAATTATACATTAACAATGCATTCTTCATTTTGGGTTTAGGTTATAGCCCATGTACATCAACCTCATCGGTTCTGACAATACTAGCATGTCATTTTGACCACTAACTCCAACCTTGTGGCAATATCATCAGAAGTTAGCCAATTTAAAGTGTCTTCTTAATTAGGTCTATAGCTCTTGTAAACAAACCTAATCCTAATTGTGGGTTAAGGTTGTGTCATATATATACTGCTCAAAAAAATAAAGGGAACACTTAAACAACACATCCTAGATCTGAATGAAATAAATAATCTTATTAAATACTTTTTTCTTTACATAGTTGAATGTGCTGACAACAAAATCACACAAAAATAATAATTGGAAATCCAATTCATCAACCCATGGAGGTATAGATTTGGAGTCACACTCAAAATTAAAGTGGAAAACCACACTACAGGCTGATCCAACTTTGATGTAATGTCCTTAAAACAAGTAAAAATGAGGCTCAGTAGTGTGTGTGGCCTCCACGTGCCTGTATGACCTCCCTACAATGCCTGGGCATGCTCCTGATGAGGTGGCGGATGGCCTCCTGAGGGATCTCCTTCCAGACCTGGACTAAAGCATCCGCCAACTCCTGGACAGTCTGTGGTGCAACGTGGCGTTGGTGGATGGAGCGAGACATGATGTCCCAGATGTGCTCAATTGGATTCAGGTCTGGGGAATGGGCGGGCCAGTCCATAGCATCAATGCCTTCCTCTTGCAGGAACTGCTGACACACTCCAGCCACATGAGGTCTAGCATTGTCTTGCATTAGGAGGAACCCAGGGCCAACCGCACCTGCATATGGTCTCACAAGGGGTCTGAGGATCTCATCTCGGTACCTAATGGCAGTCAGGCTACCTCTGGCGAGCACAAGGGGGGTTGTGCGGCCCCCCAAAGAAATGCCACCCCACACCATGACTGACCCACCGCCAAACCGGTCATGCTGGAGGATGTTGCAGGCAGCAGAACGTTCTCCACGGCGTCTCCAGACTCTGTCACATCTGTCACGTGCTCAGTGTGAACCTGCTTTCATCTGTGAAGAGCACAGGGTGCCAGTGGCGAATTTGCCAATCTTGGTGTTCTCTGGCAAATGCCAAACGTCCTGCACGGTGTCGGGCTGTAAGCACAGCCCCCACCTGTGGACGTTGGGCCCTCATACCACCCTCATAGAGTCTGTTTCTGACCGTTTGAGCAGACACATGCACATTTGTTGCCTGCTGGAGCTCATTTTGCAGGGCTCTGGCAGTGCTCCTCCTGCTGCTCCTTGCACAAAGGCGGAGGTAGCGGTCCTGCTGCTGGGTTGTTGCCCTTCTACGGCCTCCTCCATATCTCCTGATGTACTGGCCTGTCTCCTGGTAGCGCCTCCATGCTCTGGACACTACGCTGACAGACACAGCAAACCTTCTTGCCACAGCTCGCATTGATGTGCCATCCTGGATGAGCTGCACTACCTGAGCCACTTGTGTGGGTTGTAGACTCCGTCTCATGCTACCACTAGAGTGAAAGCACCGCCAGCATTCAAAAGTGACCAAAACATCAGCCAGGAAGCATAGGAACTGAGAAGTGGTCTGTGGTCCCCACCTGCAGAACCACTCCTTTATTGGGGGTGTCTTGGTAATTGCCTATAATTTCCACCTGTTTTCTATTCCATTTGCACAACAGCATGTGAAATTTATTGTCAATCAGTGTTGCTTCCTAAGTGGACAGTTTGATTTCACAGAAGTGTGATTGACTTGGAGTTACATTGTGTTGTTTAAGTGTTCCCTTTATTTTTTGAGCAGTGTATATCAAGCTCATCAGTTTTGACATTACCAACTGTTTTCCAACTACAACACTTTCTTCAGGAGCTGACTATTACTCTAATGGTGCACTCTTGGGGTCAGTTATTTTTTCTTTACCACCAGGCCGTCCAACACAGTCCAACCAGCCTGGAAAACTACACATATTCGATTAGGGTGTAATTTGGGATGCAACCCTGGAGAGCTACATACACTGCTTCCTGGAGGCTTCCATTACACAACACCTCACCACAGCTCAGGCCAAGTCTTCAGGATAGGATTGACTGATTACAGAGGTTGGCGAGTGGGCTGGAGGGTGGGCTGTGTTGGTGGTCAGATCCAGATCCATCTCATTGGTTTTGGGTGAACAAAGTTGGACTCTGGATGACTGGTTGGGATTGGTTGGATAGGGATAGACAATTAGATGAGCCTCTTGGTCCACTGGATTTGGTTCCCTTCTCCCTGTCTGCTCCTGCCGGAGAACCAGGGAGTCATGGAGAGAGGCTGCATTCTGCTCTTCCCATCCCAGGGAGAGTGCATCTGAGACCAGCCTTCCAACGTACTTCCTCAGCCTCACCTCACTCATGGAGGATGTGATGATTTGATCAACCATTTGATCACATATCAGAGAGAGGTCGTCAATATTTGTCATGTTATTTGTCATCCAGGTGGTGATCTCATCAGAGAGTGCATCCACATATAGTGCATCCACATATGCCATCAGCTTGGCTCTCCTTCCGTGGGGTCCTCGCTCTTCATAACCGTCCGTCAAAATACCTGTTGGTAAATCAAACGCTTCCTCTTCTTTCCAAACCTCCTCTCTCTCAGAACACTCTAGAGAAAGAGAGCTCAACAGACGCCCCATGAAATCCTCCCCCTCCCGGGTGTCCTCGACCTCCCCCACATTCTCCAATGCGAGCCCTCCCTCTCTGTGCTTTTCCTTAGGGGTAGGGGGAGGGGGCGAGGGGAGGAACTCTTTAGCCAAACCCCCCTTTAGTTTTTGGGTAAAGCTAGCCCTGCTCTGGACCATCTCTGGGAAAAGAGGTGTGGTTGGGGGGGCATCTGGGTAGTCCAGTGATCCCACTGTAGGAAGCCCCGACTGGGGTAAGAAGGAGCAGTAGGAATGGGTGTGCTTGGAGGGTTGTGAAGTGGAGGTGGATGATCCAGAGCTGTGGGACTTGATGGTCACATTGGGATTATATTGAGGTTTCTCACCATTGCCACTCATCTCTGTGTGCATATGAACCTCCCCATGTTTTGTATTGTGTAGTTCCTGCTCCCTTCTATCTGAGGATGGGCTGGGGTTGGAATATGACCTAGATCTTGTATTAGACCAAAATATCTCACTTCTAATTGCTTCCTTCAAGGCAGCTGTGATGGCCAGAGAGGGTAACTTCTCAGCCAGTCTCTCCTGGACTGGAGGACACCCGGATGAGGACTCGTATGTAGCTGAGTATATTATGTCTTCAGCCATGGTGTGGGCAAAACCGTGAATGGTTCTTTCATTGTCTGGGCTGGGATCTAGAACCTTCAGGCCCACACTTTCTGGACTGGGTTCTGGAACATTCTGGACCCCATTCAATACCTCCATTGGAACCTATTAATAAAAAATAAAAACCCAAAAGACACATTTAGTTTGAGTTTATTGTACACATTTGGGAGCTAAGAGCTGTATTGTGGTACACAGTTACATTATTTGTTATTTATTTTGACTTCAAGTTCAGGGAGGTAAAGTACTAAAATAAAAATACTTTAAAGTACTACTTAAATAGTTTTTTGGGGTATCTGTAGTTTTGTTTACTACTTATATTTTTGACAACTTTTACTTCACTACATTCCTAAATAAAATAATGTACATTTTACTCCATACATTTTCCCTGACACCCAAAAGTACTCATTTTGATTCCTTAGCAGGACAGGAAAATGGTCAAATTCACACACTTATCAAGAGAACATCCATGGATATCCCTACTGCCTTTTGATCTGGCGGACTCACTAAACACAAATGCTTAATTTGTAAATTGTGTTGGAGTATGCCCCTGGCTATCTGTAGATTACTTCTTTTTTTTAAATGTGTTGTTTGGTTTGCTTAAGTAGTAATTTGAAATTATCTTTACTTTTACCAGGTGAATTTCACTTTTGCTTGAGTCATTTTCTATTAAGGTATCTTTACTTTTACTCAAGTATGACAATTGGATACTTTTTCCACCACTGTTCAAGTTGAAGTTTATGCTGTCTGTGTGTTCCTGTGTTTCTAACGTCACAGACTTCAGTAGGGTTGGGAAAATTCAGTGGTTGGAAACCACAGCCAGTGTATGTGTGTATGAGTGTTGTGCGTGAAAAAGACAGAGGTTGGAAACCCACAGCGAGCCAGCCAATCACCACAGCTGTCAAGGTTCCAGGAAGTTATTGGGTCACATGACAGACTGACAGGAATTGCAGTTTTATTTAGATCAGAGATGAAAGAGAAACCGTTTGGCTTTGTTCTTCAGTCTTTTACTGTGGTTGAATGTCTGACTTCATAAGAGCTTCTATGATACCTTGTAAAGCCAATACCTACTCTCTCTGCCTTCGCATGCTCTACAATATTAGGATACAACAAGAAAATGAGAATAAACATTTACAAAGTTAGACTAGAAGACCTTTATTATCCCAAACTTGGGAAATTCGATTGGCATTTTAAGCTTCACAACATCACCAAGTACGTTTAGATAACTATGAATACTAGGAAACATTTCACAACACTTACAAGTACAAAAAAAACGATTAAAACGCTATTGGCTTTCTCACTGCTATAACACATAATTGAACTGGCACAAAGTCAGGGCGTTTATTCCTGTCTATGTTATTACAGAGAACTGACCTGAAACCCAGGATGTGTTTTGATAGATGATGGAAGTGTGTGTGTGTGTTGGAGAATTTGACAGATGTAATACAGCCCAATAAAGGATAGTTCACAGTGGCAACAGTGTGTCAGGGTGTTCTAATGGATAACTGTATCCACATGTGAAATGTATTTGGTTTGAATGTGTGTGCAGTGGAGGCTCCTCAGAGGAGGAAGGGGAGGACCCATCCTCCTCAATGAATTTCATAAAAACAAAAAGTTATACTTTTTAGATAAACTATACTAAATATATTCCCATGTCACCAAATAATATTTAAAAACACAGTGTTTTGCAATGAAGGTCTACAGTAGCCTCAACAGCACTCCGTAGGGTAGCACCATGGTGTAGCCGGAGGACAGCTAGCTTCCGTCCTCCTCTGGGTACATTGACTTCAATACAAAACCTAGGATCTCACCCCCTTCCATAACTTACACAGTAATTATGACAACTTCTGGATGATGTCCTCCAAGATATCAGAGCCCTTGCAGCATGAACTGACATGTTGTCCATGCAATCAAAGGATCAGAGAATTCATTTTTTATATTATTTTATTTAACCTTTATTTAACTCGGCAAGTCAGTTAAGAACAAAGTCCTATTTACAATGACAGCCTACCCCGGGCAATGCTGGGCCTATTGTGCACCGCCCAATGAGACTCCCAATCACGGCCAATTGTGATACAGCCTGGAATTGAACTAGGGTCTGTAGTGATGTCTCTAGGACTGAGATGCAGTGCCTTAGACCGATGCACCACTCAGGAGTCCTATGAATCTAGTACTGAAAGCATAAGCTAGCTAGCACTGCAGTGCATAAAATGTGGTGAGTAGTTGACTTAAAGAGAGAGAAAGACAATACTTGAAGTTTTGAACAAATACATTTTTTCATTTCTTTTCACTTTCAGTTTCACTTACTTAGCTAGCAAATGCAGATAGATAGTTTAGCATACATATTGAAAAATAAAATGATTTTATCCTAATACAATGTTTTGTTTAAAAAGTAAAGTACTTCGTAAAGATAATTATGCTGTTGACCTTAACAAGGGCCACAGGATCAGTGGAAGCAAAATATCCCCATAACATCAAAGATGCACCACCACATTTTACCGTAAGTTTGAGGTCATTTTGTGCAACAGCATCATGAACCTTACCAAGTACCCGGACATTTTAACCAAAAAGCTGGTTACCTCTGCCAGGAGGCTGACACTTGGCTGCTAGTGGATCTTCCCGCAAAGCAATAAATGCAAGCACTAATCAAAATCCACAAAAAAATTGTTAATTGACCACAAAATCAACATTTCAGTCTCTGGACTTGACCCCATTTAAAATGTGGTTTGAATTGAAAAGGGCAGTCCATAATAGCTAACAAAGGATTTTAAGGATCTGGAAAGATTCTGTATGGAGGAATGGTCTAAGATCCCTCCCAACATGTTCTCCAACCTCATAAAACAATTTTAGAAAAAGGCTGTGTCATTATCCTCACCATTGAAGACTGTTATTGAAGAAAGGGGTGCCAATAATTTGTATTACTTTTTTTTTATTTTGTATTACTTGTTAAGAAAAATCTCTTTCTTTGAGAAATTGTATTAGCATAAAACAATAGAATTTTCTTTTTCTGAGCATCCAATATAACTCAGTATTTGTATTTCTTTTATACTGTCTTTTTGCTTATCTTTATCAAGGGTGCAAAAAATTATGGACCTGACTGTACATGATTTCTATAAATAAAGGATAGATAAATTAAGAGATTGGAGAAGAGACTAGTTCTAGAGAAGAGACAGTAAAGATAGTAAAGAAAAGCTTTTTAGGCCTGTAGGCTACTCACCATTTTCTATCTGCGAAAGAAGCGTCAGGCAAGAGAAGACAAGACAGGTTTGCTGTAGCATTGAGATGCAAATGGCCATGATGAGGAAATAGATATACTGTTATGAGCATATACTCACTTCCTGTGTGTGTAATATGAGACGGAGATATGAGAGAGAGTGAAAGCGAGATATTAAAAGGTCAAATGGTTATAGTGTGTTGTAATTTATGTTACCCTTTCTTTCTAATGCAAAATAATTATAGCACATGAAAATAGGACTAGGCCTGCCAATTTGTTAAAAGAATCCTAGGGACTTTTTGTAATATGAATTTGACTTTCAAATAGGAGTGTTTCAACAGTAAAAAAAAATATTTGGGTGAACTTTTTGTCTGTTGTAAACAAGCTAAATCTAGCTTGCTAACCTCATTTGGAACGTGCCTCCTGCAAATCACACTCACATAAATTGAAACTGTTCAATAGTGAAATGGTTGAATTGTTTTTATAGGTCAAAACAAAGACAGTACAGTATGAATATAGGCAGAAACTGCTTTTCCAAAAGAGTGGAGCTTGTCCGAAGTAATTTTGAGTTTTCTCATGTCGATTAACTCATGACATTCCTGGATTACTCATAACACTTATAAAGTCAGATTTAATCAACAAATATTGTAGTCAGTTAAAAAAGGGTTAAGGGTGCAAGACTGTGTAGGTAAATATCTGTCCGTCTTGGCAAAATCACCATGTAATGCTTGTTGTAGGGGATATCATGGCGACGTTGACTATCTAAACTCATGCGCAGAAACACGGCATTGGGTCTAACGGTCGTTGTGCAGGCCGTCAAATCAAAGGCACTCCTTCAATATGAAGTTGTTTTTGAAGAAAACATGTTCAGCTACTTAAGACATTGGCTCAAATCTAGGTTGAGGCTTTAGATTTTGAGAAAATTAACAACTAAGGAATAATTTTTCAGTTCTCTCTTTGACTTCTCAAACCCTAAACCACGGCCTGGTCTGCTTGATCTGTTTCGCAAGCCATCCCAGAAGTCTCATGATGTTGTCCCTCTGTGTTTAGAAATTCTGTGGTTAAAATCAGAGCAGAACTCTTGCAAAAATAAACTCAATGAGTTCCTATGGGTTTATTTTGGACCCTAAGCTTGTGCTACCTTCCTGCCTTTGAGACAACGGCTCCGATTGTTAGGGCAGAGACATGAGCATCATTATATACAGATTTCTGTTAATTAAAATTATATTTTCAGAAATATGCTATGTAGACCAAGCGCCTCTCCGACATTTAGAATATGGAGCCACTTCGGCTCTATTCATGGTTTTCTATCTGCAACGTATGCAACTGAACGTGGCCCTGATCTTGTAAAAGAAAGCAAAACCAGAGACAGTACAGTCCTGTTGCAAAATGTATTATGCAGAACTCCCACAAACGCTGCCTGCAGGAAACTACTACTACCGAATTTCGTAAGAATGCAAAAACCTCAACAAACACCAGCAAGCTCCAATTGGTTGCTAAAAGTAAAAAAATTCTTAAGGCTCCGCCACCTAACGAGCATCATAGCTGAGCACTGATAGGCTAACTAGCAACAAATTTCAACCAATCAAAGTGCGCTTGTTTGAAATGAAAAAGCGTTGCGGTAGCTTTTAACCTGTTGGGTCTAGGGGGCAGCATTTGCACGTCTGGATAAAAAAAATGTACCCGATTTAATCTGGTTACTAATCCTACCCAGTAACTAGAATATGCATATACTTATTATATATGGATAGAAAACACTCTAAAGTTTCCAAAACTGTTTGAATGGTGTCTGTGAGTATAACAGAACTCATTTGGCAGGCAAAACCCTGAGACATTTTCTGACAGGAAGTGGATACCTGATGTGTTGTATTGACTTTAAACCTATCCCATTGAAAAACACAGGGGTTTAGGAATATTTTGGCACTTCCTATTGCTTCCACTAGATGTCACCAGCCTTTACAAAGTGTTTTGAGTCTTCTGGAGGGAGATCTGACCGAACAAGAGCCATGGAACGGTGATGTCCCATTAGACACCTGGCGCGCTACTTCATGTTGGGTACCCTCGTTCCAATACGTTATAAAAGGCTATGCATTCGTCCACCTTGAATATTATTCATGTTCTGGTTAAAAAAGGCCCTAATGATTTATGCTATACAACGTTTGACATGTTTGAACGAACGGAAATATATTTTTTCCCCTCGTTCATGACGAGAAGTCCGGCTGGCTTACATCATGTGCTAACGAGACGGAGATTTTTGGACATAAATGATGAGCTTTTTTGAACAAAACTACATTCGTTATGGACCTGTGATACCTGGAAGTGACATCTGATGAAGAGAATCAAAGGTAATGGATTATTTACATAGTATTTTCGATTTTAGATCTCCCCAACATGACGTCTAGTCTGTATCGCAACGCGTATTTTTCTGGGCACAGTGCTCAGATTATTGCAAAGTGTGATTTCCCAGTAAGGTTATTTTTAAATCTGGCAAGTTGATTGCGTTCAAAAGATGTAAATCTATAATTCTTTAAATGACAATATAATATTTTACCAATGTTTTCTAATTTTAATTATTTAATTTGTGACGCTGACTTGACTGCCGGTTATTGGAGGGAAACGATTTCCTCAACATCAATGCCATAGTAAAACGCTGTTTTTGTATATAAATATGAACTTGATAGAACTAAAAATGCATGCATTGTCTAACATAATGTCCTAGGAGTGTCATCTGATGGAGATTGTAAAAGGTTAGTGTATCATTTTAGCTGGTTTTATGGTTTTGGTGACCCTGTCTTTGACTTGACAAAACATTACACACAACTCTTGTAAATGTACTGTCCTAACATACTCTAAATTTATGCTTTCGCCGTAAAACCTTTTTGAAATCGTAAAACGTGGTTAGATTAAGGAGATGTTTATCTTTCAAATGGTGTAACATAGTTGTATTTTTGAAAAATTTGAATTTTGACATTTATTTGGATTCAAATTTGCCGCTCTTGAAATGCACCTGCTGTTGATGGAGTGCACCACGGGTGGCACGCTAGCGTCCCACCTAGCCCCAAGAGGTTAATAAAGAATAACATCAAGACGAAGCAGTTGCTTTATAAGTGGAAGGCACTGTTGAGCGATACATCCCAAGCGGTTCGTGCTGATTGTACGGAGATTGTGACAGCCGGTTAAATGGCATCCCTTGAGAAAGCAAGAACAAGATGTACGTCAGGAGAAGTGCAGTATTATCATTTAGGAGACGTATACTTGGAATACGGAGGAGGAATGGAGGGAAAAAGAGAGGCAGAGGAGGTCTAAGAGTGAGAGGGAGGGAGACAGTGAGCTTGAGTCAGTTAAAAATGGCAGAAAAAAGGTAGATGGTTCGTTAAAGAAGAATGGTAGAAAGTGTCAGCAGAGTGATTTCAAGACAGGAGGGGAAATGGAAGTGAATGAGGGCAAAGTATTGGTGTTGGTAGGTGTGGTGAAGTTCTCGGAGCCCGAGGCTTGCACCGAGGGTCAGGATAAAGATGAGTCTGTGACAGTAGGACTGACATTTTGGGAAAAAGTGGATCCTTGCCTTTTAGCTGATCCATTTGTTGTGTCAGGGTTGGTGAAAACAGAGTTGGATACTGTGGAATCAGTGAGGGTAACCAGAAGTGGTCTTGTGATAATTGTTTGTGTTTCTGCTGGTCAGAGGGAGAAGGCGCTCGGCATTAAACAAACAGGGGCAAGAAATGTGAACAGTTTCGCTCTCAAGAAAAGGGTGCCGTTGAAACGAGTGATTACTGGGGTAGCAGTAAAAATGTAAAAGTTGACCAACTGAAGGGGAAGATTCCCGGTGTTTGTGATGACCGTCGTTTGGTGCAACGCAGACAGGGTGGCGAGAGTGGTGAAACAGAAGAGTCATTGTCTGTTCTTTTGAGTTTTGATGTTGAGTCTTTGCCTGACAAAGGCATGTTTGGTTATATAAGTTATCCTGTACGAGCTTTTGTGCCGAATACATTACGTTGTTACAGGTGTCAAGCTTATGGGCATGTGGTAGCAGTGTGTAGGAGGGAGGTTCCTAGCTGTGAGAAGTGTGCAGAAGGGCATGAGACAAAGGAATGTGTAGCATTGCAGAAAGTAGTGGTACAGTGAGGGAAAAAGTACTTGATCACCTGCTGATTTTGTACGTTTGCCCACTGACAAAGAAATGATCAGTCTATAATTTTAATGGTAGGTTTATTTGAACAGTGAGAGACATAATAACAACAAAAAAATCCAGAAAAACGCATATCAAAAATTGTATAAATTGATTTGCATTTTAATGAGGGAAATAAGTATTTGACCCCCTCTCAATCAGAAAGATTTCTGTCTCCCAGGTGTCTTTTATACAGGTAACGAGCTGAGATTAGGAGCACACTCTTAAAGGGAGTGCTCCTAATCTCAGTTTGTTACCTGTATAAAAGTCACCTGTCCACCGAAGCAATCAATCAATCAGATTCCAAACTCTCCACCATGACCAAGACCAAAGAGCTCTCCAAGGATGTCAGGGACAAGATTGTAGACCTACACAAGGCTGGAATGGGCTACAAGACCATCGCCAAGCAGCTTGGTGAGAAGGTGACAACAGTTGGTGCGATTATTCGCAAATGGAAGAAACACAAAAGAACTGTCAATCTCCCTTGGCCTGGGGCTCCATGCACGATCTCACCTCGTGGAGTTGCAATTATCATGAGAACGGTGAGGAATTAGCCCAGAACTACACGAGAGGATCTTGTCAATGATCTCAACGCAGCTGGGACCATAGTCACCAAGAAAACATTTGGTAACACACTACGCTGTGAAGGACTGAAATCCTGCAGCGCCCGCAAGGTCCCCCTGCTCAAGAAAGCACATATACATGCCCGTTTGAAGTTTGCCAATGAACATCTGAATGATTCAGAGGACAACAGGGTGAAAGTGTTGTGGTCAGATGAGACCAAAATGGAGCTCTTTGGCATCAACTCAACTCGCCGTGTTTGGAGGAGGAGGACTGCTGCCTATGACCCCAAGAACACCATCCCCACCGTCAAACATGGAGGTGGAAACATTATGCTTTGGGGGTGTTTTTCTGCTAAGGGGACAGGACAACTTCACCGCATCAAAGTGACGATGAACAGGCAAATGTACCGTCAAATCTTGGGTGAGAACCTCCTTCCCTCAGCCAGGGCATTGAAAATGAGTCGTGGATGGGTATTCCAGCATGACAATGACCCAAAACACACGGCCAAGGCAACAAAGGAGTGGCTCAAGAAGAAGCACATTAAGGTCCTTGAGTGGCCTAGCCAGTCTCCAGACCTTAATCCCATAGAAAATCTGTGGAGGGAGCTGAAGGTTTGAGTTGCCAAACGTCAGCCTCGAAACCTTAATGACTTGGAGAAGATCTGCAAAGAAGAGTGGGACAAAATCCTTCCTGAGATGTGTGCAAACCCGGTGGCCAACTACAAGAAACGTCTGACCTCTGTGATTGCCAACAAGGGTTTTGCCACCAAGTACTAAGTCATGTTTTGCAGAGGGGTCAAATACTTATTTCCCTCATTAAAATGCAAATCATTTTATAACATTTTGACATGTGTTTTTCTGTTGTTATTCTGTCTCTCACTGTTCAAATAAACCTACCATTAAAATTATAGACTGAACATTTATTTGTCAGTAGGCAAACATACAAAATCAGCAGGGGATCAAATACTTTTTTCCCTCACTGTAAATGGCTGAACTGATGCATTGCAAACATACAGGACAGACAGAGAGAAATTAATTAATTCACACAACTCCAGCTGTAGATACTGGTGTGAGTGATGTATTTATTGCCATTTTGTGTGTTCTAGCTAGTGTGACCGTGCATGATTTCAACATATCCATCCGTGCTGATATTGAAATGTAACTGTTCCACAAAACTGTGTGAAGGATAAATGTATATGCATTATGATAAATTAAGGTGTTCCATTTGCAGGTGTTCTAATGACATTTCCATATTTAAACTATCAAAATTTCTGATAAGTGCAGTTCAAACGGCAAAGGAAAGAGTCACATCACATTGGAATTTTATCTTGATAAATCCAACGCATCAAAGGAATATTGTCCATAAATCAAAACTAACATTTAGGCAGCTATACAAAACAAAATGTAAACCATTTTTAATTACAGGTTGTGCTGATAGAAGAAAAAATAGGTTTGCGACCTAACAGCTGGTGAGCACATCGGAGAAATGTAATACTGTTTAGAACAGAGAGAGGCCTATGGTGTCACCTGAGCTAACAGCGGCTAAATTCTTAGAGTTATTGTATAGACTTCACTGAGGAGGAAGTGAATGTCATAAAAAAAAATTAAATAGAGAAACATTCAAAAGTTATTTTTGTACTAAAAATATATTCACGTCACCAAATAATTGATTAAACGGAAGCAAACAGAACAAAACGGGCCTAAACATACCTGAATTTGTCCAATAGAAACTTGTTTGCAACAGTGGGACTAATGATTACACCCTAGACTAACTAGATGCAGACAAGAGTGTGCAAGGCGGTATCAACGTCAATGTCTGTCATCTTCATTGCTCAAATTTCTCTTGACCTATGCAGCTACATTGTAGACTTTCATTCATGGGCTAGGTCGTAGAAACCTCATGATGGGTGTAGGGAACATTTTAGTGTCAAGTAGTAACCTAAACCTATTGATGTTACTTTGAGCTGGGTAAATGGAATATGAATGACAGTCATCCGATATTCTGTAATAGAAATAAGGCCATGCTCATACAAAAATTATTGTCCTCCTTTATCGTAAACGGCACCGCCTGCCACCGATGAAAAAGAGAATATACAGTGTGGTTTGGCTATGCGGGTAGGGTAGTCTACATGATGAGATTATTATGTGTAAGAGCGAGAATATTTGTATTTGTTAAAACGGCAGTCAAGCATCAATCATCATGTCACCAGAATAAGACACTCAATATTTATTGGAAAGGTGCATCAAGATCACTGTGCACCTTCACCACACTGTTAAATTCATCATAACTTATTTCATCAGTAGCCTAATAAACTGCATAGTTTCCTGAGTTATAGTCGGAGGACCACACACCATAACATCGCGTGGCTCCAAGTTTATTTCGATATGACGGTTATAATATCAAGTAGGGCTCACCCCATTTAGTCGACTGGTTGATTGTTTGGTCAATAAACTAGTGGTCTACCGAGATTTGTTTGAGTCGAGCAGTGGCAAATATATAAAAAAAATATATATATGGCACGCGAGACATGTCTGATTCTCGACTTTCTGAGTGGACTAATCCATTGTGGAGGCCGCAGGGTTGTCACACCAGCATCACCAGTAGTACATTTACCGTTAATTCCCATAATTTCTAATCTACAATGCCTGTTTGGTTACAGTAATTTCTGTTAACTTACAGTCTTATAGTTGTCATTGTAGGAGTGGACACGTTGTTTGCAGAGCGCACGACCTAGGCTACGCTTGTGAGAAAACGTTTTGGTTTATTTCATTCCATTTATGACTTGTCAATTTATTAATTGTCTTTTGTTTGCAGAGCTCCTGTCAATCTTGAGTAAGGACATGCACCTGATTACACATATAGAAGTAGGAATAGTCTACCTGGCCTGCACGCAAATGTAGGCCTATAAGTGAGCCCATTTGGGGAACTGAAACTAAACTCAGCAAAAAAAGAAATGTCCTCTCACTGTCAACTGCGTTTTTTTTCAGCAAACTTAACATGTGTAAATATTTGTATGAACATAACAAGATTCAACAGCTGGACATAAACTGGACAAGTTCCACAGACATGTGACTAACAAAAATTGAATAATGTGTCCCTGAACAAAGGGGGGGGGGGTCAAAATCAAAAGTAACAGTCAATATCTGGTGTGGCCACCAGCTGCATTAAGTACTGCAGTGCATCTCCTCCTCATGGACTGCACCAGATTTGCCAGTTCTTGCTTTGAGATGTTACCCCACTCTTCCACCAAGGCACCTACAAGTTCCCGGACATTTCTGGGGGGCATGGCCCTAGCCCTCACCCTGCAATCTAAAAGGTCCCAGACGTGCTGAATGGGATTGAGATCCGTGCTCTTCGCTGGCCATGGCAGAACACTGACATTCCTGTCTTGCAGGAAATCATGCACAGAACGAGCAATATGGCTGGTGGCATTGTCATGCTGGAGGGTCATGTCAGGATAACCCTGCAGCAAGGGTACCACATGAGGGAGGAGGATATCTTCCCTGTAACACACAGCGTTGAGATTGCCTGCAATGACAACAAGCTCAGTCCGATGATGCTGTGACACACCGCCCCATTCCTTCGACGATAAATGCAAATCCGACCATCACCCCTGGTAAGACAAAAGCGCGACTCGTCAGTGAAGAGCACTTTTTTCCAGTCCTGTCTGGTCCAGCGATGGTGGGTTTGTGCCCATAGGCGACGTTGTTGCAGGTGATGTCTGGTGAGGACCTTCCTTACAACAGGCCTACAAGCCCTCAGTCCAGCCTCTCTCAGCCTATTGTGGACAGTCTGAGCACTGATGGAGGGATTGTGCATTCCTGGTGTAACTCGGTCAGTTGTTGTTGCCATCCTGTACCTGTCCCTTAGGTGTGATGTTCGGATGTACTGATCCTGTGCAGGTGTTGTTACACATGGTCTGCCGCTGCGAGGATGATCAGCTGTCCTTCCTGACTCCCTGTAGCGCTGTCTTAGGCGTCTCACAGTACAGACATTGCAATTTATTGCCCTGGCCACATCTTCAGTCCTCCTGCCTCCTTGCAGCATGCCTAAGGCACGTTCACGCAGATGAGCAGGGACCCTGGTTATCTTTCTTTAGGTGTTTTTCAGTCAGTACTAAGTTTTCATAACTGTGACCTTAATTGCCTACCGTCTGTAAGCTGTTAGGGTCTTAACCACTGTTCCACAGGTGCATGTTCATTAATTGATTATGGTTCATTGAACAAGCATGAGAAACGGTGTTTAAACCCTTTACAATGAAGATCTGTGAAGTTATTTGGATTTTACGAAATATCTCTGAAAGACAGGGTCCTGAAAAACAGAAGTTTCTTTTTTTGCTGAGTTTAGCTATGTATCTCGCAAAATTGTAGGCATGACAGAAGATAGGATTCCAAACAGATGAAAATAACAGTTATTGGCTATCCATCTAGCTAGCTAAGTTTACTAGCTAACAGTGAGAACAAACAATAATGTATAAATGTACTGTCGCAATTCTCAAACTGATGAACTGGTTTTACTCTAAAATATTAGCCTAAGCATGCCTGATAGATATGGCTTTACCTAGAAACTGTCTGCCTACATACCTGGGCACATTTGTTCAGTCTGGTCACTGTTCAAAGGTTGAGGGTTAAGACATATTTTTTCTAGATATTGTTCTAAATGTAATTTCTGTGTCTGTGCACATGTATGCATGTTCAACTATTCTAAACCTAAAGTAATGTCATGCTGGCACTGTTCAACTGTTGTTCAAACTATACAATAGAGTATAACTTATTATGTCATCATTGTGTCTGTCATCATGACATGCAACACTTTGATGTGGACAACCATTTTGCTTGATCCATGAGATAAGACATGAAATAGACAAGATGGCGGCGTAACCTTTGTTGGATTACTTCATGGAGCAAAAACATTTATTTTAATAATGGAGCATTTTCTAAATTCAAACTGACCCCTGCAACTGGACATGCACATTTTACGAGTCTCCTGTTTCCACAAATCAGGGACGAAGACAATATTGGCAATGTTGATCTCAAATTCTCTGTGCAACACCAAACAGTACCTATCCTGGAGCTCCCAGTAATGGATACCAAAAATATCAATCACATTATCTGGTGTTACAATCTGTAGCTACAGTTCTCTGCACTTTACTACACCCGAGGCACACTCAGACCCACTAAACTGTACTACACTGTTCATACTTTCTTTTTTTGGTGTTATTTTAACCATATAAAATTTTGGTTGAATAACCAGTTCTCTTTCTGAGTTAGCATTAAATAGTGTACGCTCTCCTGTATTTTAGATTTTGACAAATAAACATTCTTTGGATATACTGTATCTGAATATCTAACATCTCTTTGATGCTACAGAGCCCTGTACAGCTTATATAAATATATTCTATGGATCTATAAAGGCAGACAACTTGTGAAGATTGATAGTAAATATCCATATTCATGTTATGGCGGTTCTACATCAGGGGTGTCATACTCATCCCATATAGGGCATAGTGCCTGCTGGTTTTTGTTTTTTCCTTTCATTTAAGACCTAGACAACCAGGTGAGGGGAGTTCCTTACTAATTAGTGACCTTAATTAATCAATCAAGTACAAGGGAAGAGCAAAAACCCGCAGATGCTCGGTCCTCCGTGGAATGAGTTTGAGACATGTTCTACATGGTCTTATGCTGAGCCACACTGGCTGCGTTTACACAGGCAGCCCAATTCTGATATGTTTTCCACTAATTGGTCTTTTAACCAATCACATCCGATATTTTTCATAACTGATTTGATTAGTGAAAAGACCAATCAGTGAAAAAAAGAACCCAATTTGGCTGCCTGTGTAAACGCAACCATAGTCCTTCATCCGACTTTGGTACACTTGCAATGGTGTTTGACATGGTGGACTGTGGAAGCTGAGACTCTTTGTGCTTGTGGCGAATAGTCTTGTCCTAACTGCGGTGTATGGCCAGCTGGATAAGACTGCCGGAAGTGATGTAGGGCTCGTAGACCTCTTGTAGAATATTTGCTGGTACTGCACGACTCCTGTAAAGACATGGTTGTGGTGTTACCATTTGACACTTTTTATAGAAGGGACGTAGGGAAAAATGCCTTTGTTGGTAAAGAACCTAAGATTGGGACCTAAGTGTTTAAAGACAGACTAGTGTATTGTTTAGGGACATTGAGTGACATTGGGAGCTGCTTTTGAGAGAAGGTCAGTCATCAAAGGGAATTTGATTTATTTAACCTTTATTTAACTAGGCAAATCAGTTACGAACAAATTCTTATTGACAATGAAGGCCTACCAAAAGGCCTCCTACAGGGACGGGGGCTGGGATAAAAATAAATAAATAAAATGTAAAATAGGACAAAACACACATCACGACAAGAGAGACAACACAACATTAAGAGAGACTTAAGACAACAACATAGCAAGGCAGCAACACATGACAACACAGCATGGTAACAACACAACATGACAACAACATTGTACCAACACAACATGGTAGCAGCACAAAAAAATTGTACAAACATTACTGGGCACAGACAACAGCAAAAAGGGCAAGAAGGTAGAGACAACAATACATCACGCAAAGCAGCCACAACTGTCAGTAAGAGTTTCCATGATTGAGTCTTTGAATGAAGAGATTGAGATAAAACTGTAAAAATATCAATGTGATGTATTTTTCTTCTTGGCGTTTTAAAGTAAAAAATACCTTCATACTAAGCATTACTCATTCAGTTCCAGGTTGGATGGTGTTTTCGGGTTTCTGTTTGTTTGCCAGAGCATTTGCTGTACAGCTTGGAAATAATAATCCTTGGGTGTAGGAAGCATTCCAGGTAATTCCGTCAAAAATAAGGTTGTAGGTTTGGAGTTTTGATTTGGAGTGAAGGTTATGTTGTTTAGGGTAGCATCCTGCATATGTCCCTGCCAAAAAAATCAAAGTTTGTCTAACTCTTAATCTATTTTTTTAAAACATGCTGAAAAATCTGTTCATGACCTCTCCCTCCCTCCCTAATTACCAGAGTGGGCTGGGGGGCTGCAGAAGGTATGAAAAGTGTTAGGAGGGCAGGTATTGTTGTGTATGGGGGATTGAGGAGAAATGGCACCTTTCAATCGTTCTCATTCACAACAATACGTTTACTGTCTCTAAGCACAACCCTGCACAACCAAAACCCCCTTCCTCATCTCAAAACCTCCCCCAGCCTATTGACTTCGACAGATAATTGTTGTCAATAGAAGCCCTGAGCAGGGGATTTTTGTCGACATTTCTTTGTATTGTGTTTTGAGAATCGTCAGAGAAGATTCTCAACAAGATTGTTGAGCAGCCTCTAAGGTGCAGGGTTGAGTAATCGGGTGGTGGCCGGCTAGTGATGGCTATTTAACAGTGTGATGGCCTTGAGATAGAAGCTGTTTTTCAGTCTCTCAGTCCCAGCTTTGATGCACATGTAGAGACCTCGCCTTCTGGATGGTAGTTGGCTGAACAGGCCGTGGCTAGGGTGGTTGATGTCCTTGATTATATTTTTGGCCTTCCTGTGACATCAGATGCTGTAGGTATCCTGGAGGGCAGGCAGTGTGCCCAGAGTGATGGGTTGGGCAGACCGCACCACCCTCTGGAGAGCCCTGCAGTGGTGAAGTTGCCATACCAGGTAGTGATACAGCCCAACAGGATGCTCACAATTGTGCATCTGTAAAAGTTTGTGAGGGTCTTAGGGGCAAAGCCACATTTCTTCAGCCTCCTGAGGTTGAAGAGGAGCTGTAGCGCCTTCTTCACCACACTGGCTGTGGGTGGATAATTTCAGATTGTCAGTGATGTGTATGCCCAGGAACTTAAAGCTTTCCACCTTCTCCACTGTGGTCCCGTCGATGTGGATAGAGGCGTGCTCCCTCTGCTGTTTCCAGAAGTCCACGATCAGCTCCTTCATTTTGTTGACGTTGAGGGAGAGGTTATTTTCCTGGCACCACTCCACCAGGGCTCTCACCTCCTCCCTGTAGGCTGTCTCATCATTGTTGGTCATCAATGATGAGTTGGAGGCTTACGTAGTCATGCAGTCATTGGTGAACAGGGATTACAGGAGGGGGCTGAGCACGCACCTTTGTGTGGCCCCTGTGTTGAGGATCAGTGAAGTGGAGGTGTTGTTTCCTACCTTCACCACCTGGGGGCGGCCCGTCAGGAAGTCCAGGACCCAGTTGCACAGGGCGGAGTTCAGACCCAGGGCCCAGAGCTTAATGATGAGCTTGGAGGGTACTATGGTGTTGACAGCTGAGCTATAGTCAATGAACAGCATTCTTACATAGGTATTCCTCTTGTCCAGATGGGATAGGGCAGTGTGCAGTGCGATGGTGATTGCATTGTCTCCGGATCTATTTTGGCGGTATGCAAAAAGGGGTCTAGGGTGTAAGGTAGAGGTGATATGATCCTTAATCAGCCTCTCAAAGTACTTCATTATGACAGAAGTGAGTGCTACGTGGCGATAGTCATTTATTTAAGTTATCTTTGCTTTCTTGGGTACAGGAACATTGGTGGACATCTTGAAGCAAGTGGGGACAGCATACTGGGATAGGGAGATATTGAATATCTGTAAACACTCCAGCCAGCTGGTATCCATGCTATGAGGACATGGCTGGTGATGCCGCCTGGGCCGGTAGCCTTACAAGAGTTTACACACTTCACCTCTTGGGGCTATGTGGGACGCTAGCGTGCCACCCGTGGTGCACCCTATCAACAGCAGGTGCATTTCAAGAGCGGCAAATTTGAAACCAAATAAATGTCAAAATTCAAATTTTTCAAACATACAACTATCTTACACCCTTTGAAAGATAAACATCTCGTTAATCTAACCACGTTGTCCGATTTCAAAAAGGTTTTACGGCGAAAGCATAAAGTTAGATTATGTTAGGAGAGTACATTGACAATAGCTGTGTGTAATGTTTTGTCAATTCAAAGACAGGGTCACCAAAACCATAAAACCAGCTAAAATGATGCACTAACCTTTTACAATCTCCATCAGATGACACTCCTAGGACATTATGTTAGACAATGCATGCATTTTTAGTTCTATCAAGTTCATATTTATATCCAAAAACAGCGTTTTACTATCACATTGATGTTGAGGAAATCGTTTCCCTCCAATAACCAGCAGTCAAGTCAGCACCACAAATTAAATAATTAAAATTAGAAAACATTGGTAAAATATTATATTGTCATTTAAAGAATTATAGATTTACATATCTTGAACGCAATCAACTTGCCAGATTTAAAAATAACCTTACTGGGAAATCACACTTTGCAATAATCTGAGCACTGCGCCCAGAAAAATATGCTTTGCTATACAGACAAACGGCCATGTTAGAGAGATCTAAAATCGAAAATACGATGTAAATAATCCATTACCTTTGATTCCCTTCATCAGATGTCACTTCCAGGTATCACAGGTCCATAACGAATGTAGTTTTGTTCAAAAAAGCTCATCATTTATATCCAAAAAGATCCGTGTTGTTAGCACATGATCTAAGCCAGCCGGACTTCTCGTCATGAACGAGGGGAAAAAATATATTTACGTTCGTTCAAACATGTCAAACGTTGTATAGCATAAATCATTAGGGCCTTTTTTAACCAGAACATGAATAATATTCAAGGTGGACGAATGCATTCTCTTTTAAAACGTTTTGGAACGAGGGTACCCAACATGACCTCGCGCGCCAGAGTCTAATCGGCCATCACCGTTCCAAGGCTCTTGTTCGGTCAGATCTCATAGTAGAAGATTCAAAACACTTTGTAAAGGCTGGTGACATCTAGTGGAAGCAATAGGAAGTGCCAAAACATTAATCAGCCCCTGTGTGTTTCAATGGCATAGGCTTAAAGGTAATTCAACACATCAGGTATCCACTTCCTGTCAGAAAATGTCTCAGGGTTTTGCCTGCCAAATGAGTTCTGTTATACTCACAGACACCATTCAAACAGTTTTAGAAACTTTAGGGTGTTTTCTATCCATATATAATAAGTATATGCATATTCTAGTTACTGGGTAGGATTAGTAACCAGATTAAATCGGGTACATGTTTTTATCCAGCCGTGAAAATACTGCCCCCTAGCCCCAACAGGTTAAATGTCTTACTCACGTCGGTTATGGAGAATGAGAGTCCACAGTCCTTGGGAGCGGGACGCGTCAGTGGCACTGTGTTATCCTCAAAGTGGGCGAAAAAGGTATTCAGCTTATCCGGGAGCAAGACGTCAAAGTCCAGTGTAGTTCCTTGAGTGCCGTCGTGGTATCGGCTTGAGGAGGAATATACACGGCTGTGACTATAACCAAAGATAATTGTCTTTGAGGTAATACGGTCTGCATTTGATTGTGAGGTATTCTAGGTCAGGTGAACAAAAGGACTAGAGTTTCTGTACGTTACCATAATCACACCATGAGTACTTAATCAGAAAACATACACCACCACGTTTCTTCTTCCTGGATAGTTCTTTATTCCTCTCTGCGCGATATACTGAGAAGCCAGCTGGTTGTATGAACAGGGACAGTATATCCGGAGAGAGCCATGATTCTGTGAAACAGAGTATGCTACAGTCCCTAATGTCTCTCTGGAAGGAGATCCTCGCCGAGCTCGTCTACTTTATTGTCCAGAAACGGAACATTAGCGCGTAATATACTCAGAAGCGGTAGATGGTGTGCACGCTTCCTGAGTTGGACTAGAAGTCCACTCCGAATATCTCTTCTCCACCAGTGGCGTCTTGGAGCAACCTCTGGGATAAGTTCAATTGCCCTGGGGGGTACGAAAAAAAGGGTCCAATTTGGGAATGTTTTATTCCTGGTCGTAATACTGGTGATTTACCGCCGCTCTGATATCCAAAAGTTATTTCCGGCTGTATGTAATAACACAAAAACATTCTGGGCTAATAATGTAAGAAATGACAAAAAAAAAAACGAATCTGTAAATAAACAAACCCTCTAAGAGTGCTTTGGACGCTGAGGCAGAGATGGAGCAGGAACAACCCATTGCCTCTCCCACGGATGATGCCAATGTCACATCTGTCGTCAGGAATGGACCAAGGCGCAGCGGGTTGCGTGCTCATCATTGTTATTTGTTAGAGAACACGAAAAAAACAAAGCAACACGACAGTACAACAGTCTTGCAGGCTATACTAAAATCCATGCAAAAACAACTACCCACCAAACCCAAACCAAACACACACCTAATTATAGGACTCTCAATCAGAGGCAACTAGAAACACCTGCCTCCAATTGAGAGTCCAACACCCAAACCTAAACATAGAAAACTAAACTAGACAGAACGTAGAAATACATTCAAAAACACAAACCCTCTGCCACATCCTGACCAAAACTAATACAATTACTCCCTCTGCTGGTCAGGACGTGACAGCCAATCATGGCGATCACAACAATAACAAAGGAAGAAGAAAGGTGGTGACTTTTGGCCCCCTTAAACCGGTATCAATATCAAAACCACAATTCCCATATTGGTTGGAATCTAGCCTTTACACTGCTATTCCATTGAGCCAAAGCCTACCAGTACTCTCTGCATTGTTGGCAAGAGCCCGGAAGTTAGCATTTCACTGCTAGTCCACACCTGTCGTTTACGAAGCATGTGACAAATACAATTTGATGGCACCTAAGTCCTTTCCATGATGACAACTGTGTATCACTGGCAGACAGCGTAAATTCAAATGGCCCCTTGGCCTTTGGGCTACAGAGGGCATTAACGTTTAAGAGAGTTACAAAACAATATCATAATAGAGTGGAAAATTACACAGCTAATCTTTTCATACGTAATAACTGATACTAAACACAGATATTAAGCGCAATGAAACTGTTTGCATCTCAGAACAGTCCCCCATTAACCTGCCAGTTTATAAGAAATACACACAAAATATGAAAATACGATTAACTAAAGGATTAGTTTGTTCGGCTGAGTGGCAAATGGGCTGAATCAAGCGCCGATTGAGCATTGTCTTTTGTAGCCTCCAAAGACAAAAGTTTGATGATCTGAGTTGGTGAGCCATTTTCTCTATGCCTGGTGGCATAAAGTCCATCAACAGGACACAGATATCAACAGCCTGAGGAAGGAGGAGAATATGGTCAGAGGGAGAGTTACTGGGTGATAAGGGGTTTCCCCAGGCATGTGTGTACTAAAAATATATTGGATGGGAATGATAGTGAGCAGAGTACATCTTTGAAAGTCAGACACAACTAGAAAGATAAAATGCATGCATACATTCACCGTGTCTAACATTTTGAGCAAAAAACACGAATCATCAGAATCATCACACTCCCTTTGACATCTTCATGCTATCTACTGTTAACACTAGCAGAGGAAGAATGCGTACCATGGCCAAGTCAAGTGCGGTCTGTACCTCCTGCTTCTTCATGGTAGGGTCGTCTCTGTAGGCCAGCAGTAGAGCACACAAGGTGGAGTACGGCCCTTCTGAGCCGCCTCGTGGAGAGGGCTGAAGGGTCACTTGTCTGTGGTGTTCACATGTGTTGAACTTGATCAGAAGGGTCGCAATGTCCACGTGCTGTAGAGGAGAAACAGAGTAGAGGAGTGACAGAGGAGAAAAGAGAGGACTGTAGAGACAGAGGAGTGACCGAGAGGAGTGAGAGAATTTAACCTCATCATGACTTACCCAAAGCCTGATGCCATCCAAGCTGTTACACATAATAGTGTACAGAATATTTCTTCTCTTGATGGGAAAACTATTGTAAAAGATTACTTTGAATAGCCATAATCAATTAAAGAGGTACAGGGAGCTCTTTAGCCTATATTCTGGAATCATTTTCAGCATGGGCTCCGGTAACAACACATTTGCTTTTCACAATCCAATGAGTGCACTGCATGGTGTATTGGGAAAGGGGTGTGACATCTTCAGTTGTTATCTTTCTTCTCAAATCTGGTGGACATAAAACAATAGAGGTAAGATAGATAACGATTTTGAGACATGTATTGTAGTATTTTCATATTTTAGTATACACTGTTCATATTACTGCAAAGTTCCGGTTATTTTTCTATGCATATATGTGTGAATCTGTAACGAAGACACAAGGTGTCAGGAAGCACGTGCAGTTGGTGAGTTTAATAACAAACACATGAAGATATACAAAACTTGAGAAGCATACTGGGCATGAAAACAAAACCAATACTCCCTGAAGACTGAGGCTACTGAAGGCTAAATAAAGGGGAAGCATTCAAGGTACTGATGAAGTCCAGGTGTGCATAATGATGGGGAGCAGGTGTGTGTAATGATGGTTGCCAGGTGTGCGTAATGTGGGTTTTTGTAGGCCAGCGACGTCGAGCACTGGAGCTCGAGTAGGCGTGACAGAAATGTCAACAGAGCACTAAGCACACCCCAAGCTTTTTAATGTCAAAGACTTTTACATTTAATTCAGCTCTTGTCATGCTAATTTAGCTATTTGCGACCCACAGAAAACAACATGGAAGCCTAGCCTTCTACTAGCATAAGTCCAGCCCTAGTTGACTTGAAAACATGAAAGTGAAGATCATAATTTAAAAAGATGACAGATTTACCAGAAAAAGAAGAACATGATCCTCCTTGGAATAGCATTTAGTGCAGTTAAATCCTGAACAAGCCAGGTTTGCCCTTGCTATCAAAACTGTATCCAAAGGAATCCAAAGAACAAACACTGGAAAGTGGCGCAATCAGACCAGAAAAAAGGCTTTGATAGCTTTTCTATCAGCCTGTAGGGAGGAAGGAGGCTTATTTTTCCTGCAGAGTGCAATGACCATATCATGTTCTCTCTCTGGTTCTCTACACAGGATTGTGACATAAAAATCAACTGCCGGTAGCAACTCAATTATCCTCAACATTGTCTGTGTGCAATATTTTATTAATCGTTTAAAAATATACTTCTGGTGAAATTGAAGCAAGTATTGGTACATGATCGTGTTCAGAATCTTTTTTGTATATCCATGAATTTGGACCATGAAGATCACCAAGATCACCATACTCCCATTGGCTATAATCCTGTTTCATAGAAACAATTGCCTCCAGTACCAGCCTTGAACATGAAATCCTCAATGTGAGGGGGCAGTCATTCTCCCCTGGATTCCAGCACCACCATAACTTTCACAAATACTGAGACCATTCTTGTCAGTCTTTTTCAACTAGCTAGTACACAGTGACACCTACTGATATGAACTGGTAGTGCAGGTTAGAATAGTGCGCAATAGAATGAGTGACATTCAATAAGATCTACTTCATGAAAAGGGGGATATTATTTTCACTGAAAATGTTGAAAGTATTTGATTAAATGATCGAAAATATGGATTTTACAGGCAATCCGTTCCTACAGTGAGTGCCAAGGAACCAACCTCTGGTAGGCCAGAAGGAGACCAGGACAAAGGTTAGTGGTGTTATGACTTACACATAAATCAAACATTGTTACAAAGTCTACTGTATGTAGTGTTAAATGCAACTCAGCTTACATAAAGCTTACAGAATGAATAATTGCAGAAGAGCACTGTAATAGGTTTTATGACATAAAATTAAGACTTTTCTACATTGAAACCTGTCTGTCTTTTTTATTTTTCAAGTCTACTGCTTAACATTGTGTGTGTATATGTGAAAAGAATATTTAAGGACATTGTAAGCATTCTTTGCATAACGCTCAGCGCTGCTACACTTAACTACTGAGTATGCTGTCCATTGAAGTTGTTTTCTCTGGCTCTTTTGATATCAGATTCAGAATGAAAATAAAACAAGGTTTGTGGTAGTTTTAAAGGGGTTGATCCACCTTAGACCAGGAGTGTTTACAATTCACATGGCCCGACAAGAAAAAACCCAGCCCTATAGTCATAGCCTACGAACAGGACCCAGAGTTTTACCTGACCAGGTCATGAGATCAGAAAAAACTCCAGGACCCAGAAAAGACACCTATGATATAAAAAAGTGTCTCGACCCTTCTATAACATGCCATTTACATAACAATTTTTGATATGGTTGTAAAAAAGCAAAGTTCTCCTTTAACCGTCAAATGTTTTCTGTTTTAACAATCTGAATCCTTACCTACAGTACTTTCACTTCACCCATAAGCATGTATCCCCCCTGGACAAACGTTGAATACTGAAGTGAGACTGTGAGATCTTGTTGAATCCCATGCTGTTACTATTTGACACAATAAAGCTTGTTGTTATAGACAGGCTGGCCTGATGTCACACTGGTCTAGAGCACATACACACACACACACACACACACACACACACACACACACACACACACACACACACACACACACACACACACACACACACACACACACACACACACACACACAGGCACAGACATACACACACACACACACACACACACACACAGTGATCTGTAGTCTCAATATAGCTGGCAAAATACATTGTTGTTAAGCTGAGTTGAAATTAACAGAGTGAAAGTTGGTACAGAGAGAAGGGTGATTAAGGCTGGTTGTGATTAATCAATTTAATTATGAATTAATCGAGTAATCCATTTTTTTATAGTTCAGTGTGTCCCGAGGCCTTCATTGTGAAAGAAAAAGGCCATATTGAGGCAACTCACATTTGAGGCACAGACTGACAGGTTTTGAAGTAATTCATTTTCTTTTGTCTATGAAACACAGAGGAAAGTTGACAGCATCACATGTTTATTTTGGTATACTCTAAAAAAGAGTGAACGCTTGTTTCTTGACATTGAAGAGAACATTCCATGTCAAATAATGACACTGGCACAAAGCGCATTTTACTTTTTTAATTAGCGTTCATCAGTATTTTTTTGTCTTCTTAACATGAACGTTGTCGTATTGTCATCTTGTCTAGATTGATTTGGTGGAGATTGTTTCTTCCTTTTTCATCAGGATTTAACCCTATCAGTCCCAAGAAAAAATCTGATTTTCATTTATCTGACTTTCATTTATCTGCATGTTATGTTTAACCTCACAATTAAGTATTTCACAATTTTCTTTTCAGGACAACCAGGGCTATTAGTAGAACACAATTTCACATAAACAGTTGCCTTCATGAGTTTTATTGAGAAATGTCAATAGATTCATGTAGTAACCAAAAAAGTGTCAAACAAATCAAAATATATTTTATATTTGAGATTATTAAAGTAGCCACCCTTTGCCTTGATGACAGCTTTGCACACTCTTGGAATTCTCTCAACCAGCTTCACCTGGAATGCTTTTTTTTCATTGTCCTGTTGAAAAACAAATGATAGTCCCATTAAGCGCAAACCAGATGGGATGGCGTTTCGCTGCAAAATGTTGTGGTAGCCATGTTGGTTAAGTGTGCCTTGAATTCTAAATAAATCACTTACAGTGTCACCAGAAAAGCACACCCACACCATCACACCTCCTCCTCCATGCTTCACGATGGGAACCACATATGTGTTCAACTACTCTGCGTCTCACAAAGACACGGCAGTTGGAATCAAAAATCTCAAATTTGGTCTCATCAGAACAAAGGACACATTTTCACAGGTCTAAGGTCCATTGCTCATGTTTCTTGGCCCAAGCAAGTCTATTCTTCTTACTGGTGTCCTTTAGTAGTGTTTTTTTTGCAGCAATTCTACCATGGAGGTCTTATTCAAGCAGTCTCCTTTGAACAGTTGATTTTGAGATGTGTCTGTTCCTTCAACTCTGTGAAGCATTTATTTGGGCTGCAATTTCTGAGGCTGGTAACTCTAATGAACTTATCCTCTGCAGCAGAAGTAACTCTGGGTCTTCCTTTCCTGTGGGTCTTCCTTTCCTCATGAGAGCCAGTTTCATCATAGCACTTGATGGTTTTTGCGACTGCACATGAAGAAACTTTTAAAGTTCTTGAAATGTTCTGGATTGACTTTCATGTCTTAAAGTAATGATGGACTGTTGTTTCTCTTTGCTTATTTGAGCTTTTCTTGCCATAATATGGACTTGGTCTTTTTCCAAATAGGGCTATCTTCTGCATGCCATCCATACTTCGTCACAACACAACTGACTGTCTCAAACGCAATAAGAAGGAAAGAAAGGCACACCTGTTAATTGAAATCTGTCATCAAGGCAAATAGTGGCTACTTTTAATAATCTCAAATATAAAATATATTTAACCTCTCTTGGGTAGTATTTTGATGTCTGGATGAAGAAGGTGCCCAGAGTAAACTGCCTGCTACTCAGTCCCAGAAGCTAAGATATGCATATTATTAGGAGATCTGGATAGAAAACACTCTGAAGTTTCTAGAACTGTTTGAATGATGTCTGTGAGTATAACAGAACTCATATGGCAGGCAAAAACCTGAGAAAAAATCCAACCAGGAAGTGTGGAAATCTGAGGTTTGTAGTTTTTCAAGTGTTTCCCTATCCAATATACAGTGTCTGTGGGGTCATTTTGCACCTCTTAAGGCTTCCACTAGACGTCATCAGTCTTTAGAACGTTGTTTCATGCTTCTACTTTGAATGGGGAGAGAATAAGAGCATATGGAGTCAGATGACTGAGAAAATGACATGAGCTCAGTGGTGCGCACTCACGTGAGAGTTAGCTGTGTTCCTTTTCTTTTTTGAAGACAAAGGAATCGTCCGGTTGGAATATTATGGAAGATTTATGATAAAAACATCCTAAAGATTGATTCTATACATCGTTTGACATGTTTCTATGAACTGTAATATAACTTTTTTAACTTTTCGTCTGACCTCACTGCGCGAGCACAGTGGATTTGGATTACTCGACTGAACGCGCGAACAAAATGGAGGTATTTGGACATAAAGGATGGACTTTATCGAAACAAATTAACATTTATTGTGGAACTGGAATGCTATTTCTTTGTTTTGTTGACTCCACAAACTGTCCTAACATAATCTAATGTTATGCTGTCGCCGTAAAGCCTTTTTGAAATCGGACAATGTGGTTGGATTAACAAGAAGTGTTTCTTTAAAATGGGATATAATAGTTGTATGTTTGAGAAATTTGAATTATGATATTTTTGTTGTTTTGGAATTTGGCGCCCTGCTATTTCACTGGCTGTTGAATAGTGTGTCCCGCTAGCGTCCCACATACCCCAGAGAGGTTAACACTATTTTGGTTACTACATGATTCCATATGTGTTATTTCATAGTTTTGATGTCTTCACTATTATTCTACAATGTAGAAAATAGTAAAAATGTTAGAAAAACCCTGGAATTAGTAGGTGTGTCAACTTTTGACTGGTACTGTATATATATATATATATATTAATGGATTATGTTTTAAATGCTTATAAAAGTGTGGTAAATTATAGCAGCACAAAGGAAATGGACCGTTCTGGGCCGCTCAAAGGTGCACTCAGTCAGAACTTCTGAACTTCTGGGTCTGCTCTAGTCTCCTCCCAATGAGTCTCTCCAATGAGTTTCTCGCATGTGAGACTAGAACTGCTGTATCAGGTACAGATGGCGATAAAGCAAACAGCAAATTTTAATTAACTTGTAAATAAATAATCATAACAGTCATGGGAGCATGGGACCTGATAAACTGGACAACTACATCCAACAAGAGTCGAAGTTAAGAATGATACACTAGCTAGAACCTTCCCATTGCGGATCTGGCAGGACAAAAACAATGAGCAATATTGTTTCCCCCAATGTAGCCTGGACAATAGAACAAGTAAAAATTCACCCAAGGCTGAAAAACTGCCAAAGAATGTTGGCTGAGCTTGAACACTTGCTTGAGGCCATAGCAAATTAATTGAAACCAACGTTTTCTTCTGACTGGAGTGAATTCCATTTTCCTTCAATGGCACCAAAAAATGTCTCCCTTTTTATTTGGCCACTACAATCTGTTCTTAGGATGAAACTGAAAAATTAAATATTGTGTAGAAAGTAAACATCCGCACCTCGATACTGTTAAATGAGCTTACATCTGCGTAACGAGGAAGTAGGGAAAAAAGTGCAATTCCTGACTATTTCTGATCTAGTGATCAATGACAGCAGAGTATGCTGCCCAACCTTATATAATTACAAAGAATTGTTTATTCTGATTAAAATGTCTGACATACACATTGTGAGATATTTGGCGAAATAGACTAGCATGCCTCTCCATAGGAAACCAATGGACAGGGCTCAGAGTTCCATGGACAAAAGGTTTTTCGCGGCTAGCAGTTGATAACAATGGAGTACGCTGTCCAGCCTTGAATAATTAGAAAGAGGAGATTCTCCAGATTTAAAAGGTGTCTGACTTGAAAAACCTTAAATATAGACATTGTGAGATATTTGGCTAAATTAACAGACATGTGGTTGAAAAATTTTCCAGAAGGAAACAACAGGGCAGACTCAAAGTTCCAAATAGTAATGTGTAATTTCTGACATTTTACATTTTAGTCATTTAGCAGACACTCTTATCCAGAGCGATTTACAGTAGTGAATGCATACATTACATACAATTTCATACATTTTTTTTTCTGTGCTGGCCCCCCGTGGGAATCGAACCCACAACCCTGGCGTTGCAAACACCATGCTCTACCAACTGAGCTACAGGGAAGGCTGTTTTATAGGCTAGCATTTGATGACAGCAGAGCTCACTGCCTAGCCTTACATCCTGACAAAGAAGAGATTCAGTAGTTCTTCCTGTAAAAGTTGTGCCATACTGCAGCACACCTTGCGGGCTGCCGCAGAATTCTACGGCACGTTATTTAATTGTCAGCCATTGTTGCCATTAATGCTAGTTAGTGCTAGTTTGACCACCAGAGGGCATCTTTGAGAAGCATTTGACAGTCTTTAATATTGTCTGTACTGGAGAATTTAAAACCTTTTTTTGTAAGAACATAGTATATGAGATTGATTTTAAGAAATTTTGCTTAATAAATTTGCTTAATATTATGGTGTTTCTATTCCAAGAATAACGAAACCCTCAGGGTTTCCGTTAGGAAAATATGGCGCTGTACAACGTGACCAGTCGGGAGTAGGCTACGGTACTGAGCAAAATAATACAAACATTTCCACAACCTAATTGTAGTCTAACCGATACCCAAACAGAGATTCAGTCCCCATGCTTGTCTCAGAGCAGCTCGAAATGGTGCTGAAATAGTTGACCACACACGGGTAGGCTATTGGTTCAAATCCTATTGATTCTAACTTCAATATGCTTTAAATGCCACAATGTCACAAATAATTGAACACACAGAATTCTTAAAACTCTAGTGCTTTAATATTTAATAATTTCTGCCCTCCAAATTCATATTCCGCCATGCGGCCTTGCCTAATGGGGAAAGGGAGTGTGCTATGCGGCTGTGCCTAACAGGGAAAGGGGGATGGAGCCGGTCGGGCGCAACCCAGGCGACATGGAGATGCAGGGATCCGAGCTCGGGCGAGAGCCGAAGCCACCCTCCCAGCCCGAACCCCGCGCTGAGGGAAGGGATAATGTTAATTGTATTTTTTGATCACAGAAACAATGAGAAAATATGGAAAAATAAATAAATAATGAAATGTTAATTATATAAAGCAGCCCGCATAATCATCTGCCAGAGAGTAGCCACAATCGGCCTGAGCCCCAAGTAATACATTTGGACCGGATAACTCACACCGGAATCGGCCCGAGCCCAATCATCATCAAGAGATATGTTGGACCATATGTCAGAGAGACGTTTTTGGGACCACATCGTGTCTATTGTCCTGCTGAAAGCCCTTGTGAAAATATGTTTTCAAAAGGCCTCCAGGGCCAGCAAAGAAGTTCCTTACTTTTCCCCCCTATTTGCCTCTTCCATTTATTCCCATAGTAATTCGTTATGGTTTGCGTTGCAAATGAGGGCATAATCTGGGTCAAGAATCCAGCAGAGTAAGTAGACCTTTATGTAATAAAATAAAGGTTAAATCAAAAAATAAGAATAAGACCTACAACACTTTTAACAGTACATTATTCAACACTAGTGAGACTCATGTCGCCTACGGTTGGTTTACAGTATTGGGTTCGATTCCCAGGGGGGCCAGTACAAAAAAAAATGCATGAAATTGTATGAAATGTATGCATTCACTACTGTAAGTTGCTCTGGATAAGAGCGTCTGCTAAATGACTAAAATGTAAAATGTCAGAAATTCTACAACTTGATTGGAGTCCACCTGTGGTAAATTCAATTGATTGGACATGATTTGGAAAGGCACACAACTGTCTATATAAGGTCCCACAGTTGACAGTGCATGTTGGAGAAAAAGACAAGCCATTAAGGATCGAAGGAATTGTCCGTAGAGCTCCGAGACAGGATTGTGTCGAGGCACAGAACTGGGGAAGGGTACTGCAGCATTGAAGGTCCCCAAGAACACAGTGGCCTCCATCATTCTTAAATGGAAGAAGTTTGGAACCTCCAAGACTCTTCCTAGAGCTGGCTGTCTGGCCAAACTGAGTAATCGGGGGAAAACGTCCTTGGTCAGGGAGGTGACCATGAACCCAATGGTCACTCTGACAGAGCTCTAGAGTTCCTCTGTGGAGATGGGAGAACCTTCCAGAAGGACAACCGTCTCTGCAGCACTTCCCCAATCAGGCCTTTGTGGTAGAGTGGGAAGATGGAAGCCACTCCTCAGTAAAAGGCACATGACAGACCGCAAAGGCACCTAAAGACTCTCAGACCATGCGAAACAAGATTCTCTGGTCTGATGAAACCATGCTTGAACTCTTTGGCCTGAATGCCAAGCGTCAAGTCTGGAGGAAACCTGTCACCACTCCTACAGTGAAGCATGGTGGTGGCAGCATCATGCTGTGGGGATGTTTTTCAGCGGCAGGGACTGGGAGACTAGTCAGGATCAAGGCAAAGATGAACAGAGCAAAGTACAGAGAGATCCTTGATGAAAACCTGCTCCAGAGCGCTCAGGACTGGGGCGAAGGTTCACCTTCCAACAGGACAACAACCCTAAGCACACAGCCAAAACAATGCAGGAGTGGCTTCGGGACAAGTCTCTGAATGTCCTTGAGTGGCCCAGCCAGAGCCCGGACTTGAACCGAATCGCAAACATTTCTAAAAACCTGTTTTTGCTTTACAATTTAATCAGTTTTAGAATAAGGCTGTAATGTAACAAAATGTGGAAAAAGTCAAGGGGTCTGAATACTTTCTGAAGGCACTGTAATTGCAGGAAATGTGCTTTAAAACTGCACTATTGTCTCTCAGCTCCACACAAACTGTGTAGAATTGCTGGAAATTATATAAAAAATGCAACTTTTTCTCAACGCTGCCAAGATAACTTCCTGCCCAATAGGCTTTGTTCGAGTTTACATTTCCTCTACCATTGACTGTGGGGAGGTCAAAATAATGAAACTGTCTACAAAATCTATTAACCTATTTAATCCCATCAGTCACAATAGCGACCATGAAAAACATTTTCAGTTATAAGGCTCAAAGAATTTGACCGAATGATGTATCAATGTATTTCCAGCAAATATTGGGTAAAGGGTCTCAATGGGTCTCAATGAAATATGTGCAGTGTCACATGTTTAGTGTATATTGTCACATGACCAGAGCTGTTTACTTCCTGGTTGCACCATGAGAAGAGGATGGCTGCATCAAAGCTCCCAAACAAAAGGTTAGTAAAGTATGTTAACATAAAGATAAGACAAAGACTTTTCATACACATCATCTTTAAGGTGTCTAGTATTGATATATGCATTTACAATTACTCAACTTTGTTCAGTGTGGTTATAGAATGAGTTAACATGTTGACGGCAACAATAGTGACCGGCGGGATAACACAGTGCATCTAGCTATACACATACATAGTTCTTGTTCTACCAAACCTACTCTGTTCTTTCTTTTAGTTTCACTTTGAGTAAAGTTTTGGATATGTTTGATCTACAGTGAGGGAAAAAAGTATTTGACCCCCTGCTGATTTTGTACGTTTGCCAACTGGGTTTATTTGAACCGTGAGAGACAGAATAACAACAAAAAAATCCAGAAAAAAACACATGTCGAAAATGTTACAAAATGATTTGCATTTTATTGAGGGAAGTAAGTATTTGACCCCTCTGCAAAACATGACTTAGTACTTGGTGGCAAAACCCTTGTTGGCAATCACAGAGGTCAGACGTTTCTTGTAGTTGGCCACCACAGATTTTTTTATGGGATTCAGTCTAACACACAACGACGATACTACGACGTATCCAATTTACCATCAGCTAGGCCACTCCAGGACCTTAATGTGCTTCTTCTTGAGCCACTCCTTTGTTGCCTTGGCCATGTGTTTTGGGTCATTGTCATGCTGGAATACC
Organism: Salmo salar; assembly: GCF_965601325.2. Lineage (NCBI taxonomy): Eukaryota > Metazoa > Chordata > Actinopteri > Salmoniformes > Salmonidae > Salmo > Salmo salar. The sequence continues at coordinate 33,425,905 of NC_138297.1, read as the reverse complement.
CATCCACGACCCATTTTCAATGCCCTGACTGAGGGAAGGAGGTTCTCACCCAAGATTTGACGGTACATTTGCCTGTTCATCGTCCCTTTGATGCGGTGAAGTTGTCCTGTCCCCTTAGCAGAAAAACACCACCAAAGCATAATGTTTCCACCTCCATGTTTGATGGTGGGGATGGTGTTCTTGGGGTCATAGGCAGCATTCCTCCTCCTCCAAACACGGCGAGTTGAGTTGATGCCAAAGAGCTCCATTTTGGTCTCATCTGACCACAACACTTTCACCCAGTTGTCCTCTGAATCATTCAGATGTTCATTGGCAAACTTCAGATGGGCATGTATATTTGCTTTCTTGAGCAGGGGGTCCTTGCGGGCGCTGCACGGTTTCAGTCCTGCACGGCGTAGTGTGTTACCAATTGTTTTCTTGGTGACTATGGTCCCAGCTGCCTTGAGATCATTGACAAGATCCTCCCGTGTAGTTCTGGGCTGATTCCTCACCGTTCTCATGATCATTGCAACTCCACAAGGTGAGATCTTGCATGGAGCCCCAGGCCGAGGGAGATTGACAGTTCTTTTGTGTTTCGGGGCACCACGAAAGAGTGTTTATAGAGCTGTTATCTTCCGAATAAACTCATAAAGACCTAGTAATATTTGACATCAATAGCAGTCAATATTAATCGTCACCTTATTTCAGTCTCATCTGAAAATTGTAACTTCTTCACGAACCCTGGCTAACAAGTTGAATCAGCAATACAAAATTGGGTTTAATTATTTATTTACTAAATACCTAACTAATCACACAGAATTACATGTACACAGAATGCAAATTATGTCATACAGAAAACGTCACTGGTGGACGGAGACGACATGACGTCTGCTTACACAAAGGAAAGGGGGTTGGGTTTGAGTGAAAGAGCGGGAAGACTGAGGAACAAAGGGAGAAGCTCTGCTATCATAAATACAGTATCTTATGCATTCTAAAATTACCGCCCATTTGGAAAAGGGAAATGCAATAAATATTTACTCTGAGCTGAGCTGTAGGTTGGTCGTAGATGCTGGTCGTGTTGGCCAACAGAGATATTCCTGTCCTCGGAAGAATGGCACTGATGGTAAATTGGATACGTCGTAGTATCGTCGTTGTGTGTTAGACTGAATACGTCGTCCGTCCTTTCCTAGCCCACGTTTACAGCTGCTGTTGCTAACTCAATGGCTAGGATGTCTCACTTCTTTAGTGAATAGGAGCTCAAAGTTCATACCATTCACAACCAAAGCTCACGCTGAGGTTGGCTTAGTTCTGTAGGTGACATGTTAGTCCTTTTAACGTATGGGACCTTCATCCTCACGTCCTTGGAACAGAAGGTTACATTTTCTTCAAGGGCTTATATAGTGGAGGGAGAGAAGGGTGTGTTTCATAGTTTATAACCCATGTCTCTTCACAGGGGCGGGCCACTGATTGAGCAGGGCTCTGACCTTATGAAAACCTGATTCTCTCATTTGGAAGCTAAAATTACATTTAATCTTTTCACAAATACATTCATATTCAAACATTTAAATTGCACAACAATTCCATGTGAATCTGATAACTAGAATGTGTAGACTTTCCCAGATACAGTTTATGTCGTCCTGTCATCAGTCATAATGTCTCAGATGACAACCGAACTCATATTCATTAAGTACCAACGCAAATTTTCAACTGGTTCTTTACCAAAATATGGTTCCTTTCCCCCCACTTGTTTGATGTTCCCAGACTCTCCATATTTAACAAAGGATATTCAAGAGTCCTTCAGTAGAGTCAGAGAGAGAGGGAAGGGAGAAAGGTATTTATTGGGGGGGGGGGGGTCATAAACCTTACCCACAGGCCAACATCATGACACAGGTAACAAACTGAGATTAGGAGCACTCCCTTTAAGAGTGTGCTCCTAATCTCAGCTCGTTACCTGTATAAAAGACACCTGGGAGACAGAAATCTTTCTGATTGAGAGGTGGTCAAATACTTATTTCCCTCATTAAAATGCAAATCAATTTATAACATTTTTGACATGCGTTTTTCTGGATTTTTTTGTTGTTATTCTGTCTCTCACTGTTCAAATAAACCTACCATTAAAATTATAGACTGATCATTTCTTTGTCAGTGTGCAAACGTCCAAAATCAGCAGGGGATCAAATACTTTTTCCCTCACTGTATGGGGCATAGAAATCCGAAGTGGGTGACCAGCAGAGATAGGTGGGATGGGCTGAGGGAAGCTGAGGGTTGGGATGTGGAATTGGAGAGAGTGGAGTTGCTGGGCGGGGGATAGAATGACGGTCAAAGATAAAAGTAAAACAATAAAGTCAAAATAAAACATAACAAAAAGTATGTTTGAATGACACTGAGGGACAGTGTTCTTACAGCTAATGCAGGTTTGCCTGAGGCTGATGCCGTGCAGGTGTTTGTACACATGCATATACACACTCTCATTCAAATGCTCACGTGCACATACACACACGTAAATAGTGCGTTACATGCACTCAACATAATCAGTTGGCCTTGCTGTTAGGATTTTTGTTATTCTGTCTCACACTGTTCAAATAAACCTACCATTAAAATTATAGACTTATCATTTCTTTGTCAGTGGGCAAACGTACAAAATCAGCAGGGGATCAAATACTTTTTTCCCCTCACTGTAGGTGACCGCCCAGACAAGGCACGCAACTTTACAGTTATCCCTCAAAATGAGAAAGATGTTGTCCTCAGTGATTGTGATAGCGATGGGTCAGATATGGTCAATGAGGGGGAGACAGGCCATTTGCCATTCAGGCTGTTGAATGCATATGCTGAACCTATGCAAACAGATCATGACAGGAACAACGTTATCAGTGATGATTACCTACCCTTGAACCCCCTCCACTGTTGATAATGAAGAGCCAACTCCCTCTACCCGCCAGAGGGTCCGGTCAGAAGAGCCAAGGGTCTCCACAAGCCATTGGGGCCAGCCAGAAGAGCCAAGGGCAAAGCTGCAGGTGGTCAAAAATAAAGATTGAGTGTCCAAACGATTGAAGAGGCCTGCCACCGCTGTGATTCCAAAACACATAGTATACAGCCCAAATGCTGCAGAATGTGTAAAACAAAGCTGCCCCAACCCAATGGATGTTTTCCTACTAATGTATCCACCCACGCTAAGAGAGCTCACCATTGAAATGTCCAACCTCTACTCCACCCAGACCAAGGACAAGCAACTGTATCTGAGTATGGATGAGCTCCTTACATTCTATGGGATCCTTATCACATCTGGGTACAGCTCTGTTCCAAGAAGACACATGTACTGGTCACTTGACAGTGATGTACACAATTAAAGCATTTCAGATGCAATGCGGATGAATCGCTTTGATTAAATAATAGCCTCAGTTCATGTGGTTGACAACACAAAGATCACAGACGACTCATTTTTTAAGGTTAGGCCCATCTTCTCTGAGCTCAATCAGTCATACAAAGTTATGCCATTTCAGGAATGGCTCAGTGGATGAGAGCATGATCCGATACTATGGCCGACATGGATGTAAGCAATTCATAAGAGGTAAACCAATCCGTTTTGGTTACAAGCTATGGAACCTTGCCTCATCTAGTGGTTACATGTATCACATGGAGCCAAATGGTGGATCCCACACTCTCCTCCCGGAGACTGGGTTGGGTCAGGGACCCGGTGTCATTCTTGGTCTTGCAGAGCAATCTCAGCTGCCTCAGGGTTGTAAGTTCCTTCATGACAACCTCTTCACTTCGCTTGCACTCCTTGATGAAATGACAAAAAGAGGATATGGGAGCTCTGGAACGATGAGGCAAAATCGTCTGTTTGATGTCCCATTCAAGCCACAGAAAGACTTCATGAAGTTACCCCGGGGAACCTCTGAGCTTCTGAACCAAGGAGACAAGTTGCTGGTCCGTTGGAAAGACAATAACATTGTCACAGTGGCAACAAACATGGAGGAGAAATACAGTGAGACCTCTGTCAAGAGATGGAACAAGGAGCAACGTGCATTTGAGAACGTGCCAGTCCCACAACCAAAATGCATCAACCGATTGTCACAGGCGTCGTATTGAAGAGACCAAGGTGCAGCGTGTTGAGTGCTCATCTTTTACTTTTAATGAAAGCACTTCACAAAGAAAAACAAACGAACGACAGCCAAACAGTTCTGTCAGGTATACTAACAAACTAAGCAGAAAGCAACCACCCACAAAACCCAAAGGAAAACAGGCTGCCTAAGTATGGCTTCCAATCAGAGACAACGAAAGACACCTGCCTCTGATTGGAAACCATACTCGGCCAAACATGGAAAACGAAACATAGAAATAGAAAACTAGAACAAATTCCCCTAGAAACAAACAAACCCCAAAACACACAAAACAACCCCCCTGCCACGCCCTGACCATTCTACTATGGCAAATGAACCTTTTCACTGGTCAGGACGTGACACCGATACAATGAGCACATGGTGGTGTTGACCTTCACAACCTACAGGTTTCAAAATACCATATCTCGATCAGGTCTAAGAAGTGGTGGTGGCCCATCTTTGCATGGTCTCTCAACAGTGTACTCGTAAACAGCCATTTCGTTTACAGAGACGTTATGGGTGGGACCATCGACCTGCTCACCTTCTCACGGATAGTAGCACACGGATAGTCTCTTATGCAAAAGTTTGGCACAAAACCACTGAGCTACGGAAGGAGATCTCTACTGGCTGCTACTGTTGAAGATCAGGCAAGATATGACAAAGCTTCTCACTTGCCAATCCACACGATGCACCGGTTCCAGAGATGTCGTCATTGTGACAAACACACTACCTATGCATGTGAGAAATGCAAAGCGCCACTGCACATTGAGTGCTTCAAGATATACCATGGACAGTAGAAAAGAAGATAAGAGTGAATGAAAAAGGGCTGAAAAAGCCAATAAAATAAAAATAGAAAAGTCAATAAAGGGTGAGGAGAAGCAGTACAATGGACTCTATGAAGAAAAGAAAAGTTGACGAAAAAGGGAAAAAGACAATCAAAATGACTGAAATGTTTTTGGAAAAGTATGTGTATATATATAATTTCATTTTGTTCAGTGTAGGCCTCTACTTGAATGCATATTCTACATGTTACCTTATGTTCAATGTAAATGAATCACACGACTGCTATACAGTTGTTAGTGAATGTTGCACTAAAATGTCACAATGACAATGTTACTATGAATATGGCACTAAAGTTCAAATGTTACAATAAAGTTACAATATAGGTTGCACTAAAGTAACAATGTTACAGTGTATGTTACAATAAGGTAACAATCTTGAAATACGTTGATGTGTGTTGTTTTTTTTGTCTTTGATCTCAGTATTCATATCGGTGTTGTATAAGGGTTTTTGATATGTAAAATAGTCACACTAGAATGTGATGGGGTATCCTAGGGGCAATGCTGGGGACTGCCCATGACACAGTTTAAAATGTTTTAATAACTGGGCTGGGATATATCAGAATTTTGATGACTGCATAGGAGAAATATGTTAATTCAGTATACATCACATTATCCCACCGGTCACAATTGTGACTGACCATAAAACACACCTTTTCACCTACTTTTCCATGAAAATTGAAAAAAATAATGATTGATTATTTCAAAGGGTTACTAATGACACATGATTTGGATATTTTCATGTCTGGGGAAAATTCCGGATGAAATGGGTTAATTGTAAAATCTTGATTACTTTTACTTTCCTATTAACTTTCACCTGGTGCTAACATATGATCTAGTTCCCTGGGTTGCTGGTTTGCCCATAGCATAACCCCGGAGTTATGCTATATCCCCATAAAGAGGTCAGGACTAACTAATCAGCATCAAGATGAGAAGTAGTAGAGAGATGATGTTTACAACTGATGGGATCAGTTTATTGGTTAGAATGAGATGGCAAAACAGGAGAATACATTATGGACCGTTCTTATTCATATGGCTGTGAACCCCATCTATACACCCTGATCCTGAATTCAGTAAACCAGTCTATATGCCCTCAACCATAGATCCAGTAAACCAGTCTATACCGCCCTCATTCCGCCTCTCATGTAGTGCCCCCCCCCCCCCCAGTTCTTAAGGTGTAGCTTTATGAGCTTTATCCCATGGGTGCTATATCAACCCAATGTACCGAGTCTCCTATTTTATTGTTTTGTTCTGATCGTATCATCATTGTACAGGTAACTGACAAAATAAAGGTCACACCAACATAAAGTGTCTTAATCGGGTGTTGGGCCACCACGAGCCAGAATAGCTTGAATGGACCTTGGCATAGATTCTACAAGTGTCTGGAACTCTATTGGAGGAATGCGACACCATTCTCCAGAATGTCCCATAAGTGTTGGGTTGAGATCTGGTGACAGACGGCCATGGCATATGGTTTACATTGTTTTCATGCTCATCAAACCATTCAGTGACAACTCGTGCCCTCTGGATGGGGGCATTGTCATCTGATGGGGACATAGCTTGGTAGCCAAAATAATGGCCTGCCCATTTTTATACAGGAACTACACCTGTGTGGATGCACCTGCTTTCAATATACACTGAACAAAAATATGAACCACAACATGCAACAATTTCAAAGATTTTACTGAGTTACAGTTATAAGGAAATCAGTCAATTGAATTTAAGTCATTAGACCCTAATCTATGGATTTCACATGACTGGGAATACAGATATGCATCTGTTGTATCAGAAAATCAGTCAGTGTCTGGTGTGACCACCATTTGCATCATGCAGCGCGACACATCTACTTTGCAGAGAGTTGATCAAACTAATGTTCGTGGCCCGTTGAATGTTGTCCCACTCCTCTTAAATGGCTGTGCGAAGTTGCTGGATATTGGTGGAAACTGGAACACAATGTCGTACACATCGATCCAGAGCATGGTTGTTTGTAATTTTGTCTTGCCTTTTAATCATTATATGTGTTATTGGTTTTACCATCGAGGACCAATTTGGAAACAAGCGTTATAATTAAAACTTTCAAGTAATATCCTCTGGGTCCACATTGTACATTTTGTTATAAATGCCTGTTACCCAAAATAAATTCCATTCATTAATATGCAGGGCATGGAAGAACTGGGACATTTTCAGCTTCCAGGAATTATGTACAGATCCTTGTGACATGCTGGAACAGGAGGTGATGGCGGTGGATGAATGGCACGACAATGGGCCTCAGGATCTCATCACGGCATCTCTGTGCATTCAAATCATATTTTATTTGTCACATGCCACGAATACAGCAGGTGTAGACCTTACAGTGAAATGCTAACTTACAAGCTTATTAACCAACAATGCCGTTTTAAGAAAAATAAGTCTTGAAGAAAGTATTTACTAAAATAAACTTAAGTAAAACATATCCAAATAACAATTCATTAAAGAGCAACAATAAAATAACATTAGTTAGTCTATATACAGGGGATACCGGTAGAGTCAAAGTGCGGGGGCACAGGTTAGTCGAGGTAATTGAGGTAATATGTACTTGTAGGTAGAGGTAAAGTGACTATGCATGGATAATAAACAGAGAGTAGCAGCAGCATAAAAATGGGGGTGGGGGGGCAAAGCAAATAGTCCGAGTAGCCATTTGATTAGCTGTTAAGGAGACTTATGGCTTGGGTTAGAAGCTATTAAGAAGCCTTTTGGACCTAGACTTGGTGCTCCGGTACCACTTGCCATGCTGTAGCAGAGAGAACAGTCTATGACTGGGGTGGCTGGGCCATCCTCTGACACCACCTGGTACAGACATCCTGGATTTCAGGAAGCTTGGCCCCAGTGATGTACTGGTCCGTATGCACTACCCTCTGTAGTGCCTTGCGGTCGGAGGCCAAGCAGTTGCCATACCAGGCGGTGATACAACCAGTCAGGATGCTCTCGATGGTGCAGCTGTAGAACTTTTTGAGGATATGAGCACCCATGACAAATCTTTTCAGTCTCCTGAGGGGGAATGGCTGTTGTCGTGGACTCTTCACGACTGTCTTGGTGTGTTTGGACCATGATAGTTTGTTGGTGATGTGGACACCAAGGAACTTGAAGCTCTCAACCTGCTCCACTACAGCCCCTTCGATGAGAATGGTACTCCACAACCGTCTCCTTTGTCTTGATCACGTTGAGGGAGAGGTTGTTATCCTGGCACCACACTGCCAAGTATCCTACTTTCTCCTTATAGGCTGTCTCATTGTTGTTTGTGATCAGACCTACCACTGTTGTGTCATCTGCAAACTTGGGGCGGAAGGTAGCCTAGTGGTTAGAAAGGTTGCAAGATCGAATCCATGAGCCGACAAGGTAAAAATCTGTCATTCTGCCCCTGAACAAGGCAGTTAACCCACTGTTCCTAGGACGTCATTGATAATAAGAATGTGTTCTTAACTGACATACATAGTTAAATAAAGGTCAAATAAAATAATAAAATGATGGTGTTGGAGTTGTGCTTGGCCATGCAGTCACGGGTGAACAGGGAGTACAGGAGGGGACTCAGCACACACCCCTTAGGGGCCTTCGTGTTGAGGATCAGCGTGGAAGATATGTTGTTCCCTACCCTTACCACCTGGGGGAGGCCCGTCAGGAAGTTCAGAATCCAGTTGCGGAGGGAGGTGTTTAGTCTCAGGGTCCTTAGCTTAGTGATGAGCTTTGAGGACGCTATGGTATTGAACGCTGAGCTGTAGTCAATGAATAGTATTCTCACGTAGGTGTTCCTTTTGTCCAGGTGGGAAAGGCCAGTGTGGAATGCAATAGAGATTGCATCATCTATGGATCTGTTGAGGCATTATGCAAATTGGAATGGGTCTAGGGATTCTGGGATAATGGTGTTGATGTGAGCCATGACCAGCCTTTCAAAACACTTCATGGCTACTGACGTGAGGGCTACAGGTCGGTAGATATTTAGGCAGGTTACCTTGGTGTTCTTTGGAACTTGGACTATGGTGATCTGCTTGAAACATGTTGGTATTGCAGACTTGGTCAGGGACAGGTTGAAAATATCAGTGAAGATCCTTGTCAAGATACCTGTTCAAATTGCCATTGATAAAATGCAATTGTGTTCGCTGCACACAGCTTATGCCTGCCCATACCATCACCCCACCTCCACCATGGGGCACTCTTTTCACAACGTTGACATCAGCAAACCGCTCCCCCACACGACGCCATACACGCTGTCTGCCATCTACCTTGTATAGTTGAAACTGGGATTAATCCGTGAAGAGCACACTTCTCCAGCGTTTCAGTAGCCATCGAAGGTGAGCATTTGCACACTAAAGTCGATTAAGATGCAGAACTGCAGTCAGGTCAAGACCCTGGTGAGGACGACAAGCATGTAGATGAGCTTCCCTGAGACGTTTTCTGACAGTTTGTGCAGAAATTCTTTGGTTGTGCAAACCCACAGTTTCATCAGCTGTCCGGGTGGCTGGTGTCAGACCATCCCACAGGTGAAGATGCCGTATGTGGATGTCCTGGGCTGGCGTAGTTAGACGTGGTCTGTGGTTATGAGGCCGGTTGGACGTACTGCCAAGTTCTCTAAAACGACGTTGGTAGAGAAATGATCATTCAATTCTCTGGCAACAGCTCTGGTTGACATTCCTGCTGTCAGCATGCCAATTGCACGTTCCCTCAAAACTTGAGACATCTGTGGCATTGTGCTTTGTGACAACACAGAGTGGCCTTTTATTGTCCGCAGCACCTGTGTAATGTTCATGCTGTTTAATCAGCTTCTTCATATGCCACACCTGTCAGGTGGATGAATTATCTTGGCAAAGTAGAAATGCTAACAAACAGTGATGTAAAGAAATGTGTGCACAACATTTGATAGAAATAAGCTTTCTGTGTGTGTGGAACATTTCTGGGATCTTTTATTTCAGCTCATGAAACATGGGACCAACACTTCACATGATGCGTTTATATTTTTGTTCAATATGCTACTTATCCCTCATTTACTCAAGTGTTTGCATCATTTTGCCAGTTACCTGTAAGTGCTTCTTTAACTCTGTTTCTGCCCTTTTGTCTACTGGGCCTTGAGAGTCCTGCAGAGGACCTCACAGCATTACTCCCCCATGCAAGTGGCGGACTTGGACCAGAAATCGGCTCTGGCATTTCTGACACATCAGACCATTTTTTTCCTATAGGCCCCCGTACTGGACAATTCTTCTCATTAAGGCCGCCATTATAAGCCAAATAATGATCGTGAAGCCATCATTTAGACAGGCCCACTGGGCATTTGATTGCCCAAACTGCCCTATAACAAGAACATTTCTCCTCCCTTTCCCTGTGCCTCTAAATGGATAAACCAACATTCCCATTAAAAATCTATGTGATTTCATTTACTTATTCAGTACAACCCCAGTGTTCAAATGCAACTTCCTCATCTCATAGAAAAACAATTTAATCTTGAACAACTCCAGGACGCAGGGTTTTATTAGGTAATCCCCATGATGCCACAACACATGCACGCATGCATGTACAGAGGCAGGGCACACTCACAGCATCCTGTCCGACATAACCTTGTCATATTTCAGCAGAATTCTCTCTCTCTAGAAAGGATGGATGAGGTTGTTGCTGTCATGTCGCCGCCGGCTGGCCATACATTAGCCTCTTACAGCTCCTTAAGTATTGACAATTTCAGAAAAAATATGTGCCCATATTAAACTGCCTCCTACTCAAACTCAGAAGCTAGGATATGCATATTATTAGTAGATTTGGATAGAAAACACTCTGAAGTTTCTAAAACCGTTTGAATGGTGTCTGAGTATAACAGAACTCATATGGCAAGCAAAAACCTGAGAGAAATCCTACCAGGAAGTGGAAATCTGGATGCATGGGCTCTCTTCAAGTCATTTCCAATTGAATACACAGTGACGTAGTGATAATTGTGATGTCAACAGTCTTTACAAAGTTGTTTGAGTCGTCTACGATGAACAGAGACCGAATGAGAAGGTGGGGAAGTTGGTGAGGCAGGGAATGACATCACTTCATTGGCGCGCGTCACGAGGGTGGATCCTCCGTTCCAAAACATTTTTCAAGACACAGGAACCGTCTGATTGAAATATTACTGAATCTTCACGTTCTAAAGGCCCTAAAGATTGATGTTTTACAATGTTTGACATGTTTGAACGAACGTAAATATATATTTTTTTAAACTTTTCGTCGTGACATTGTCCGCGCGCTTCCTACATTTGGAGTAGCTTACTGAACGCGCGAACAACAAGGAGTTATTTGGACATAAATTATGGACTTTATTGAACCAAACAACATTTGTTGTGGACCTGGAATGCCTGGAAGTACCTTCTGATGAAGATCATCAAAGGTAAGGGAATATTTCTAATGCAATTTATGATTTTAGATGACTCCAAGATGGCGGCTATCTGTATAGCCTAGTGTATTTTTCTGAGCTCAGTACTCAGATTATTGCAAAGAGTGCTTTCCTCGTGAAGCTTTTTTAAAATCTTTCATAGCGTTTGCATAAAGGAGATGTTCATCTATAATTCTTTGAATGACAGTTACATTTTTTATCAACGTTTATGACAAGTATTTTTGTAAATTGTGGCGCTGATTCACCGGCAGTATTTGAGGGGAAATATTTTCTGAACGTCACGCGCCGATGTAAAATGCTGTTTTTATATATAAATATGAACTTTATCGAACAAAAAATGCATGTATTGTGTAACATGATGTCCTAGGAGTGTCATCTGATGAAGATCGTCAAAGGTTAGTGCTGCATTTAGCTGTGTTTTGGGTATTTGTGATGCATGCTAGTTGCTTGGAAAATGGCTGTGTGGTTATTTGTGTCGATGTACTCTCCTAACTTAATGTAATGTTTTGCTTTTGCTGTAAAGCTTTTTTGAAATCGGACAACGTGGTTCGATTCAGGAGAAGTGTATCTATAAAATGGTGTAAAATAGTCCTATGTTTGAGAAATAGAAATTATTAGATTTAGTTTTGAATATGGCGCTCTGATTTTTCACTGGCTGTTGATCCCGCTAATGGGATTGATGTCGTAAGAGGTTTTCATCTCATGGGCTGTGTGTGTGTGTGTGTGTGTGTGTGTGTGTGTGTGTGTGTGTGTGTGTGTGTGTGTGTGTGTGTTGTGAGCAAAAGAGACAGACAGACAGACAGACAGACAGACAGACAGACAGACAGACAGACAGACAGACAGACAGACAGACAGACAGACAGACAGACAGACAGACAGACGTGTGCATGCAAGTGTGTCTGCATGCGTGTGTGTAATCATGTTTGGATAGACTGAATGCCAGATTAACATATTCATTGCAGGATATACCCTGTTATCAGGGGTTAATAGAGTTTTGATTGCAGAAAACAGTTTGTATGATTAACACTGCATTAAACATTTCACCCCCACACAAACCTATGACCACTATGGCTGGGCGATATATTATCTAATAAGGTATACCCGTATGGATCCATATACCGGTATGTATTTTTACAATACCGTCTATAAAGGTATTTTGGTATAGTGCTAAATAAATCGAAGTTCACTGTCAGTTTTATCCTAGTTCGATTGAGTTTAAAACAAACAGAATGAAGAAAGGACATTGAAACCAGTTAGAAATCATTTGTTGTCATCATAGGGTCATGTACTAAAATATATTTAAAACTTTCATTATTCAGAAACATTAAATACCGTCATACCATCAAAAATAAGAACATTATTGTGATATGATATTTGTTTTATTGTCACATACACCGGACAGGTTATAGTGAAATGTGTTTGTTTTACTGGGTCAGCAATAATGGATGGTCAAGGGCACATCAACAGGTTTTTCAGCTTGTTGGCTCCAGTATTTGAACGAGAGACATTTCAGTTACTGGCCCAACGCTCTAACCGCTAGGCTACCTGTGGCCACCAAGAAAATACTAGTGTCTCAATTCATAGAATAACATATAATTGACACACTATATAATTGATTCCAATGGGTTTCATTCACCCCCAATCCTTGCCCACAAACACACATTGCTGTCAGAATGTATAAAACAAAATGTATGGCTAGCTTGGCAAAGAAAGCAACATTTCTCGAATGATGAAATTCGTGCTTAAAAAGCATAGCGTAAAGTGTTTCACATTTCTTTTGAATACAGTTTTCTAAAGGCAATGTTTTTCGATTTGTAATCACATCAAAAGCTGACCATTTTGAAGACATTACTGTAATGCCTACTCCCGCTCCCTCTCTCCAGCGCTCGACGTCACTGGTCTACTAACCACCGTCCATGGCAACAATCATCACGCACACCTGTTCCCCATCATTACTCACACCTGGTCATCATTATCTCCTTGATTACTCCCCCTTTATTTAGCCCTCAGTTGACAGCAGTCACTGGGTAATATTGTTTTCTCTCACATTCTGTATGCCTCTCATCTTTTTTCTTGCTTCGAGTCATTATTAAACTCACCTTCTGCTGCTGCTTCCTGGCGTATTACATTTCAATTACTCAGTTCAGTCAGAGGGCTGGGAGCTGTGATCTCTGAGTGCTTTATTAAATTGAAAAATGTAATTCTTTAAGAGCTGAAGAGAAAAGTAATTTGCACAGCTAAATTGGTCATGTGGAGTCTGACTCCCTGTCGTGTGTGTGCCGAGTGAACTCAACGGGAGTTATTTCTCTATAAAGTGTTACCGTTCATTTCCTTCCTTAATTTATTTTCCTTTCCTTACTTAAAGAAAACCTTGGAAAGTGGGCTTTCGGGTATTTTTATTGCTTTTCTTTATGTAAAAAAGTTGTTTTCTTGTCAGTTATGAAATTATATTACCTTAAGCAATTTGTTATGACCCCATTGGGATTTCAAAAGGCTGGTTTTCAGTTGGTCAATCGACATGTCTGTAGACAGTTATCGCAGTGACATCAAACTTGTCTTTGTCGTTCTGTGAAAGTATGAACACAAAAAAAACTGTCTGCATGACCTCAGCAGCCAGGTGATCCAAATAGCATAATTGTTGTATTTTAACACCAATAAACCAATGCAGCTAAAGCCATGCAGCTAAAAGCAACTTTCTAAACAATGTTTTGTTTTATTTCTGGCTTGTTGGTTAGCTAGCTAGCTGGCTAGCCAGTTTTAATAATGACCAGAACATAGCTGACAGTAGCTAGGTTTCCATCCAATTTGCGACAGATTGTCATGAAAATATGAACATTTCCCCACCAGAAGTGTGTTTCCATCAGACATAACAAACACTTTTGAACCGAATACAAAAATGTGTTGTCATTGCATTTTCCACTCTAACTGTTGTGATAAATGGCAAACATGCTCTCTAGACAACAGATCATTGATAAACTGTTCACTGGACAGGTTAGGTTATATGATGACATTGATAAGAGCAAGATCATTTTTATTTGTTAATTGGCAGCTAAGCACCAATCATCATTGCACCAGCACACAAACTGTATTGGAAAGGAGCATCAAGCTTATCACTATGCACTTTCATCACACTGTAGCCTACTGTAAACTGTACACACTTTTCCAACTCGCAATGGGAGGACACCACATGCAACATAGCATTCCGACTGCAAATTTACTTCCACATGATGGTTATTCTACAGTGCCTTGCAAAAGTATTCATCCCCCTTGGCGTTTTTCCTATTTTGTTACATTACAACCTGTAATTTAAATGTATTTTTATTTGGATTTCATGTAATGGACATCCACAAAATAGGACAAATTGGTGAAGTGAAATGAAAATAATAACTTGCTCCAAAAAAAAAAAAGGTAAAAGTGGTGCGTGCATATGTATTCACCCCCTTTGCTATGAAGCCCCTAAATAAGATCTGGTGCAACCAATTACCTTCAGAAGTTACATAATTAGTTAAATAAAGTCCACCTGTGTGCAATCTAAGTGTCAAATGATCTCAGTATATATACACCTGTTCCGAACGGCCCCAGAGTCTGCAACACAACTAAGCAAGGGGCACCACAAAGCAAGCGGCACCATGAAGACCAAGGAGCACTCTAAACAGGTCAGGGAAAAAGTTGTGGGAGAAGTACAGATCAGGGTTTTGTTATAAAAAATATCAGAAACTTTGAACATTCCACGGAGCACCATTAAATCCATTATTAAAAATGGAAAGAATATGGCACCACAACAAACCTGCCAAGAGAGGGCCACCCACCAAAACTCACAGACCAGGCAAGGAGGGCATTAATCCGAGAGGCAACAAAGAGACCAAAGATAACCCTGAAGGAGCTGCAAAGCTCCACAGCGGAGATTGGAGTATCTGTCCATAAGACCACTTTAAGCCGTACACTCCACAGAGTTGGGCTTTACGGAAGAGTGGCCAGAAAATAAGTCATTAATTAAAGAAAAAAATAAGCAAACACGTTTGGTGTTTGCCAAAAGGCATGTGGGCACTCCCCAAACATATAGAAGAAGGTACTCTGGTCAGATAAGACTAAACTTGAGCTTTTTGGCCATCAAGGAAAACGCTATGTCTGGTGCAAATCCAACACCTCTCATCACCCCTCTCATCACCCCGAGAACACCATGTTTTTCCATCAGCAGGGAGTGGGAAACTGGTTATAATTGAAGGAATGATGGATGGCGCTAAATACAGGGAAATTCTTGAGGGAAACCTGTTTCAGTCTTCCAGAGATTTGATACAGGATGGAGGTTCACTTTCCAGCAGGACAATGACCCGAAGCATACTGCTAAAGCAACACTCAAGTGGTTTTAGGGTAAACATTTAAATGTCTTGGAATGGCCTAGTGAGAATCTGTGGTACGACAAAGATTGCTGTACACCAGCAGAACCCATCCAACTTGAAGGAGCTGGAGCAGTTTTGCCTTAAGTAATGGAAAAAATCCCAGTGGCTAGATGTGCCAAGCTTATAGAGCTATACCCCAAGAGCCTTGCAGCTGTAATTGCTGCAAAACATGGCACTACAAAGTATTGACGTTGGGGAGTGAATAGTTATGCACACTCAAGTTTTCTGTTTTTTTGTCATATTTCTTGTTTGTTTCACAATAAAAAAATGTTTTCATTTTCAAAGTGGTAGCCATGTTGTGTAAATCAAATGATACAAACCCCCCAAAAATCTATTTTAATTCCAGGTTGTAAGGCAACAAAATAGGACAAATGCCAAGGGGTTGAATACTTTCACAAGCCACTGTATCAACAATAGTCCAATAAATCGTTACCACCACATTTCTTCGCATAATTAATTTTGCAGACACAATAAGATCCAACCATGTCGAATAAACAAATTGTCTGTCGACATTTATAAAATTGTACTTCCTGTTTCTGTTACACTTGTCGTGATTTTGTTTTATACATCATTTACATGCATAAAAACTGTGGATGGAAACATGGTAGGATTGGTAGGTCCCCAGCGGGATGGTTGAGCTAACGTAGGCTAATGCGATTAGCATGAGGTTGTAAGTAACAAGAACATTTCCCAGGACAAAGACATATCTGATATTGTCAGAAAGCTTAAATTCTTGTTAATCTCACTGCACTGTCCAATTTACAGTAGCTATTACAGTGAAAGAATACCATGCTATTGTTTGAGGAGAGTGCACAGTTTTGAACATGAAATTTGGGCAGTCTTGATACAAAATTCTGAACAGAAATGCAATGGTTCATTTGATCAGCCTATGACTTTGCACATACACTGCTGCCATCTAGTGGCCAATATCTAAATTGCACCTGGGCTGGAATAATACATTATGGTCTTTCTCTTGCATTTCCAAGATGATGGTACATAAAAAATACCAAAAAACATTTGATTTTTTTTCTTTGTATTATTTTTTACCGATCTAATGTGTTATATTCACCTACATTCCTTTCACATTTCCACAATCTTCAAAGTGTTTCCTTTCAAATGGTACCAAAAAAATGTGTATCCTTGCTTCAGGGCCTGAGCTACAGGCAGTTAGATTTGGGTATGTCATTTTAGGCAAAAATTAGAAAGTAAAAAAAAAAAAAAAGTGTGATAGTGTGAAGAGTAATGGTACAGAAGGACTTACAATGGGGTGAGCAGGTTGTTAATATGGTAATGAAGAACAAAAAAATGTATCCTTTGCTGCCTCAAAATATTCAGTGTGTCAGAAGTAGACCTGGTGAACATTTACACCGGTTACATTCGCTCTACCCCTGGAATACTCAACGATGGTCCTCAATGATGTCACCATTGCCCTTGATTCTAAGCAATGTTGTGCTGATATTTTTATTGACTAGGCGAAGCTTTTGATACGGTAGACCATTCCATTCTTGTGGGCCGGTTAAGGAGTATTGGTGTCTCTGAGGGGTCTTTGGCCTGGTTTGCTAACTACCTCTCTCAAAGAGTGCAGTGTATAAAGTCAGAACATCTGCTTGCTCAGCCACTGCCTGTCACCAAGGGTGTACCCAAAGGCTCGATCCTATTTACATCAACAACAAAGCTCAGGTAGTAGGAAGCTCTCTCATCCATTTCTATGCAGATGATAGTCTTATACTCAGCTGGCCCCTCCCCGGATTTTGTGTTAAATGCTCTACAACAAAGCTTTCTTAGTGTCCAACAAGCTTTCTCTGCCCTTAACCTTGTTCTGTGGTTTGGTAAGAAGAATGCCCTTCTCCCCACAGGTGTGATTACTACCTCTGAGGGTTTAGAGCTTGAGGTAGTCACCTCATACAAGTACTTGGGAGCATGGCTAGACGGTACACTGTCCTTCTCTCAGCACATATAAAAGCTGCAGACTAAAGTTGAATCTAGACTTGGTTTCCTCTATTGTAATAGCTCCTCCTTCACCCCAGCTGCCAAACTAACCCTGATTCAGATGACCATCCTACCCATGCTAGATTACGGAGATGTAATTTATAGATTGGCAGGTAAGGGTCCTCTCGAGCGACTAGATGTTCTTACCATTCGGCCATCAGATTTTCCACCAATGCTCCTTATAGGACACATCCCTGCACTCTATACTCTTCTGTAAACTGGTCATCTCTGTATACCTGTCGCAAGACCTACTGGTTGATGCTTATTTATAAAACCCTCTTAGGCCTCACTCCCCCCTATCTGAGATACCTACTGCAGCCCTCATCTTCCTCATACAATACCCGTTCTGCCAGTCACATGTGCTCATATTTTACTTTAATGAAAACACTAAATCAAAACAACAAAAACGACCGTCAACAGTTCCGTCAGGTTACAAGGAACAAAACAGAAAACAACTACCCACAAACCCCAAAGGAAAACAGGCTGCCTAAGTATGGCTTCCAATCAGAGACAACGAAAGACACCTGCCTCTGATTGGAAACCATACCCGGCCAAACATGGAAAAACAACATATAGAAATAGAAAACTAGAACGCTCCCACATAGAAACAGAAAACCCCAAAACCCACACAATACAACCCCCTGCCACGCCCTGACCATTACTATGGCAAATGACCTCTTTACCTGGTCAGGACGTGACAGTAGTGTTGTGGTGTCTCTCTTGTTGGGATGAATGTTTTGTCCTAGATTTTTTTTAGATGCATGCCAGCAAAGGCACTACACAACACAACACGACACTAAGCAATACATTAATTGCACTAACAAACTGTTAAGGCCTACAGTACATAAAGTTGTCCCAACAGCGCAGCGTTCCTTTCAGCACCATGGAGTAAATTCTTACCACCTCTACAGCTGGTTATCAGCGGAGCCTCGCCTGGCAGAGAATCACTTCATTCAGCCTAATTTACTACCTTTTAAAAAATCATGGCTGATATGGCTGAGTTACATGAACAAATGTGGTTTCTATTGACTCCTTGTGGATTTCTGTAAGTCGATAAGAAGTACATTCTCCTTCAATAATAACAAAAGCCAACATGAGTTCTGACTTTTGAACCATACACAATCATAAAATGTATGTTCAGTAAATTCATAATGTTTGTTTTTATATCATTAACACTTAGCTCTAAGTATAAGCAAGTGCATGCAAACGAGCTGGGACGAGTTAGGCCTATTCGTTCAGCATTTTCAAAATGGACACCGACAGAAATTCTGATAGATGTTAGTACAGATAAATTCAGCAAGATGTTGAGGCCTTAACTTTACTCTTCTTTAAGTCAGAGAGAGAGAGAGAGAGAGAGAGAGAGAGAGAGAGAGAGAGAGAGAGAGAGAGAGAGAGAGAGAGAGAGAGAGTTAGCCTACATTCAAAGTATTTTAATACACACATTATAATACACAAATAAAGCAAAATAATTACATTATTCCACCATTGACTAATGAGCAACCAGGGTCAACGTTCTGCTCAAGGGAACGTCGACAGATCTCAAAAACGGGGATCCGACCTAGCGATCCATCAGCCACCGGCCCAAGCTCCCAACCGCCAGGCCACCAGCCCTCCAACACCCCCCCCCCCCCCCCCCCCCCCAAAGTTCCCCAAGAGCTGCCCCTCAAGTGTCTGAGACCCCCCCAAAGTCCCCCCACCCAAGAAATGTTTTTATAAAAAATGCCATTACCCACCCCCAAGACCCCCACCAATGCACCAACAACCAACAAAATTAACAAAGGAGAAAAAATATTAAGACAAAGGAAAACAGAAAACAACCACGTCAAAAAACAAAAGACATCAAGGACAACAAAAATCCTAACAGCAAGGCCAACTGATTATGTTGAGTGCATGTATGGCACTATTTACGTGTGTGTATGTGCTCGTGAGCATTTGAATGAGAGTGTGTGTATATGCATGTGTACAAACACCTGCACGACATCAGCCTCAGGCAAACCTGCATTAGCTGTAAGAACACTGTCCCTCAGTGTCATTCAAACATACTTTTTGTTATGTTTTATTAAGACTTTATTGTTTTACTTTTATCTTTGACCGTCATTCTATCCCCCGCCCAGCAACTCCACTCTCTCCAATTCCACATCCCAACCCTCAGCTTCCCTCAGCCCATCCCACCTATCTCTGCTGGCCACCCACTTCGGATTTCTATGCCCCATACAGTGAGGGAAAAAGTATTTGATCCCCTGCTGATTTTGGACGTTTGCCCACTGACAAAGAAATGATCAGTCTATAATTTTAATGGTAGGTTTATTTGAACAGTGAGAGACAGAATAACAACAATTAAAAATACTCATAATAAACATTGACAAAATACTAGTCGTAAACCTTGGCTGGGTATTTTCTACACAACGCACAGTATGTAAAAATCATGTACATGAACTGAGCAAAAATAGAAACATCCCTTTTTCCAGGACCCTGTCTTTCAAAGATAATTCATAAAAATCTAAATGACTTCACAGATCTTAATTGAAAAGGGTTTAAACACTGTTTCCCATGCTTGTTCAATGAACCACAAACAATGAACATGCACCTGTGGAACGGTCATTAAAACCTGTTGGGGCTAGGGGGCAGTATTGAGAATTTTGAAAAAAATATGTGCCAATTTTTAACTGCCTCCTACACCAACTCAGAAGCTAGGATATGCATATTATTAACAGATTTGGATAGAAAACACTCTGAATTTTCTAAAACTGTTTGAATGGTGTCTGTAAGTATAACAAAACTCATATGGCAGGCAAAAACCTGAGAAAAATATAACCAGGAAATGAGAATTTTGTGGCTGTACTATTTTCGAGTCATTGCTAATAGATCACACAGTGACAAAGGATTCATTTCGCACTTCCTACGGCTTCCACTAGATGTCAACGATCTTTATAAAGTTGTTTGAAGCGTCTATGATGAACAGAGACCAGATGACAAGGAAGAGATGTTGACGTCCCTGGGATGTCGTCACTTCATTATTGTGCGCACCTGCGCATTCATGTGAGTTCATGTGAGGCGAGACATTTTTCAAAAACGTTTTTCAAGACACAGGAGAGGTCGGGTTGAAACATTACTGATGTTTCACGTTAAAAATGGCCCTAAAGATTGATGCTAAACAACGTTTGACATGTTTGAACGAACGTAAATAGATAATTTTTTTTACTTTTCGTCGTGACTTCCCCTTCCCGCCCTACTTTTGAGTAGCCTACCGAAGCGCTAACAACATGGAACAACTTGGAGTTATTTGGACATAAATTATGAACTTTGTCGAAAGAAACCACATTTGTTGTGGACCTGGGATTCCTGGAAGTGCCAATGGATGAAGATAATCAAATGTATGGGATTATTGACAATAGTATTATTGATATTAGATGGTTACAAGATGGTGCTAACCTGTATATCCTAGCCTATTGTTCTTAGCACAGCACCCCGTTTATTGCAAAGTGTGATTTCCCAGTAAAGTTATTTTGAAATCTGGCAATGCAGTAGTATTTACGAAATGTTAAACTATAATTCTTTGAATGACAATATTATAATTTACCAATGTTTTTGAATAGTAATTCTGTAAATTGTAACGTTGATTCACCGGAAGCATTTGAGGGGAAAAAAATTCTGAATTTCACCGCTACTGTAAAATGCTGTTTTTGGATATAAATATGAACTTGATGGAACAAAAAATGCATGTATTGTATAACATAATGTCCTAGGAGTGTCATCTGAGGAAGATTGTCAAAGGTTAGTGCATAATTTTAGCTGGTTATCTGCTTTTGGTGACACCTGTCTTTGAATTGACAAAACATTACACACAGCTATTTTCAATGTACTCTCCTAACATAACCTAACTTTATGCTTTCGCCGTAAAGCCTCTTTGAAATCGGACAATGTGGTTGGATTTAGGAGATGTTTATCTTTCAAATGGTGAAAAATAGTTGATTGTTTGAGAAATTGAAATTATTAGATTCTTGCAGGTGTGAATTTCCCGCCATGGTCTCTTGACAATAAATCCCAATACCGGGATCAGATCCCCGACACTAACAGCTTACAGACGGAAGGCAATTAAGGTCACAGTTATGAAAAGTTAGGACACTGAAGAGGCCTTTCTACTGACTCTGAAAAACACCAAAAGAAAGATGCCCAGGGTCCCTGCTCATCTCCGTGAATGTGCCTTAGGCATGCTGCAAGAAGGCATGAGGACTGCAGATGTGGCCAGGGCAATAAATTGCAATGTCCGTACTGTGAGATGCCTAAGACAGCACTACAGGGAGACAGGACGGACAGCTGATCGTCCTCGCAGTGGCAGACCATGTGTAACAACACCTGCACAGGATCGGTACAACCGAACATCACACCTAAGGGACAGGTACAGGATGGCAACAACAACTGTCCGAGATACACCAGGAACGCACAATCCCTCCATCAGTGCTCAAACTGTCCGCAATAGACTGAGAGAGGCTGGACTGAGGGCTTGTAGGCCTGTTGTAAGGCAGGTCCTCACCAGACATCACCGGCAACAAATTCGCCTATGGGCACAAACCCACCATCGCTGGATCAGACAGGACTGGCAAAAAGTGCTCTTCACTGACGAGTCGCGGTTTTGTCTCACCAGGGGTGATGGTCGGATTTATGTTTATTGTTGAAGGAATGAGCGTTACACCGAGGCCTGTACTCTGGAGCGTGATCAATTTGGAGGTGGAGGGTCCGTCATGGTCTGGGACAGTGTGTATAGCATCATTGGACTGAGCTTGTTGTCATTGCAGGCAATTTCAACGCTGTGTGTTACAGGGAAGACATCCTCCTCCCTCATGTGATACCCTTCCTGCAGGCTCATCCTGACATGACCCTCCAGCATGACAATGCCACCAGCCACACTGCTTGTTCTGTGCCTGATTTCCTGCAAGACAGGAATGTCAGTGTTCTGCCATGAGCAGCGAAGAGCCCGGATCTCAATCCCATTGAGGCCGTCTGGGACCTGTTGAGTCGGAGGGTGAGGGCTAGGGCCATTCCCCCCAGAAATGTCCGGGAACTTGCAGGTGCCTTGGTGGAAGAGTGGGGTAACATCTCACAAGAAGAACTGGCAAATCTGGTGCAGTCCATGAGGAGGAGATGCACTGCAGTACTTAATGCAGCTGGTGGCCACACCAGAAACTGACTGTTACTTTTGATTTTGACCTCCCCTCCCCTTTGTTCAGTGGCACGAGATTCAACAACTGAGACATAAACTGAACAAGTTCCACAGACATGTGACTAATAGAAATGGAATTCCATTTCTGTTTGTCACATGTCTGTGGAACTTGTTCAGTTTATGTCTCAGTTGTTGAATGTTGTTATGTTCATACAAATATTTACACATGTAAAGTTTGATGAAAATTAACGCAGTTGACAGTGAGAGGACGTTTCTTTCTTTGCTGAGTTGTAATGAGAGATATCTCTGTGTCAAATAATAGTTCTGCAGGAGGGGTGAAGTCAGATGCAGGAGACTCAGGTACGTGAAACACGTAGTTACTTTAATGAAGAAAAAACAAGTCCAAAATATCAAGCCGACAAGGCCAGGGAAAAATTTTCCAACAAAGGAAGACTAACACAGTCTTCTGAATATAATGGGACGCAGCCCAGCAACCCTAACGCCAAAACGCTAAAATATAAATGGACCAGAAAATAAATCCCCCCCAACCTACAATAACAGACACGAAACAATCCCGCACCACCACAAACACAAAACAGACAGACTAAATACCCGACTAATTACTAAACACAAAACAGGTGCTACCCTAACCAGACATTACCAAACGAAAACAGAAAAGGAAATCGGTGGCAGCTAATAGGCCGGCGACAACGACCGCTGAGCGCCGCCCGAACGGGTAGAGGCGCCACCTGTGGACGTTATGACACTCTGTAGAACCCTGATCCATTGTAACCTGATCATTACAGGCCAGTCATGAATGACACCAGAAACAGGCTACTTAACCTGTTAGGGCTAGGGGGCAGTATTTACACGGCCGGATAAAAAACGTACCCGATTTAATCTGGTTATTACTACTGCCCAGAAACTAGAATATGCATATAATTATTGGCTTTGGATAGAAAACACCCTAAAGTTTCTAAAACTGTTTGAATGGTATCTGTGAGTATAACAGAAGTCATATGGCAGGCAAAAACCTGAGAAGATTCTGTACAGGAAGTACCCTCTCTGACCATTTCTTGGGCTTCTTGGCTCTGTTTATTGAAGACTGGGGATCTTTGCTGTAACGTGACACTTCCTACGGCTCCCATAGGCTCTCAGAACCCGGGAAAAAGCTGAATGATGTAATTCCAGCCCCTGGCTGAAAAACATTAGCGCCTTTGGTAAGTGGTCTATCAGAGGACAATCAGACTGAGGTGCGTGCACGGGGCGACACCATGTTTTTATTTTCTCTCTCTTTGTACTAAAACACGATTTCCCGGTCGGAATATTATCGCTTTTTTACAAGAAAAATGGCATAAAAATAGATTTTAAACAGCGGTTGACATGCTTTGAAGTACGGTAATGGAATATTTAGACATTTTTTGTCACGAAACGCGTCGGGCGCGTCACCCTTCTTTACCCTTTCGGATAGTGTCTTGAACGCACGAACAAAACGCCGCTATTTGGATATAACTATGGATTATTTTGAACCAAACCAACATTTGTTATTGAAGTAGAAGTCCTGGGAGTGCATTCTGACGAAGAACAGCAATGGTAATAAAAATGTTCTTATAGTAAATCTGACTTTGGTGAGGGCTAAACTTGTTGGGTGTCTAAATAGCTAGCCCTGTGATGCCGGGCTATCTACTTAGAATATTGCAAAATGTGCTTTCACCGAAAAGCTATTTTAAAATGGGACATAGCGAGTACATGGAGGAGTTCTGTATTTATAATTTTTTTAATAATTGTTATGTTTTTTTGTGAACGTTTATCGTGAGTAATTTAGTAAATTCACCGGAAGTTTGCGGGGGGTATGCTAGTTCTGAACGTCACATGCTAATGTAAAAAGCTGGTTTTTGATATAAATATGAACTTGATTGAACAAAACATGCATGTATTGTATAACATAATGTCCTAAGATTGTCACCTGATGAAGATCATCAAAGGTTAGTGCTGCATTTAGCTGTGATTTGGGTTTATGTGACATTATATGCTAGCTTGAAAAATGGGTGTCTGATTATTTCTGGCTGGGTACTCTGCTGACATAATCTAATGTTTTGCTTTCGTTGTAAAGCCTTTTTGAAATCGGACAGTGTGGTTAGATTAACGAGAGTCTTGTCTTTAAAATGGTGTAAAATAGTCATATGTTTGAGAAATTGAAGTAATAGCATTTCTAAGGTATTTGAATAACGCGCCACGGGATTCCACTGGCTGTTACGTAGGTGGGACGAAATCGTCCCACTGGCCCTAGAGAAGTTAATTGGTCTATTGATTCTGTATCCTCACAACAAAATCTGCAGAGCTTTAATTATTGAAAGCCCCAAATATGCAACATTGTGTTGGTGGCAAGAATTCTATATAATAATATTTGCTGAAAAGCACGAAGCCTTGATTCATTTTATATATCAACTCATACACCCTGTACCATGGAATCAGTACGTAAAAAATATTTTGCATTCTGTATGGCACAAATGTCAACATCCTGGTCCTCAAATGAAACTGGTATACTTTCCAATTTATGTTATTTTCATTCCTCCGCCAGTTTTTGTCCTCCTGCTGCCACCTGCCTCCTCCATTTTTGGGGTAATGCTGTAATCAATTGCTTGTAATCATTCTGATTTTAATAGCTAGCATTTCGATGGCCATAATGAATAGATATGGTGACAGCGGACACCCTTGTTTAACTTCTATGGGCTAGGTGGGACGCGTCCCACCTGCGGAACACAGCCAGTGAAATATCAGGGCGGAAAATTCCAAAACAACAAAATGTCATAATTCTACTTTCTCAGACATACGACTATTTTACACCATTTTAAAGATACACTTCTCATTAATCTAACCACATTGTCCGATTTCAAAAATGCTTTACAGCGAAAGCAAAACATTAGATTATGTTAGGAGAGTACATAGACAAAAATAATCACACAGCCATTTTCCAAGCAAGGATATGTGTCAATAAAACCCAAAACACAGCGAAATGAAGCACTAACCTTTGACGATCTTCATCAGATGACACTCCTAGGACATTATGTTACACAATACATGTATGTTTTGTTCGATAAAGTTCATATTTATATCCAAAAACAGCATTTTACATTGGCGCGTGATATTCAGAAAATGTATTCCCACCAAAACGGCCGGTGAATGCACATCAATTTACAAAAATACTCATAATAAACGTTGACAAAATACATAACAATTATTTTAAGAATTATAGATAGACTACTCCTTTATGCAACCACTGTGTCAGATTTTAAAATAGCTTTATGGAGAAAGCACATTTTTCAATATTCTGAGTACATAGATCAGGCATCAAGGTGAGCTATTCAGACACACGCCAAATTCGGGGTAACCTAAACTCAGAATTAGTATTAGAAATATTGTATTACCTTTGCTGATCTTCGTCAGAATGCACTCCCAGGACTGCTACTTCCACAATAAATGTGGTTTTTGTTCCAAATAATCCATATTTATGTCCAAATACCTCTGTTTTGTTTGTGCGTACAGATCACTTATCCAAAGGTGTAATGTGCGAGCGCGGAACGAGAGACGAAAAGTAAAAATTTTCCATTACCATACTTAGAAGCATGTCAAACGCTGTTTAAAATCAATCTTTATGGTATTGTTAACGTAAAATTGCGATAATATTCCAACCGGACAATAGCATATTCATTCAAAAAGAAAAAGGAGGGGCATATCCAATCCCTTTGTTGCCAGGCAGACCACTCAGTAACTGAGCTCCTATTATCTGCCCAGTGACAGGAAAATGCTCAAACCACTTTCTGAAGGCTTTAGACAGCCAATGGAAGCCTTAGGAAGTGCAACGTCACCCCACAGACACTGGAGCTTCGATAGAGAATCAAAAGAAGAACTACAATTCTGACTTTTCACTTCCTGCTTGGATTCTTCTCAGGTTTTTGCCTGCCATATGAGTTCTGTTATACTCACAGACACCATTCAAACTGTTTTAGAAACATCAGAGTGGTTTCTATCCAAATCTACTAATAATATGCATATTATAGTTTCTGGGCCAGAGTAGTAACCTGTTTAAATTGGGTACGTTTTTCATCCGGCCGTGAAAATACTGCCCCCTAGGCCAGACAGGTTAACCTGTTATGGATAGGGGGCAGTATTTTCACAGCCGGATAAAAAACGTACCCGATTTAATCTGATTATTACTCCTGCCCAGAAACTAGAATATGCATATAATTATTAGCTTTGGATAGAAAACACTCCAAAGTTTCTAAAACTGTTTTAATGGTGTCTGTGAGTATAACAGAACTCATTTGGCAGGCCAAAACCTGAGAAGATTCTGTACAGGAAGTACCCTGTCTGACCATTTCTTGGCCTTCTTTGTCATCTCTATCCATTACAAAGGATCTCTGCTGTTACGTGACACTTCCTACGGCTTCCATGGGCGCTCAGAGCCCGGGAAAAAGCTTAAAATCAATTTTTATGCCATGTTTCTCGTAAAAAAGCGATAATATTCCGACCGGGCATCTGCGTTTAGGTAAAAAGACGAAAGAAAATAAAGCATGGGGTCGACTCGGGCACGCGCTTGAGTCTCACAGTACTGTGAGCAGCCACTATCCAAACACGCTACTTTTTTTCAGCCAGAGATTGCAAAGCCACGATTCAGCTTTTTGCCGCCTTCTGAGAGCCCATGGGAGCCGTAGGAAGTGTCACGTAACAGCAGAGATCCCCTGTAATGGATAGAGATAATCAAGAAGGGCAAGAAATTGTCAGACAGGGCACTTCCTGCGTGGAATCTTCTCAGGTTTTGGCCTGCCAAATGAGTTCTGTTCTTTAAAAAAAGTACATGTATATTATAATGTTACCTAAGACCTTCACAAACACATCCAAATAATACTTTTTTCGATAGAATACTTAAAATGTATTTATTAGACTGTTAGAATGTTTATGTCCAAAAGACGAGTCCTTAGTTTCAAGGTGTTAAAAACCTTCTTGTGAAAGTAATTAGTCACACATGAGAAAGAGATGAAGGTAGAAGAAAAAAGGGAGGGAGGTAGAGAAAAAGGACGGGGGTCAGGGAGATTCTATATTTTAATCTTACTTTAACAATCGTGAGCACTGGAGCAAGAGGCACGCATAGGGAGTGAGAGAGAAGAAAGAGAGAGAAAAGGGGTGAGTGAGACAGAGATAGAGTTCAAGTTAAATTACCACCCTCATTACCGTTGACTTCTCCAACGCATTTGACAATATCGACCACACCATCAGCACTGAGCACATAATCCAACTGGGTGTCAGACATGCCTTCACTGCATGGCTCTGCAGTTTTGTGACTGGCTGCAAACAGCAGCTACCAAGACAGCCTCTTAGACTGGCAGGTGCTAACGGGAGGTGTGGCTCAAGGAATTCTTCTAGGCCCTCTCATCTTCCTAGCAGTCATTGACCGTGCAGCCCTGGATAGACAGTACAGTATTACAAAAAAGGTGTTATCTAGAACCAATAAGGCTTCTTCGACTCTCCCCATAGGAGAACCCTTTGAAGAACCCTTTTTGGTTCCATCTCAATTTGGTTGAGGTCGGGGAATGTGGAGGCCAGGTCATCTGATGTAGCACTCCATCACTCTTCTTCGTGGTCAAATAGCCCTTAAACAGCCTGGAGGTCTGTTGGGTCATTGTCCTGTTGAAAAACGAATTATAGTCCCTATTCTATATTTATTTAGGCTTTTAAAATCGGACATATCGAGTGCATAGAGGAGTTCTGTATCTATAATTCTTAAAATGATTGTTATGCTTTTTGTGAACGTTTATCGTGAGTAATTTAGTAAATTGTTGGTAAATTCCCCGGAAGTTTGCGGGGGGGTATGCTAGTTCTGAACGTCACATGCTAATGTAAAAAGCTGGTTTTTGATATAAATATGAACTTGATTGAACAAAACATGCATGTATTGTATAGCCTGTTAGGGCTAGGGGGCAGTATTGACACGGCTGGATAAAAAACGTACCCGATTTAATCTGGTTACTACTCCTGCCCAGTAACTAGAATATGCATATAATTATTGGCTTTGGATAGAAAACACCCTAAAGTTTCTAAAACTGTTTGAATGGTGTCTGTGAGTATAACAGAACTCATATGGCAGGCAAAAACGTGAGAAGATTTCATGCAGGAAGTGGCCTGTCTGACAAGGTGTCGTTCTTCTTGTCTCTGTTTATTGAAGAGTGAGGATCTTAGCTATAACGTGACACTTCCTACGGCTGCCATAGGCTCTCAGAAGGCGGCAAAACGCTGAATCGTGGCTTTGCAGGCTCTGGCTGAAAAAAAGTAGCGCGTTTGGGTAGTGGCTGGTTACAGTACTGTGAGACTCAGGCTCGTGCCCGCGTCGACCGAAAGCTTTCTCTTCCTTTGTCTGTTTACCTAAAAGGATATTCCCGGTCGAAATATTATCGCTTTTTTACGAGAAAAATTGCATAAAAATGGATTTTAAACAGCGGTTGACATGCTTCGAAGTACGGTAATGGAATATTTCAATTTTTGTTCTTGTCACGAATTGCGCCATGCGCAGAACCCTTATTTACCATTCGGATAGTGTCTGGAACGCACGAACAAAACGCCGCTATTCGGATATAACGATGGATTATTTTGGACCAAACCAACATTTGTTATTGAAGTAGAAGTCCTGGGAGTGCATTCTGACGAAGACAACAAAAGGTAATCAAACTTTTGTAATAGTAAATCTGATATTGGTGAGTGCTAAACTTGCCGGGTGTCTAAATAGCTAGCCCGTGATGGCTGGGCTATGTACTTAGAATATTGCAAAATGTGCTTTCACCAAAAAGCTATTTTAAAATCGGACATATCGAGTGCATAGAGGAGTTCTGTATCTATAATTCTTAAAATAATTGTTATGCTTTTTGTGAACGTTTATCGTGAGTAATTTAGTAAATTGTTAGCAAATTCCTCCGGAAGTTTGCGGGGGGAATGCTAGTTCTGAACGTCACATGCTAATGTAAAAGCTGGTTTTTGATATAAATATGAACTTGATTGAACAAAACATGCATGTATTGTATAACATAATGTCCTAGGGTTGTCATCTGATGAAGATCATCAAAGGTTAGTGCTGCATTTAGCTGTGATTTGGGTTTATGTGACATTATATGCTAGCTTGAAAAATGGGTGTCTGATTATTTCTGGCTTGGTACTCTGCTGACATAATGTAATGTTTTGCTTTCGTTGTAAAGCCTTTTTGAAATCAGACAGTGTGGTTAGATTAACGAGAGTCTTGTCTTTAAAATGGTGTAAAATAGTCATATGTTTGAGAAATTGAAGTAATAGGATTTTTAAGGTATTTGAAAATCGCGCCACTGGATTAGACTGGCTGTTGCGTAGGTGGGACGAATTCGTCCTGCCTAGCCCAGAGAGGATAACATAATGTCCTAGGGTTGTCATCTGATGAAGATCATCAAAGGTTAGTGCTACATTTAGCTGTGGTTTGGGTTTATGTGACATTATATGCTAGCTTGAAAAATGGGTGTCTGATTATTTCTGGCTGGGTACTCTGCTGACATAATCTAATGTTTTGCTTTCGTTGTAAAGCCTTTTTGAAATCGGACAGTGTGGTTAGATTAACGAGAGTCTTGTCTTTAAAATGGTGTAAAATAGTCATATGTTTGAGAAATTGAAGTAATAGCATTTCTAAGGTATTTGAAAATCGCGCCACAGGATTCAACTGGCTGTTACGTAGGTGGGACGATTTGGTGCCACCTAGCCCAGAGAGGTTAAACAAATCAAAATATATTTTAATTTCTTCAAAGTAGCCCCCCTTGAAAACAGCTTTGCACACTCTTGGCATTCTCTCAACCAGCTTCATGAGGAATGTTTTTCCAAACGTCCCACATATGCTGAGCACTTGTTGGCTGCTTTTCCTTCACTCTGAAACCATCTCAATTGGGTTGAAGTTGGGAGATTGTGGAGACCAGGTCAACTGATGCAGCACCCCATCACTCTCCTTAGTCAAATAGCCCTTACACAGCCGGGAGGTGTGTTTTGGGTCATTGTCCTGTTGAAAAACAAATCACAAACCAGATGGGATGGCGTATCGTATGCTGTGGTAGCCATGTTGGTTAAGTGTGCCTTGAATTCTGAATAAATCAATGACAGTGTCACAAGCAAAGCACCCCCACACCATCACACCTCCTCCATACTTCACGGTGGGAACCACACATGCCGGAGATCATCCGTTCACCTACTATGCGTCTCACAAAGACACGGTGGTTGGATCCAAATAGTACCCGCAAAATAGTACCCGCAAATTACCAGTCTCAACGTCAACAGTGAAGAGGTGACTCCGGGATGCTGGTCTTCCAGACAGAGTTCCTCTGTCCGGTGTCTGTGTTCTTTTGCCCATCTTAATCTTTTCTTTTTTGGCCAATCAGAGATATAGCTTTTTCTTTGCAACTCTGCCTATAAGGCCAGCATCCCGGAGTCGCCTCTTCACTGTTGACGTTGAGACTGGTGTTTTGCGGGTGCTATTTAATGAAGCTGCCAGTTGAGGACTTGTGAGGCGTCTGTTTCTCAAACTTGACACTCTAATGTACTTGTCCTCTTGCTCAGTTGTGCACCGGGGCCTCCCACTCCTCTTTCTATTCTGGTTAAAGCCAGATTGCGCTGCTCTGCGAAGGTAGTAGTACATAGCGTTGTACGAGATCTTCAGTTTCTTGGCAATTTCTCGCATGGAATAGCCTTCAATTCTCAGAACAAGAATAGACTGACGAGTTTCAGAAGATAGTCTTTGTTTCTGGCCATTTTGAGCCTGTAATCGAACCCACAAATGCTGATGCTCCAGATACTCAACTAGTCTAAAGAAGGCCAGTTTGATTGCTTCTTTAACAGGACAACAGTTTTCAGCTGTGCTAACATATTTGCAAAAGGGTTTTCTAATGATCAATTAGTCTTTTAAAATTATACACTTAGATTAGCTAACACAACGTGCCATTGGATTAGGCCCAAACCAGACGGGATGGTGTATCGTTGCAGAATACTGTGGTAGCCAAGCTGGTTCAGTGTGTCTTGAATTGTAAATAAATCACAGACAGTGTCACCAGCAAAGCATCCCCACACCATAACACCTCCTCCTCTATGCTTTACGGTGGGAAATACACATGTGGGGATCATCTGTTCATCCACACCGCGACTCACAAAGACACGGCGGTCGCAACCAAAAATCTCAAATTTGGACTCCAGACCAAATTCATACAGTCTCCTCTGAACAGTTGATGTTGGGGTCATTTAGAAATGTCCTTGTTTTTTAAAGGAAAACACATTTTTTGTTCGTTAAAATAACAACAAATTGATCAGAAATAATACAGTGTAGACATTGTTAATGTTGTAAATGACTATTGTAGCTGGAAACTGATTATTCTTTTTATGGAATATCTACGTAGGTGTACAGAGGCCCATTATCGGCAATCCTGTGTTCCAATGGCACGTTGTGTTAGCTAATCTAAGTGTATCATTTTAAAAGACTAATTGATCATTAGAAAACCCTTTTGCAAATATGTTAGCACAGCTGAAACCTGTTGTCCTGTTAAAGAAGCAATCAAACTGGCCTTCTTTAGACTAGTTGAGTATCTGGAGCATCAGCATTACAGGCTCAAAATGGCCAGAAACAAAGACTATCTTCTGAAACTCGTCAGTCTATTCTTGTTCTGAGAATTGAAGGCTATTCCATGCGAGAAATTGCCAAGAAACTGAAGATCTCGTACAACGCTATGTACTACTACCTTCACAGAGCAGCGCAATCTGGCTTTAACCAGAATAGAAAGAGGAGTGGGAGGCCCCGGTGCACAACTGAGCAAGAGGACAAGTACATTAGAGTGTCAAGTTTGAGAAACAGACGCCTCACAAGTCCTCAACTGGCAGCTTCATTAAATAGCACCCGCAAAACACCAGTCTCAACGTCAACAGTGAAGAGGCGACTCCGGGATGCTGGCCTTATAGGCAGAGTTGCAAAGAAAAAGCTATATCTCTGATTGGCCAAAAAAGAAAAGATTAAGATGGGCAAAAGAACACAGACACCGGACAGAGGAACTCTGTCTGGAAGACCAGCATCCCGGAGTCACCTCTTCACTGTTGACGTTGAGACTGGTAATTTGCGGGTACTATTTTGCGGGTACTATTTGGATCCAACCACCGTGTCTTTGTGAGACGCATAGTAGGTGAACGGATGATCTCCGGCATGTGTGGTTCCCACCGTGAAGTATGGAGGAGGTGTGATGGTGTGGGGGTGCTTTGCTTGTGACACTGTCATTGATTTATTCAGAATTCAAGGCACACTTAACCAACATGGCTACCACAGCATACGATACGCCATCCCATCTGGTTTGTGATTTGTTTTTCAACAGGACAATGACCCAAAACACACCTCCCGGCTGTGTAAGGGCTATTTGACTAAGGAGAGTGATGGAGTGCTGCATCAGTTGACCTGGTCTCCACAATCTCCCAACTTCAACCCAATTGAGATGGTTTCAGAGTGAAGGAAAAGCAGCCAACAAGTGCTCAGCATATGTGGGACGTTTGGAAAAACATTCCTCATGAAGCTGGTTGAGAGAATGCCAAGAGTGTGCAAAGCTGTTTTCAAGGGAGGCTACTTTGAAGAATCTAAAATATATTTTGATTTGTTTAACACTGTTTTGGTTACTACATGATTCCATATGTGTTATTTCATAGTTTTGATGTCTTCACTGTTATTCTACAATGATGAAAATAGTAAAAATAAAGAAAAAACCATTAAATGTGTAGGTTTGTCCAAACTTTTGACTGGTACTGTGTATATATATGCTGCTCAAAAAAATAAAGGGAACACTTAAACAACACAATGTAACTCCAGGTCAATCACACTTCTGTGAAATCAAACTGTCCACTTAGGAGGCAACACTGATTGACAATACATTTCACATGCTGTTGTGCAAATGGAATAGACACCAGGTGGAAATTATAGGCAATAAGCAAGACACCCCCAATAAAGGAGTGGTTCTGCAGGTGGAGACCACAGACCACTTCTCAGTTCCTATGCTTCCTGGCTGATGTTTTGGTCACTTTTGAATGCTGGCGGTGCTTTCACTCTAGTGGTAGCATGAGACGGAGTCTACAACCCACACAAGTGGCTCAGGTAGTGCAGCTCATCCAGGATGGCACATCAATGCGAGCTGTGGCGAGAAGGTTTGCTGTGTCTGTCAGCGTGGTGTCCAGAGCATGGAGGCGCTACCAGGAGACAGGCCAGTACATCAGGAGACGTGGGGGAGGCCGTAGGAGGGCAACAACCCAGCAGCGGGACCGCTACCTCCGCCTTTGTGCAAGGAGGAGCAGGAGGAGCACTGCCAGAGCCCTGCAAAATTACCTCCAGCAGGCCACAAATGTGCATGTGTCTGCTCAAACGGTCAGCAACAGACTCCATGAGGGTGGTATGAGGGCCCGACATCCACAGGTGGGGGTTGTGCTTACAGCCCAACACCATGCAGGACGTTTGGCATTTGCCAGAGAACACAAAGATTGGCAAATTCGCCACTGGCGCCCTGTGCTCTTCACAGATGAAAGCAGGTTCACACTGAGCATGTGACAGACGTGACAGAGTCTGGAGACGCCGTGGAGAACGTTCTGCTGCCTGCAACATCCTCCAGCATGACCGGTTTGGCGGTGGGTCAGTCATGGTGTGGGGTGGCATTTCTTTGGGGGGCCGCACAGCCCTCCATGTGCTCACCAGAGGTAGCCTGACTGCCATTAGGTACCGAGACGAGATCCTCAGACCCCTTGTGAGACCATATGCTGGTGTGGTTGGCCCTGGGTTCCTCCTAATGCAAGACAATGCTAGACCTCATGTGGCTGGAGTGTGTCAGCAGTTCCTGCAAGAGGAAGGCATTGATGCTATGGACTGGCCCGCCAGTTCCCCAGACCTGAATCCAATTGAGCACATCTGGAACATCATGTCTCGCTCCATCCACCAACGCCACGTTGCACCACAGACTGTCCAGGAGTTGGCGGATGCTTTAGTCCAGGTCTGGGAGCAGATCCCGCAGGAGACCATCCACCACCTCATCAGGAGCATGCCCAGGCGTTGTAGGGAGGTCATACAGGCACGTGGAGGCCAAACACTCCTGAGCCTAATTTTGACTTGTTTTAAGGACATTTCATCAAAGTTAGATCAGCCTGTAGTGTGGTTTCCCACTTTAATTTTGAGTGTGACTCCAAATCCAGACCTCCATGGGTTGATAAATTTGATTTCCATTGATTATTTTTATGTGATTTTGTTGTCAGCACAACTATGTAAAGAAAAAAAGTATTTAATAAGATTATTTCATTCATTCAGATCTAGGGTGTGTTGTTTAAGTGTTCCCTTTATTTTTTTGAGCAGTGTATATAAAGATAATTTCCAGTGTCTGTGTTTATACTTTAATAAAGGTGAATCAACACTTACTACATTCATTTTTGAACTCATAAATTATTGATATCTACCCATTGATTCAGAAAATAATATAAATTATAAATGCCTCATGAGCTTAGTTCAACTGTCATTCTCTATCAGAACCCAAATACAAGCTTGTTTTATTCCAATGTTTGTAAAAAAAAAAAAACACTGTAAAGCCTCAAAACATGGTTAAAACTATCATTTTTATACAATGGATGGTCAGTCCTTGCATTCATAACTCTGTCTATAAATTTTAGTGGTTACATTTCTCCAGCCCCACCCCAGCTTTTTACCAAAACAGTGTCCACTTTGTTATTGTTTCAACTGCTGATTGCCGCTTTCAGGTGGTGTTACTTTGGCAGATAATGTTACCCATCTTAAGTGTTTTTTTATCATTAACTTAATATATGGTGTTTTTGGTTTACGGGTATATGGACCATTGTGACATTGTTATGCGGCTTGCAAGTTATAAAACAAACTAACACATATTTTATATTTGGCAATTCTGAGTAATTACTGCTTCAGTAAGGAATACTATACATGTATTCGGTGACTTTGACTATAGAAACTTGTTGACGGTATGATCAACAAATTGTTTATGGTACTGGTAAATATTTCCAATAGATGGCAGCACAAGACCACGACTAACATTTCTGAAGATCAGTTCACAGTGGATACACCATTCCCCCCCCTTCCCTTCACCCTTGAATGCTTTTTTCTGTCACTTTTCACACTGCTAACGCAAGAGGAAGGCAAGAAACATAATTTTAGCATATTACTGTGAATTACTATAATGAGGATTCATGTTTATTATTACCTGTTTTTATGCTCATGTTTTGAAATTATACTTGATAACTATTTCAATAACGATTATCAATATTTCTGAACATTAATTCAGTCACCTCTGGTCGAGAAAAATGTATTTTCCTAGTACATTCATTGTCAAATTCATTAACCAGCATCAAACCGCTCTGCCTTCTTTTGTCTTTTCTATTCCGAGGCTGTTTACTCTCACTGTCATATGAGATATTAAGATACATTTTATAATGCATATGTACTAGGGTTGAGGTTAGCACATCTGACTGGTGATTTTTTTGGAACGGGTTTCAATACCTGCTATAGTTATTATTTTTTCCTCTCCCAAAAGAAACACAGGCCTAATACTATATATATATATATATATATGTTGACGGTATATATATATATATATATATACAGCAATTAAAAGTCTTACGCTTCCATCAATTGGAAATATTTAGCAATTATAAGTTATTAATTCACACAAATATATTGGTGAGGCAGCTATGAAATAAAGTGTATTTTTCTTATTAATTCCCGAAATCAGTCTCAAACCTGCACCACCTATCCCATGCCAATTGCTGGACTTTCACATAAAGGTTACTAGGTCACGCCCAGTTCCAACCACATTTGAAAAATAAAACAAGTGTGGTTTGTTTATCAAGTTAGGGGTTAGGGTTAAGTCTAAAATAGGTTATATGTAGGGTTAGGATTTCTGTATAGCACTTTGTGACATCTGCTGATGTAAAAAGGGCTTTGTAAATATATTTGATTGATTGTTAGGTTTAGGGTTTTTAAGGCAAAAAACAGTATGACTTTATAGCTCTCTTGCGCTTCCCTGTGGCCTTCTGGGGGTACTACATACCTCATACACCACACTTGCTAAACTCATAATCTGAGGTAGCAACTGCGTCAGATCTAAAAATCAATGAGCTAGACCTATCCATTTGGTTTACTACTCCATGAACCTGCGCAGCATTCGCTCAATTCAATGCCTACGAATGAACAGATTGACGCATATCAAATTACCTAGCAGCTATTTAGAAGCAACAAATTGTAAAAAAAAAGGTTATTTCTTAATAATAAAATGTCTTCAGGCTGTTTAAATCAGCCAAATCTTGAAAAAGAGGACAGGGACATGCGTTTTGTTTAGGATTTACACCTTTTTCTGAAAAGGAAATATGGTTACCATGACCAGAAAATGTTAAATGTTTGATGGCTATGCGCCAGCAATCGCAAGCACTGTGGGTACCACAACGTGTACCCAGGTAAACAGTGAGCCTGCGCACCAAGTAGTAGTAGCAGTAGCAGTAGCAGTA
The DNA here is from genome assembly GCF_965601325.2 of Salmo salar. Taxonomy (NCBI): domain Eukaryota; kingdom Metazoa; phylum Chordata; class Actinopteri; order Salmoniformes; family Salmonidae; genus Salmo; species Salmo salar. Next base: position 33,388,463 of record NC_138297.1, on the reverse strand, counting down.
GCAGTAGCAGTAGCAGTAGCAGTAAGCAGTATCAACAATAAGTTACCTGAGGTAAGCCTACAAGGTTAATGCGGACAGTTCTCATTGCCAACAATAGCAAAGCTGGCATTGTGACGCGGAACAATAGGCTGAGAATCGACCAGGCTGAGAATCGAATAGGCTGAGAAAACGCCAGTTTTTTTCACGATTAGTTCAAAACTGCGGCAAGCAGATGGGAGAGATGGTAATATTATGAAACTGGGCTACAGGGTGGATGAAATGAACTAGTTTTTATCAGAAAAAGAGTTGTTAAAAATGTAATGTGTCCAGCCTACTAGCTAGCCATACAGACAACCAGCTAACTAGCCACCAAAATGAAGGCTAGATTAATTAGCTTTTATCTGTTGGGTTTAGGTCATGGTTTGCCATGTTTGCTAGGTGCAGATATTCATAGTCTATACATTGCCTTGTTTTCGCATTATTTGACAGCTTAGCTGTTGTGTTAGGGTAGATGCCTGAGCAGTAGAGCTCATATGAGTTGAATATTTGTTTACATAGCCAGCCAGGGTTGCTAGGTCAAGCTAAAATGTCTAGCCCAATGACCACTCAAAACCTGCACAAAAGGCCTGAATATTTTTTTTTCCACAGCAAGAGACGAGTTGCTTTTCCATGAAGTTAATGAGCCAATTAAAAGGGAATATCATAGTAACTTGAAACAACGTCAGAAGCAAAATATGGGTTTAATAATTATTGCAAGCTATAACATGACGTAATAAAGAAACTCACCTGATGATTTGCACAAGGGGGTATGGTATATGGCCAATATAATACGTCTAAGGGCTGTTCTTGACGCAATGCGGAGTGCTTGGATACAGCCATTAGCCGTGGAATATTGGCCATATACCACAAACACTGCGGGCGCCTTATTGCTATTATAAATTGGTTACGAACGTAATTAGAACAGTAAAAAGTAATGTTTTGTCATACACGTGCTAAACTCAGCAAAAAAAGAAACATCCCTTTTTCAGCACCCTGTCTTTCAAAGATAATTCATAAAAATCCAAAGAACTTCACAGATCTTCATTTTAAAGGGTTTAACCTGTTATTGCTAGGGGGCAGTATTTTCACTGCCGGATAAAAAAACGTACCCTATTTAATCTGATTATTACTCCTGCCCAGAAACTAGAATATGCATATAATTATTAGCTTTGGATAGAAAACACTCCAAAGTTTCTAAAACTGTTTGAATGGTGTCTGTGAGTATAACAGAACTCATTTGGCAGGCCAAAACCTGAGAAGATTCCATGCAGGAAGTGCCCTGTCTGACAATTTCTTGCCCTTCTTGATTATCTCTATCCAATACAGGGGATCTCTGCTGTTACGTGACACTTCCTACGGCTCCCATGGGCTCTCAGAAGGCGGCAAAAAGCTGAATCGTGGCTTTGCAGGCTCTGGCTGAAAAACATTAGCGCATTTGGATAGTGGCTGCTCACAGTACTGTGAGACTCAGGCTCGTGCACGAGTTGACTCCATGTTTTATCTTTGAATGAAAACCACCACTCCCGGTCGGAATATTATCGCTTTTTTACGAGAAAAATTGCATAAAAATTGATTTTAAACAGCGGTTGACATGCTTCGAAGTACGGTAATGGAATATTTAGAAATTATTTGTTACGAAATGCGTCGTGCGCGTGACCCTTCGTCACCCTTGGATAGTGTCTTGAACGCACGAACAAAATGCCGCTATTTGGATATAACAATGGATTATTTTGAACCAAACCAACATTTGTTATTGAAGTAGCAGTCCTGGGAGTGCATTCTGACGAAGAACACCAAAGGTAATCAAACTTTTCTCATAGTAAATCTGACTTTGGTGAGGGCTAAACTTGCTGGGTGTCTAAATAGCTAGCCCTGTGATGCCGGGCTATGTACTCAGAATATTGCAAAATGTGCTTTCACCGAAAAGCTATTTTAAAATCGGACACCTCGATTGCACAAAGGAGTTCTGTATCTATAATTCTTAAAATAATTGTTATGTTTTTTGTGAACGTTTATCGTGAGTAATTTAGTAAATTCACCGGAAGTGTTTGGTGGGAATGCTAGTTCTGAACGTCACATGCTAATGTAAAAAGCTGGTTTTTGATATAAATATGATCTTGATTGAACAAAACATGCATGTATTGTATAACATAATGTCCTAGGGTTGTCATCTGATGAAGATCATCAAAGGTTAGTGCTGCATTTAGCTGTGGTTTTGTTTTTTGTGACATTATATGCTAGCTTGAAAAATGGGTGTCTGATTATTTCTGGCTGGGTACTCTGCTGACATAATCTAATGTTTTGCTTTCGCTGTAAAGCCTTTTTGAAATCGGACAGTGTGGTTAGATAAAGGAGAGTCTTGTCTTTAAAATGCTGTAAAATAGTCATATGTTTGAAAAATTGAAGTTTTTGAATTTTTGAGGAATTTGTAATTCGCGCCACGCCTATCATTGGATATTGGAGCAGGTGTTCCGCTAGCGGAACGTCTAGATGTAAGAGGTTAAACACTGTTTCCCATGCTTGTTCAATGAACCATAAACAATTAATGAACATGCAGCTGTGGAACGGTCGTTAAGACACTAACAGCTCATAGACGGTAGGCAATTAAGTTATGAAAACTTAGGACATAAAGAGGCCTTTCCACTGACTCTGAAAAACACCAAAAGAAAGATGCCCAGGTTCCCTGCTCATCTGTGTAAACGTGCTTTAGGCATGCTGCAAGTAGGCATGAGGACTGCAGATGTGGCCAGGGCAATAAATTGCCATGTCTGTACTGTGAGACGCCTAAGACAACACTACAGGGAGACAGGACGGACAGGTGATCGTCCTCGCAGTGGCAGACCATGTGTAACAACGCCTGCACAGGATCGGTACATCCGAACATCACACCTGCGGGACAGGTACAGGATGGTAACAACAACTGCCCGAGTTACACCAGAAATGCACAATCCCTCCATCAGTGCTCAGACTGTCCGCAATAGACTGAGAGAGGCTGGACTGAGGGCTTGTAGGCCTGTTGTAAGGCAGATCCTCACCAGACATCACTGGGAAAACAACATCGCCTATGGGCACAAACCCACCGTCGCTGGATCAGACAGGACTGAAAAAAAGTGCTCTTCACTGACGAATCGCGGTTTTGTCTCACCAGGGGTGATGGTCGGATTCGCGTCTACTGTCGAAGGAATGAGCGTTACACCGAGGCCTGTACTCTGGAGCGGGATTCATTTGGAGGTGGAGGGTCCGTCATGGTCTGGGGCGGTGTGTCACAGCATCATCGGACTGAGCTTGTTGTCATTGCAGGCAATCTCAACGTTGTGCATTATAGGGAAGACATCCTCCTCCCTCATGTGGTACCCTTCCTGCAGGCTCATCCTGACATGACCCTCCAGCATGACAATGCCACCAGCCATACTGCTTGTTCTGTGCGTGATTTCCTGCAAGACAGTAATGTGTTCAGCCATGGCCAGCAAACAGCCCAGATCTCAATCCCATTGAGCACGTCTGGGACCTGTTGGATCAGAGGGTGAGGGCTTGGGCCATTCCCCCCAGAAATGTCTGGGAACTTGCAGGTGCCTTGGTGGAATAGTGGGGTAACATCTCACAGCAAGAACTGGCACATCTAGTGCAGTCCATGAGGAGGAGATGATCTGCAGTACTTAATGCAGCTGGTGGCCACACCAGAAACTGACTGTTACTTTTGATTTTGACCTCCCCTCCCCTTTGTTCAGTGGCACGAGATTCAACAACTGAGACATAAACTGAACAAGTTCCACAGACATGTGACTAATAGAAATGGAATTCCATTTCTGTTTGTCACATGTCTGTGGAACTTGTTCAGTTTATGTCTCAGTTGTTGAATCTTGTTATGTTCATACAAATATTTACACATGTTAAGTTTGCTGAAAATAAACGCAGTTGACAGTGAGAGGACGTGTCTTTTTTTGCTGAGTTTATATGGTCTGATATACCACAGCGTTCAGCCAATCAGCATTCAGGGCTCGAATCAGGTTTGTAAATGAGAATAAATCTCCTTTGCACATGTTCATAACTATAGACAAATCCGATAGGAGAATTTGAGTGATGAAAGTTGGACAGAGGATCTAAAAAAAAACAAATGTTATGGCTATTTTCTGGCAATTGTGCTGTTGTTATGTGCCAAATGTTAAGACGACAAATGATCAATTTGTGAGATTGACTTGTCATTTCAATAGGCATAGGCTAAAGACAAAAAGCTGGGTTTATGATTGTAATTCAATTTTGCTATGGTTTACTTCGATAAAGGCAGTGATAACCCGTGATTGGCCTACATCTTTTTTTCAGATAATCTACAGTAGCCTAGACAAGATGTAGGCAAGATGTAAACTGAACGATTTAGCAGCTTGCTTAGTTCAAATTAACAGACTAATTTATTCAACATGAATAGCGAGGCGATTAAGAGGTAAGAAGTGTTTGTGTTTCCCAATAGCCTCAGGCTACTGAGGATCAGGTCATAATTTCAATCACTGAATTAAATATTAATAATATGTATATGAACTGAATATGCTTGTCAACAACAGTCAATGTTTATTTTTTGAATTTGTTTGTCGCCTAGTCTGACCACTGTTACCGTCAATCTAATGCGTTCTAACAACTGATCGGCAATTGCGAAAGGGCTTTGATAATTTCCAATTAAATTAACTAAACATGTCCATTAACAATTGCATAATAACACAAGGTTACGACAACAACAACAAACTGAAGTTACAGGCTATTTAAAATATATATATATATATTTATTTAATTGCCTATTAAAGCAAGTCAAATGAAACTAGTTCAGACAGAACAAACCGTTCAGTAAGGGAGAGGAATGGTTAAAAAACAAATCTCACTTAAAGGGAATGTTTTTGATTATGTGGGAGGGGAGAGCTTAAGGGAAGGATAGAAGGAAGGAGAGGTTGTAGCCTTGTGTTATTATACAAATATGAATGGACATGTTTAGTTAATTGGAAATTATTGGTTTGCCAGCTCCAGCTACGCTACACAAGTGGCACAAATTGATTTGCAATGAATCCAGTGATATTATAATTTCAGCAAATGTATTGTATCGAATGGTAGAATAATGAGACTCGAAATTGAGCTCAGGTACATCCTGTTTCCATTGGTCATCCTTGAGATGTTTCTACAACTTGATAGGTGTCCACCTGTGTTAAATTCAATTGATTGGACATGATTTGTAAAGGCACACACCTGTCTATATAAAGTCCCACAGTTGACAGTGCATGTCAGAACAAAACCCAAGCCATGAGGTTGAAGGAATTGTCCATAGAGCTCCAAGACAGGATTGTGTCGAGGTACAGATCTGGGGCAGGGTACCAAACAATTTCAGCAGCATTGAAGTTCCCCAAAACACAGTGGCCTCCATCATTCTTAAATAGAAGAAGTTTGTAACCACCAAGACTCTTCAAAGAGCTGGCCGCCCGGCCAAACTGAGCAATCGGGGGAGAAGGACCTTCGCCAGGGAGGTGACCAAGAACCCACTGGTTACTCTGACAGAGCTCCAGAGTTCCTCTGTGGAGATGAGAGAACCTTCCAGATGGACAACCATCTCTGCAGCACTCCACCAATTAGGCCTTTATGGTAGAGTGGCCAGATGGAAGCCACTCCTCAATACAAGGCACATGACAGCCCGGTTGGAGTTTGCCAAAAAGCACCTAAAGGACTCTCAGACCATGAGAAACAAGATTCTCTGGTCTGATGGAACCTTAATTAAACTCTTTGCCTGAATGCCAAGCTTCACGTCTGGAGGAAACCTGGCACCATCCCTACGGTGAAGCTTGATGGTGGCAGCATCATGCTGTGGGGATGTTTTTCAGCGCAGGGACTGCGAGACTAGTCAGGATTGAGGGAAAAATGAATGGAGCAAAGTACAGAGAGATCATTGATAGAAATCTACTCTAGAGCACTCAAGACCTCAGACTGGGGCGAAGGTTCACCTTCCAACAGTACAACAAACCTAAGCAGACAGCCAAGAGGATGGGATGTCCTTGCGTGGTCTCTGAATGTCCTTGAGTGGCCCAGCCAGAGCCTGGACTTGAACCCAATCGAACATCTCTGGAGAGACCTGAAAATAGCTGTGCAGCGACGCTCCCCATCCAACCTGACAAAGCTTGAGAGGATCTGCAGAGAAGAATGGGAGAAACTCCCCAAATACAGGTGTGCCAAGCTTGTAGCGTCATACCCAAGAAGTCTTGAGGATGTAATCACTGCCAAAGGTGTTTCAACAAAGTACTGAGTAAAGGGTCTGAATACTTGTGTAAATGCAATATTTAAATGTTTTGGTCTGTCATTATGAGGTATTGTGTGTAGACAGATGAGAAAAAGAAACGTAATCTATTTTAAAATAAGGCTGTAACGTAACAAAATGTGGAAAATGTTAAGGGGTCTGAATACTTTCCGAATGACTGTACATTAATAGGCTACTTGATGGCCAATTGAGGCAAATGTATCATTCTTCACATTTAGCCTAATGGCAGTTTCATTGAGGACTTTTCCCCATAAAAAGAACCACAGGAGGGAGTTCTTCCATTTCAAATTTCCATTAGTGCAGCCCCCAAGACCCAAGAACTGAGCATGCATAAAGCTCATAATGCTTGATTCCGTTTCTTTAAGCAGTCAACATTAGAATGCAGTTTAAACCAGCTCAGAGCAAATGTATGTAGTGCGCCCATAGTTCTTTTCCCCAGTGCTTTGTCTCCATTATGTCTTGATGTGCATCAGTTCTAACATATTCATATGTTTTATGGAAAATGGGTTGGAAAATGGGTTGGATAAATAGCCTACCTACAACTGGTAAAAAGTTGTCATAACGTGCGTTTGCTGCTCTCTCCTGACTCAACTAATAGATGTAGTTCTCTCTCAACACACACATACCCTCCGGCCCTTACCACTACTCACTCAGCAATAGCCTGCCTCACTGTCTGACAGTCAGCAGCAGTCACAGTGAAATATATATATTTTTAAGAGAAATGCCATGGCGGCCACGGTGCAACTTAGAAATAGCCCAAAAAAAAACAACCCACAACAAATACATTTTCACCCGCAACATTGTTGTCAAAGTAGCCCAATTTTTCCAGAAAACTGCTAACATGGCAACTGTAGCCAGATAACAAGACGCTTCTTTTGTCATGTTTCTACCGATGCAATTTATTTGGAAACCGTCCCAGCTTCATAACTAATCAGCTAACATTGGCAAGCTCTGTAGTTAGTCTGTCAGGCAAGAAAGCAAGAGTTGATTGGGAGAGGGAGCGAGAGAGAGAGAGAGAGGGAGAGAGAGAAAGACGAATGGGAGGCGTGTAACTGTTTCACACAATTTATTACGGAAAACCCTTATTAGGAAGAGAGTATGTGTATAGAAGAGAGAGACAGTGGGAGAGATAGAGATTATGTTCCTTGTGACCGACCGGCTCGAATCGGTCTTATCTAGTAAAATTGAAAGTGTTTCATACATTGGATAAAAGTACAGACTCAGAGCTAGAAGATGGTATATCATACACTACAGCTGATGAACAATGGGGAAGTAATTCTGCTTTGAAAATTGATAAACTTGTAACCTCACTTTTGAGAAAATGACCCTTGAATGTTTGGTACACCTACTGGAGAGCTGGTCTTTGTCTACACCCATTCAGCATTGATCACACCCTCTTAAGCTTTAGCACCACCCATCTCTTTAAGGATTCACATGTGAGGCCATGTACTTAACAACCAAAGATTTCAAGACTAAAGGCTGGTTTATACTACGAGTGTGTTCGTCAATGTAATCTGGAGTGCCAGAGTGTGCTCTTGGCGTTCATAAACTCAGAGCGTTGTCAGATTGTCTGTTCGTAAATTCAGAGCGTTTTGATCTCAGAGCGTTCAGAGCGCACACTGCACACTCTGGCCGAGGTGTAGGGTTGATCCAACCTAACAACAGCAGTCAAGCACCCAAGCTAACGTTGGCTAGATTGCTAGCTACATCCAGACACAAATGAGAGAAAAGCTCACTGTGACCATTCTACTCACCTTAGCAGAGCTGGTAAGGATGTTTTATATATTAGCCAGAGTGTTGGGGACTGAAACTGTCAATTATGCTTTTTTGCCAATGTTTACTGACACCGGCCATATTCAACGGGTGTTGAGCGTTAGTAAATTTCTCAGCTATTCTGCACTCTGGCACACAGACGAGAGTGCTCTGAAATCAGAGTACATAGCTGGTAAATTCGCTCGGGCTACGTCTATCGACAGCTATCGCGGTTACATCATGAACATTCTATTGAAATGGTTACTTGCATAGTGGAGTCTTTTGTTTCGACATGTACAGTGGCTTGTGAAAGTATTCACCACCTATTTTGTTGCCTTACAACCTGGAATTAAAATAGATTTTTGGGTGGTTTGTATCATTTGATTTACACAACATGCCTACCACTTTGAAGATGCAAATTTTTTTAAATTGTGAATCAAATAAACTTGAGCGCGCATAACTATTCATGGGGAATGTTTCTATAAACTCGGCACATCTAGCCACTGGGACTTTTGCCCATTCTTCAAGGCAAAACTGCTCCAACTTTTTCAAGTTGGATGGGTTCTGCTGGTGTACAGCAATCTTTAAGTCATACCACAGATTCTCAATTGGATTGAGGTCTGGGCTTTGACTAGGCCATTCCAAGACATTTAAATGTTTCCCTTAAACCACTCGAGTGTTGCTTTAGCAGTATGCTTAGGGTCATTGTCCTGCTGGAAGGTGAACCTCCGTCCCAGTCTCAAATCTCTGGAAGACTGAAACAGGTTTCCCTCAAGAATTACACTGTATTTAGCGCCATCCATCATTCCTTCAATTCTGACCAGTTTCCTAGTCCCTGCCGATGAAAAACATCCCCACAGCATGATGCTGCCACCACCATGCTTCACTGTGGGGATGGTGTTCTCGGGGTGATGAGAGGTGTTGGGTTTACGGAGACGTTTTCCTTGATGGCTACAAAGCTCAATTTTAGTCTCATCTAACCAGAGTACCTTCTTCCATATGTTTGGGGAGTCTCCCACATGCCTTTTGGCAAACCCCAAATGTGTTTGCTTATTTTTTCCTTTAAGCAATGGCTTTTTTCTGGCCACTCTTCCGTAAAGCCCAGCTCTGTGGAGTGTACAGTTTAAAGTGGTCTTATGGACAGATACTCCAATTTCCGCTGTGAAGCTTTGCAGCTCCTTCACAGTTATCTTTGGTATCTTTGTTGCCTCTCTGATTAATGACCTCCTTGCCTGGTCTGTGAGTTTTGGTGGGCGGCCCTTTCTTGGCAGGTTTGTTGTGGTGCCATATTCTTTCAATTTTTTATAATGGATGTAATGGTGTTCTGTGGAATGTTCAAAGTTTCTGAACTTTTTTTAGAACCCAACCCTGATCTGTACTTCTCCACAACTTTGTCCCTGACCTGTTTGGAGAGCTCCTTTGTGTGAGAGTGCCACTTGCTTGGTGGTGCCCCTTGCTTAGTTGTGTTGCAGACTCTGGGGCCTTTCAGAACAGGTGTATATATACTGAGATCATGTGACACTTAGATTGCACACAGGTGGACTTTATTTAACCCTTTCACACGTACAATCACACGGGGTGTGATCGTTCTACAGTGGTCCCTGAAGCGTACGATCACACCCCGTGTGATTAGAACACTCATTTAGAACACTCATTTAGAATGGCCAGTTTCGATTGACGCAACAATCAACATTTGAGCTGGCCACACTTTTTTCAGAAACTATTTACACAAACACAGTCCTTACAAAGTTATGTCCAGAATGTGAGCAGTTTATTTTTGGATGCAATGTTCAGATATTCACAGAAGTATCTATAGCATAACACAATCATCCTAACCGGAAAAATGTAGGCTACATTTGTCCTAGCGCTGAGGAAAGATTGACGCAACACAAGCGGTCATATTTTCTAACTATCGGCTGACATAAACTACACTATGAATTAGCTAATAGCAATTACTATGTACAATTAATCACATCACGGGTGAGCTCACCGTTGATCAAAATAATTGAGTAAAACACTTTCTAGAAATCGAAAGTAATCCGACGATTAGTTTCAGCGCGCAGCCATGCTTTTTTACCTCACAGAAACCAAAGATAAGATGAGATGAGTTGTTGAAGGGGTGTGGTCTACCATCATTCACATCCCACATTCACTTCCTGAAGTTCTCAAAAAATGAGTGAACCCTTACTCACCTCATTTTGTTATAGCATCTTTGGTCCGATAGACGATCAAGTGAAACCCAGAATGCATTGCATGTCCACAAACATGGCTCCATACACAAAGCTGGAATTAGCTTAGCTCATCATAATCAGTACAACCTTCAAAACATTATTTTACACACATACTATGCGCCCTTTACAATTTATGCAAAAATCGGAACGCATGGTTTATCACGGGTAATTGAAAAACGTAAATAAAATAGTAAATATATCAATAATACCACACAAAACATTTTCTGATAGTGATTTATTGATACAAATTGCGCGTTTAGGCAGTCAATCACGGTAACCTCTCACTCCCACTCTGAGCCATTCAGTGTTGTTGTTTATGTAACAATTACATCCTGGAATGGAGAGAACGTTTGAACATCACGTGCATAAAAAAACTCACGCTGGGGCGACCGTTAGAGATATTTGGAACTCACACGTGAAAGGGTTAACTAATTATGTGACTTCTGAATGTAATTGGTTGCACCAGATATTATTTAGGGGCTTCATAGAAAAGGGGGTGAATACATATGCACAAATTACTTTTCCGTTAATTATTTTTTAGAATTTTTCTAAACATGTTATTTTTTTTTCATTTCACTTCACCAATTTGGACTATTTTGTGTATGTCCATTACATGAAATCCAAATAAAAATCCACTTAAATGACAGGTTGAAATGTAACAAAATAGAAAAAACGGCAAAGGGGATGAATACTTTTGCAAGGCACTGTAGCTAGCTAGCTAAACAATAAACCCTAATCCCAACTCATTATGTTAAATGACGTTACCCTGCATGAATCTGCAGGTAGCTAACCAACCAGGTTTATTGTTAACTAGCTAACATTAGGCTATAACTAGCAATGCGAATGGCTCTGAGATACAGATCATACACGTAATATTAGCTAGCGAGCCAGCCAGCTAACATTAGCTAGCTAACTAACAAAACACTTTAACTTGAAACGAAAATGACTTTTTGACAAAATTAGAAACGTGTGAAATCTGAAAATGTAGCTAGCTAGACAATCTTACCCAGCTACATGAATGGACGCTTCTCCCTCTCTGTCACGTATGCCATGGTTGCCCTTAGTTTGAAGATGTAATCCGGAGACAGGTGTTTTATACAACAGCCTTCTGTGTGTTCTTTTTTCAACTCCATCTGCATATTTGCAATCATACGCCAGAATCTTCTCCATCTCCTTAGCTATCATACTCTAATTCCAATGATTTCAAAACTCGGTCCTCCAGAAATTGGAGAGCACTTTTGCAGTTCTACCATGTGATATCTTCAAAAAAAAGGCGCGCTAGAAAGGATTACCTGCACATACTGACCAGTTCAAGTTATTGGCAGACCAATCCGAACTCATATCTCGGCATGTCCAGCCCACTCATTCTCTCAGCCAATCATGGCTAGCGGGAAGGTTGCTATCTTTTTAATTGGCTAAAACAACTAGGCTCTTAATTACCAATTTTATTCATATTTACAGATGGCATACCCGTTTGTTATTAAGGCACATGAAAATTCACAAGTTCCAGATGGCATTTCTGCCAAAAAATGCATTTTGATAAAAAAAATAAAGTTTATGTTCAAATGACTCTCCTGTGAAGTAGTGACGTGCAACATATTCCTAGTTTCCAGAAATGAGTCACAATTTTATCCTATCTGTTGTTCCTCTCCCTCTGTAACTCCGTTCCTCTAGGTCAGTGAAGTGAGGGAAGTGATGTGGAGAGTCAGGGCTCAGCAGCAAAAGGCAGGGAGGAAGAGGAGTTAAAGATGATTGGAGGGATAGAGATGTGGAGCAAGGAGGGAGGAGTGGAGCAAGAGGAGAGTGGAGGGAGAGAGAAAGAGGAGAGTGAAGTGGAGAAAAAGGAACATGATAGCATGAGAGAGAGGAGGAGGAAGAGGGAGAGGATGAAGCAGAGGGAGAGGAGGAGGAAGAGGGAGGGGAAGAGGAAGAGCACACCTCAGTGTGTCTACCCCAAGTCCCACCATTCACCCTGAAAGTCCAGGGGTTTTGGAGTTGTTTTTAAAAGTGGTAGGAACTTATATCTGTTCCAGAGCTTGTAATGGATTACAACTAGAAAATGGGCGGGTTGACCATCTTGACCAACTGAGGAGCTATTACAATGTTGGACGTACAGGCAGAAAACGGTGGAAGTGTGTGTTTTGGGGGATGGTCAACATCGCCATCGTAAATGCGTTCATTGTGTGGGGGACCCTGCAAAGGCCCTTTCCCAGGAACCGCAGGCTCAGTCCGTGAAGGCATTAAAAATGCAGTTTGTATATTCACTTTGTATTGTGGCAGGAAGAGAAGAGCCAAGAATGTGGCACCAGGGCATGTGGACCGAGTTGTAACTCATTTGAAAGCAGGTGTAGTTTGAAGGGTGCAAGAGTGGGTGTGTGGTGCGCATCTGGAGGGGACGCAGGGCAAAGAGTGGGAGATGTGTAGAAACCTCCTTTGGGTGCTCTACATGTTCTGTGCTACTTTTCAGGATGGGGCAGTGCTTCCAGAAATTCCATGACTTGTTGTAGACTAAATGAAAACACCAAAGTGATAGTGTGAAATACAGTATGAATTTGTCCTACAGATATGTTATTGTCTCTGAACAGTTGTTTTGTATGTTCTCTCTTTATCTGTCTCTATCGAATAATTGTTGCATTCACTGAATTGTTGTCTACTATAGTAGGTTACTATTTCCACATTTTGTGTCAGGCCTGGTCTATACTAAATCTTAATGAGAGAGGTTTCCTACATTTTGAAATAGTATCTATCAAATCAAATCAAATAAAATGTATTTATATAGCGCTTCTTACATCAGCTGATATCTCAGCCTAAAACCCCAAACAGCAAGCAATGCAGGTGTAGAAGCACGGTGGCTAGGAAAAACTCCCTGGAAAGGCCAAAACCTAGGAAGAAATTTAGAGAGGAACCAGGCTATGAGGGGTGGCCAGTCCTCTTCTGGCTGTGCCGGGTGGAGATTATAACAGAACATGGCCAAGATGTTCAAATGTTCATAAATGACCACCATGGTCAAATAATAATAATCACAGTAGTTGTCGAGGGTGCAACAAGTCAGCACCTCAAAAGTAAATGTCAGTTGGCTTTTCACAGCCGATCATTGAGAGTATCTCTACCGCTCCTGCTGTCTATAGAGAGTTGAAAACAGCAGGTCTGGGACAGGTAGAACGTCCGGTGAACAGGTCAGGGTTCCATAGCTGCAGGCAGAACAGTTGAAACTGGAGCAGCAGCATGGCCAGGTGGACTGGGGACAGCAAGGAGTCATCATGTCAGGTAGTCCTGAGGCATGGTCCTAGGGCTCAGGTCCTCCGAGAGAAAGAAAGAAAGAAAGAATTAGAGAGAGCATACTTAAATTCACACAGGACACCGGATAAGACGGGAGAAATACTCCAGATATAACAGACTGACACTAGCCCCCCCACACATAAACTACTGCAGCATAAATACTGGAGGCTGAGACAGGAGGGGTCAGGAGACACTGTGGCCCCATCCGATGATACCCCCGGACAGGGCCAAACAGGAAGGATATAACCCCACCCACTTTGCCAAAGCACAGCCCCCACACCACTAGAGGGATATCTTCAACCAACAACTTACCATCCTGAGACAAGGCCGAGTATAGCCCACAAAGATCTCCGCCACGGCACAACCCTAGGCCTTCCCTGTAGCTCAGTTGGTAGAGCATGGTGTTTGCAACGCCAGGGTTGTGGGTTCAATTCCCACGGGGGGCCAGCACAGAAAAAAATGTATGAAATTGTATGAAATGTATGCGTTCACTACTGTAAGTCGCTCTGGATAAGAGCGTCTGCTAAATGACTAAAATGTAAATGTAACCCAAGGGGGGGGGCGCTAACCTAGACAGGAAGACCACGTCAGTGACTCAACCCACTCAAGTGACGCACCCCTCCTAGGGACAGCATGGAAGAACACCAATAAGCCAGTGACTCAGCCTCTGTAATAGGGTTAGAGGCGGAGAATCCCAGTGGAGAGAGGGGAACCGGCCAGGCAGAGACAGCAAGGGCGGTTCGTTGCTCCAGAGCCTTTCCGTTCACCTTCACACTCCTGGGCCAGACTACACTCAATCATAGGACCCAATGAAGTGATGAGTCTTCAGTAAAGACTTAAAGGTTGAGACCGACTCTGCATCTCTCACATGGGTAGGCAGACCATTCCATAAAAATGGAGCTCTATAGGAGAAAGCCCTGCCTCCAGCTGTTTGCTTAGATATTCTAGGGACAATTAGGAGGCCTGCGTCTTGTGACCGTAGCGTACGGGGTAGGAGCAAGCCCATGTAATGCTTTGTAGGTTAGCAGTAAAACCTTGAAATCAGCCCTTGCCTTAACAGGAAGCCAGTGTAGGGAGGCTAGCACTGGAGTAATATGATAACATTTTTTGGTTCTCGTCAGGATTCTAGCAGCCGTATTTAGCACTAACTGAAGTTTATTTAGTGCTTTATCCGGGTAGCCGGAAAGTAGAGCATTGCAGTAGTCCAACCTAGAAGTAACAAAAGCATGGATACATTTTTCTGCATCATTTGTGGACAGAAAGTTTCTGATTTTTGCAATGTTACGTAGATGGAAAAAAGCTGCCCTTGAAACAGTCTTGATATGTTCCTCAAAAGAGAGATCAGGGTCCAGAGTAACGCCGAGGTCCTTCACAGTTTTATTTGAGACGACTATACAACCATCAAGATTAATTGTCAGATTTAACAGAAGGTCTCTTTGTTTCTTGGGACTTTGAATAAGCATCTCTGTTTTGTCCGAGTTTAAAAGAAAGTTTGCATCCATCCACTTCCTTATGTCTGATACACAGGCTTCTAGCAAGGGCAATTTTGGGGCTTCACCATGTTTCATTGAAATGTACAGCTGTGTGTCATCTGCATAGCAGTGAAATTTAACATTATGTTTTCGAATGACATCCTCAAGAGGTAAAATATATAGTGAAAACAATAGTGGTCCTAAAACGGAACCTTGAGGAACACCGAAATGTACAGTTGATTTGTCAGAGGACAAACCATTCACAGAGACAAACTGATATCTTCCCGACAGATAAGATCTAAACCAGGCCAGAACTTGTCCGTGTAGACCAATTTGGATTTCCAATCTCTCCAAAAGAATGTGGTGATTGATGGTATCAAAAGCAGCACCAAGATCTAGGAGCACGAGGACAGATGCAGAGCTGTCCTTAATATTTTCTGGGTCAAGGTTTGGCTTTTTCAAGAGAGGCTTTATTACTGCCACTTTTAGTAAGTTTGGTACACATCCAGTGGATAGAGAGACATTTATTATGTTCAACATAGGAGGGCCAAGCACAGGAAGCAGCTCTTTCAGTAGTTTAGTTGGAATTGGGTCCAGTATGCAGCTTGAAGGTTTAGAGGCCATGATTATTTTCATCATTGTGTCAAGAGATATAGTACTAAAACACTTTAGTGTCTCCCTTGATCCTAGGTCCTGGCAGAGTTGTGCAGACTCAGGACAACGGAGCTTTGGAGGAATACGTAGATTTAACCTGTTAGGGACAGACATTCCGCTATAAAAATAATCACACAGCCATTTTCAAAGCAAGCATATATGTCACAAAAACCAAAACCACAGCTAAATGCAGCACTAACCTTTGATGATCTTCATCAGATGACACTCCTAGGACATTATGTTATACAATACATGCATGTTTTGTTCAATCAAGTTCATATTTATATCAAAAACCAGCTTTTTACATTAGCATGTGATGTTCAGAACTAGCATACCCACCGCAAACATCCGGTGAATTTATTACTAAATTACTCACGATAAACGTTGACAAACAACATAACAATTATTTTAAGAATTATAGATACAGAACTCCTTTATGCAATCGCGGTGTCAGATTTTAAAATAGCTTTTCGGCGAAAGCACATTTTGCAATATTCTGAGTACATAGCCCGGCCATCATGGCTAGCTAATTTGACACCCACCAAGTTTGGCCCTCACTAAACTCAGATTTACTATAAGAAAAATTGGATTACCTTTGCTGTTCTTCGTCAGAATGCACTCCCAGGACTTCTACTTCAACAACAAATGTTGTTTTGCTTCCAAATAATCCATAGTTATATTCAAATACCTCCGTTTTGTTCGTGCGTTCAGGTCACAATCCGAAGGGTGACGCGCGAGCGCATTTTGTGACAAGAAATGTCGGAAGACTAGTCGGAAGACTTCCAGTTTGGTGTGGCGCCATTTCCTTTCCAATTTTCTGGAAGCTTGCTTCAGAGCTTGTGTATTTTTTTGTATACCAGGGAGCTAGTTTCTTATGACAAATGTTTTTAGGGGTACAACTGCATCTAGGGTATTGCACAAAGTTAAATTGAGTTCCTCAGTTAGGTGGTTGATGATTTTTGTCCTCTGATGTCCTTGGGTAGGCAGAGGGAGTCTGGAAGGGCATCAAGGAATCTTTGGGTTGTCTGAGAATTTATAGCACGACTTTTGATGCTCCTTGGTTGGGGTCTGAGGAGATTATTTGTTGCGATTGCAAACGTAATAAAATGGTGGTCCAATAGTCCAGGATTATGAGGAAAAACATTAAGATCAACAACATTTATTCCACGGGACAAAACTAGATTCAGAGTATGACTGTGGCAGTGAGTAGGTCCAGAGACATGTTGGACAAACCCCACTGAGTCGATGATGGCTCCAAAAGCCTTTTGGAGTGGGTCTGTGGACTTTTCCATGTGAATATTAAAGTCACCAAAAATTTGAATATTATCTGCTGTGACTACAATGTCCGATAGGAATTCAGGGAACTCAGTGAGGAATGCTGTATATGGCCCAGGATGCCTGTAAACAGTAGCTATAAAAAGTGATTGAGTAGGCTGCATAGATTTCATGACTAGAAGCTCAAAAGACGAAAACGTCGTTGTTGTTTTTTTTGTAAATTGAAATTTGCTATCGTAAATGTTAGCAACACCTCCGCCTTTGCGGGATGCACGGGGGATATGGTCACTAGTGTAACCAGGATGTGAGGCCTCATTTAACACAGTAAATTCATCAGGCTTAAGCCATGTTTCAGTCAGGCCAATCACATCAAGATTATGATCAGTGATTAGTTAATTGAATATAACTGCCTTTGAAGTGAGGGATCTAACATTAAGTAGCCCTATTTTGAGATGTGAGGTATCACGATCTCTTTCAATAATGGCAGGAATGGAGGAGGTCTTTATTCTAGTGAGATTGCTAAGGCGAACACCGCCATGTTTAGTTTTGCCCAACCTAGGTTGAGGCACAGACACGGTCTCAATGGGGATAGCTGAGCTGACTACACTGACTGTGCTAGTGGCAGACTCCACTAAGCTGGCAGGCTGGCTAACAGCCTGCTGCCTGGCCTGCACCCTATTTCACTGTGGAGCTAGGGGAGTTAGAGCCCTGTCTATGTTCGTAGATAAGATGAGAGCGCCCCTCCAGCTAGGATGGAGTTCGTCACTCCTCAACAGGCCAGGCTTGGTCCTGTTTGTGGGTGAGTCCCAGAAAGAGGGCCAATTATCTACAAATTCTATCTTTTGGGAGGGGCAGAAAACAGTTTTCAACCAGCGATTGAGTTGTGAGACTCTGCTGTAGAGCACATCACTCCCCCTAACTGGGAGGGGGCCAGAGACAATTACTCGATGCTGACACATCTTTCTAGCTGATTTACACGCTGAAGCTATGTTGCGCTTGGTGACCTCTGACTGTTTCATCCTAACATCATTGGTGCCGACGTAGATAACAATATATCTATACTCTCTACACTCGCCAGTTTTAGCTTTAGCCAGCGCCATCTTCAGATTAGCCTTAACGTTGGTAGCCCTGCCCCCTGGTAAACAGTGTATGATCGCTGGATGATTTGCTTTAAGTCTAATACTGCGGGTAATGGAGTCGCCAATGACTAGCGTTTTCAATTTGTCAGAGCTAACGGTGGGAAGCTTCGGTGTCTCAGACCCCGGAACGGGAGGAGTAGAGACCAGAGAAGGCTCGGCCTCTGACTCCGACTCGCTGCTTAATTGGGAGAACCGGTTGAAAGTTTCTGTCGGCTGAATGAGCGACACCGGTTGAGCATTCCTACAGCATTTCCCTCCAGAAGCCATGAGAAAGTTGTCCGGCTGCGGGGACCGTGCGAGGGGATTTATACTAACGTTACTATCTGTACTTACTGGTGGCACAGACGCTGTTTCATCCTTTCCTACAGTGAAATTACCCTTGCCTAATGATTGCGTCTGAAGCTGGGCTTGCAGCACAGCTATCCTCGCCGTAAGACGATCGTTCTCCTGTATATTATGAGTACAGCGACTGCAATTAGAAGGCATCATGTTAATGTTACTTAGCTTCAGCTGTTGGAAGTCCTGACGAACCATGCCCAGATAAAACGTCCAGAGTGAAAAAGTTGAATCAAAAAAAGTTGAGTGAGGGAAAAACTAAAAATAAACGTTAATTAAAAAGTAAAACCCGTAAAGTTGTCAGGTAGCAAAGTAAGGTTGGCAACAAAAACGCACAGCAGCACGTAAACAAGTCTGCAAGTTGTGACCGGAAAAAAAGAAGGAGAAGGTCACTATAGGATACACTGTAGTACTCGCTCTTACGGTCTGCTTAAAGCTGCACACTCTACACAGGAAACAGGATGTGTAGTCCACTGTTTGGCTCTCGTTGATTTGCATTTTTACTTTGTTACAGAAGTAAGAATCATTGTCAATCCAATAGCCTACTTTGTGTGTGTTTTGAAATACTTTCTGAATATTGTCCTCTGGTCACATTTTGGATAATTGTATTAATTTATATGTAAATAATATTTGGTAAATAATATTTGGTACATTTTGAGTGTGTAATTTAGTCAAATTTACTACAATTGAAATACTCTAGGGTTTTTTGTTGTGTTGAGTGTTTTTATATAGTTAGTGTCTGTACACAATGGAAGACAAAATTTGTGTTATTCCTATTGACATTAATGTGGTGTCATTAAATAAGAGGTTGTACTCTTTAAAACTAGGCTTACTAATTGTAATTTGTTCTTTGTTTTGAGTTATGTCTGTTTGTTTGAAATGTGTGAGAAAATGAGCTTCATCTTGAAAATGTTCAGTAATCTACAGCAGAATTCTAGAATTATATTGGGGTCTAAAGGGTTAAGAGATTGATGGGAGGGGTTGAGTGGAGCTGAATAATGGGACCAAAAACAAGATAGCTAACATAAAATATACTGTGTCCGTAAAATGTATTTAGGTTCAGAACTTTTGTGAAACAGAACAGTTAAAAATATATGGCAAATAGAAATCAAACTGGAGGGTCTTCAGAGATAGATTAGAGGGATTGAGGGTAGCTGAAGGATTGGAATAAAAACAAACAAAAGATAACTATTGTAAAATACATTGTGTCTGTAAAATGTATATAGTATGTAGAAGGCTAAGTGTTGTTTTCCAATAGTTTACTCAAATTAGGGGAGGTATGGTACGGTTAGGGGAAAATAATGAAGGAAAATATATTTAAAAAATATATATATACAGTACCAGTCAGAAGTTTAGACACAACTACTCATTCCTGGGTTTTTCTTTATATTTACTATTTTCTACATTGTAGAATAATAGTGAAAACATGAAAACTATGAAATAACACATATGGAATCATGTATCAACCAAAAACTTTTTAAACAAATCAAAATATATTTTATATTTGAGATTCTTCAAAGTAGCCACACTTAGGCTAGATGACATCTTTGCACACTCTTGGCATAAAATAAAAAATAAATAAATAAAATCGCAAAAGGCCACACGTTTTGCTGCGATAATTACGAACTGTGGTATTCGCCTAACAGATACCGGAGCTTATCAAAATTTGATTTGTTTTCTGTCCAGACGCTGTCCTTGTTTTGTTTCATGTCTGTTATTTATGAAATATTCACTCCCTGTACTTGCTTCTCGTCTCCCAGTGTCTGTCCTCACATTATACTCGTGTCGAAAAGGCATGTAGCAGTGGTCAAGAGTTGAATTTCCACAAGTTAGACAGCAGTACACAGCGTTGTACGAGATCTTCAGTTTCTTGGCAATTTCTCGCATAGAATAGCCTTAATTTCTCAGAACAAGAATAGACTGACGAGTTTCAGAAGAAAGGAATAGAGAGAGTTTTGTTGATGCTGAGAATAGAATGTATTTGTTTTTAAATAACATTCTTAAAACATTCTCAGAACGTTACTAAAATGTTCTTGGGGTTTTTCTGGAAAGTTTTCTTAATGTTCTCTGAAAAATAGTATAATATGACTTTAAATAGAACCATGAGGAAACTTGTAGGAAACGCTTTGCTGAACTACTGAAATTCCCACAGAAGTACGTTGTTTCATAACGTTCTCTGAACTATTTGAGAACATTCCCAATGTCAAACCAGTTGGAGAATGTTCCTAGAACATTATCAACATTGAAGTTAAATGTAACCATACTTGAACTTCTAGGAAACGTTCTGTTAAAGTAAAGAAAGACCAAGACAATAATGTGCTGTTAATGTTCCAAAACCAAACAACTATCCTGCACCGTTCCCAGAAAGTTGTGGGAAGGTTGTTTGCAAAATAACCATAGGACAACCACGCTCTCACCAAGCTCTAAGAAACATATGGTTCTCAGAACATTCTGTGCTTGGTGTGGTCAATGGGTAACCATTTGATAAACTACAGTATTTAGCAGTCTTATGGATTGGAGTTAAAAGCTGTCTCAAAGCCTGTTGGTCCAAGAGCCGATGCTCCGGTACCGTTTACCAAATGGTAGTAGAGCGAACGGTCTATGGCTTGGGTGGATGAAGTCAGAGAATTTGGGCTGTCTGCAACACCCTCTGTAATTTTTTGCGGCCGAGAGCGGTGCAGTTGCATACCAAACGGTGATGCAGCCAGTCAAGGTGCTTTAGAGGCTGTAGCACTTTTTGAGGATCTGAGGGCCTATGCTAAATCTTTTCAGCTTCGTTATGGGTAAGAGGCGCTGTCATGCCCTCTACATGACTGTGTGGGTGTGTGTGCCATGTTAAATCCTTAGTGGTGTTGACACTGTGGTGGTTAATTTATGTATTATCAAATGAGGAGAGACGAACTTATCACACAAGTCAGAGTTATACTTTAAGCACCAGCTGTCAGAGCAGCTCACAGATCACTGCACCTGTACATAGCCCATCTGTAAACAGCCCATCTATCTACCTACCTCATCCCCATACTGTATTTATTTATTTATTTATCTCGCTCCTTTGCACCCCAGTATCTCTACTTGCACATTCATCTTCTGCACATCTACCATTCCAGTGTTTAATTGCTATATTGTAATTACTTCGCCACCATGGCCTATTTATTGCCTTAACTTACCTCATTTGCACTCACTGTATATAGACTTTTTGTTTTCTTTTGTTCTACTGTATTATTGACTGCATGTTTTGTTTATTACATGTGTAACTCTGTGTTGTATGTGTCGAATTGCTACGCTTTATCTTGGCCAGGTCGCAGTTGCAAATGAGAATTTGTTCTCAACTAGTCTACCTGGTTAAATAAAGGTGAAATAAAAATAAAAAAATACTAAAACTGAATTTTTATTAGTGAGAGCTTTGCAATAGCGATGGCTGGTCGACGAATCACCGCCTCTGATGATCCGTTGAGAGCCTCGAGACAAAAGTACAAAGGTATTTTATAGCCAAGATACACCACTTTCAATCTACATGATGAACAACAGATATATAGAATGGGTTACATGGTTAAGATTTGTATGAAAGATACCTATAATACATAGCAGACAATATCTGCTGTGTCAACAGTTTTCATTGTATAGAGACCAGTGTCTGGCCCTCCGACTCCAAACTGGAACCATCTCTCCCTGGTACGGTATAGAACAGGAACATCAACTCATGCTCTGGAATGCTCTTTAGGTTTTATCACCCAAAAGACATCGGAAATCTCCTCTGTCAGTGTTATCTCCCAGAGGCCCATCCTCAGTAGAACACACACACAATAGTTAAGAATACTCTATTCTGTTGAGAAAAAAAACATTTGATGCAATAAAAGTATTATAACATAATCTTGCAAGTTTCCTCTCACAACACTAAGGAACTTGAAGCTCTCAACCCTATCCACTACTGGCCCGTTGATGTGGATGCTCACCCCCCTGTTTCCTGTAGTCCACGATTAGCTCCTTGGTCTGACGTTGAGGGAGAGGCTTTTCCTGGCACCACACTGCCAGGTCTCTGACCTCAACTGTGTGCTTGTGTGTGTTCAGCCGTGTCTGTTTGCGTATGACAGATTAGTAAGCGGGTGGAGCGCAGAGGAGCACTCACCAAGAGTTGTGGGCTGAGACACTTGAGACAGGCGCTATACAATCACACCATGAAGCTTATCAAACACAAAACCACTGCTCTCATGAAAATGTTGTGCAAAATGTAGGCTAATCCTGTGGTTACTAAGAGAAGTTGAAAGCCATGAGGATTTGCACTCAGGCTAGACTGGAAGGTGGCCGGTGCATAGGAGAAAAAATATATCTGTAGAGTTCAAAAGGTACTTACACTCAAAATCATGAAAAAAAATAACCCAAGGAGGCTGAGATGCAAAACTAGCCTGAGCGAAAACTCTCATACTGGCTTCTACGTACATTTTGGGGGGATTTTGGTGCAGCCTAAGACTAATTTTGCAGAGATCTCCAGCTTGACTGTAAATTGTGTTCTTTTACAGAAAAATGCATTGATACTATCCTTTTTCTGAGCCATTGGACCCTCAATGCTTCATCTGTGACTACTGATGATGTCACCCACAAACTCAAGTTCCAACCCAAAAGAAGTCTTAAGACACTTTCATGGTTCCACTCTCAGTGATTATGTGCGCGACAAAATAATACAGAGAGGACTCCACATACAGAAGGAGCCTACAGTTGGCTGACATAACCAGGAGTTTTGACCTAAATGGTGTGGGATATTTAAGAAGGCTTCTCTGGACCTAAATGTCCTAGTCATTGACCTCACACAGAAGGAACTCACTAGTATGCAGACAGAAAATAGAAGAACGAGAACAGAAACTGAAATTCTCCATATGCAAAACTGACAACGAAGGAATACCGACAAGAACATTTAAGAGGGACGCTGTCGACTACAGAGATGGTAAGGTCTATCCTTGGCTCACCAAACCCAAAACCACCTCCTCAACCTAGTGTCACGGCTGTTCGAATGATTGGACCAAAATGCAGCGTCGGGTTCGTTCCACATATTTATTAAACGTGAAACTGAATGCAATACACTTAAATACTTGAAAACACAAAAACAACAAACCGTGACGCAGAGAAGAAAACACACTACTCAAAATATAATCACCCACAAAACACCAGTGGGACAAACATCAACTTAAATATGGCCTCCAATTAGAGACAACGACAACCGGCTGCCTCTAATTGGAGGTCATGCCAAACAAAAACTAACCTAGAAATACAAAACTAGAAACTAAACATAGAAATACAAAAACGGACAAACACCCCCTGTCACGCCCTGACCTACTCTACCATAGATAATAACAACTTACTATGGTAAGGACGAGACACCTAGAGTGGAATCAGACTCTGATGGGTGGCTAGTCCTCCTCTGGCTGTGCCAGGTGGTGATTATAAGAGTACATGGCCATTAAGGCCAGATTGTTCTTCAAGATGTTCAAACGTTCATAGATGACCAGCAGGGGCAAATAATAATCACAGTGGTTGTAGAGGGTGCAACAGGTCAGTACCTCAGGAGTAAATGTCAGTTGGCTTTTTATAACCGAGCATTCAGAGATCGAGAACAGCAGGTGCGATAGAGAGAAAGAGAGAGAGGGTGGGGGGGTGAGTCGAAAATAGTAAATCCGGGACAAGGTAGCCAACCGGTGAACAGGTCAGGTTTTCATAACCTTAGGCAGAACAGTTGGAACTGGAGCAGCAGCACAGCCAGGTGGACTTGGGACAGCCAAGAGTCATCAGGCCAGGTAGTCATTGATTTCACATTTGTTCGTTTCTGTAAATAACTTGGCTATTGGCACATTTTGCAAGCTTGTGGAGAGAGATGTTGATACAACTTTGTTGCTAATGACAAGAAAAAATATGCTTCCAACTGCAGTAAAACACAAAAAAGAAATGCTTCATTATATCTCCAAAAATCTTAACCTTATCTTCAAGAGCTGTCATAAGGGAGGGGGATTGACATGCATGAATAGATCTTACTATGACGGAGAAATCCAGAGACAATTGTCTGACACTGACTCCTGTAAAATCAAAGGTCACCGACTCTACCTGTGTGTTCAAAACTGTAATTGATTATTTTCTCAGCAGAGCTCATGACGCAGACTACCTGACTGACAAACAGCAGGGGTACCTCATCAACAAGCGGTCCAACATGGACGTTATGTACAGTTGAAGTCGGAAGTTTATATACACCTTAGCCAAATACATTTAAACTCAGTTTTTCACAATTCCTGACATTTAATCTTAGTAAAATGGCCATGTCTTAGGTCAGTTAGAATCACCACTTTATTTTAAGAATGTGAAATGTCAGAATAATAGTAGAGAGAATGATTTATTTCAGCTTTTATTTATTTCATCACATTCTCAGTGGGTCAGAAGTTTACATACACTCAATTAGTATTTGGTAGCATTGGCTTTAAATTGTTTAACTAGGGTCAAATGTTTCGGGTAGCCTTCCACAAGCTTTAACTTCCTGACTGATGTCTTGAGATGTTGCTTCAATATAACCACATCATTTTCCTTCCTCATGACGCCATCTATTTTGTGAAGTGTACAAAGTCCCTCCTGCAGCAAAACACGCCCACAACATGATGCTGCCATCCCCGTGCTTCACGGTTGGGATGGTGTTCTTCGGCTTGCAAGCCTCCCCCTTTTTACTCCAAACATAACGATGGTTATTATGGCCAAACAGTTCTATTTTTGTTTCATCAGACGAGATGTCCCCATGTGCAGTTGCAAAACGTAGTGTGGCTTTTTATGACAGTTTTGGAGCAGTGGCTTCTTCCTTGCTGAGCGGCCTTTCAGGTTGTCGATATAGGACTCGTTTTACTGTGGATAGAGATACTTTTGTACCTGTTTCCTCCATCATCTTCACAAGGTCGTTTGCTGTTGTTCTGGGATTGTTTTGCACTTTTCGCACCAAAGTACGTTCATCTCTAGGAGACACAACGCGTCTCCTTCCTGAGCGGTATGACCGCTGCGTGGTTCCATGGTGTTTATACTTCCGTACTATTGTTTGTACAGATGAACACGGTACCTTCAGGCGTTTGGAAATTGCTCCCATGGATGAACCAGACTTGTGGAGGTCTACAATTTTCTTTTTGTGGTCATGGCTGATTTCTTTAGATTTTCCCATGATATCAAACAAAGAGGCACTGAGTTTGAAGGTAGGCCTTGAAATACATCCACAGGTACACCTCCAATTGACTCAAATGATGTCAATTTGCCTATCAGAAGCTTCTAAAGCCATGACATAATTTTCTGTTTTTTTCCAAGCTGTTTAACCTCTTACATCTAGACGTTCCGCTAGCGGAACACCTGCTCCAATATCCAATGATAGGCGTGGCGCGAATTACAAATTCCTCAAAAATACAAAAACTTCCATTTTTCAAACATATGACTATTTTACAGAATTTTAAAGACAAGACTCTCCTTTATCTAACCACACTGTCCAATTTCAAAAAGGCTTTACAGCGAAAGCAAAACATTAGATTATGTCAGCAGAGTACCCAGCCAGAAATAATCAGACACTCATTTTTCAAGCTAGCATATAATGTCACAAAAAACAAAACCACAGCTAAATGCAGCACTAACCTTTGATGATCTTCATCAGATGGCACACCTAGGACATTATGTTATACAATACATGCATGATTTGTTCAATCAAGTTCATACTTATATAAAAAAACAGCTTTTTACATTAGCATGTGACGTTCAGAACTAGCATACCCCCCGCAAACCTCCGGTGAATTTACTAAATTAGTCACGATAAATGTTCACAAAAAACATAACAATTATTTAAAGAATTATAGATACAGAACTCCTTTGTGCAATCGAGGTGTCCGATTTTAAAATAGCTTTTCGGTGAAAGCACATTTTGCAATATTCTGAGTAGATAGCCCAGCCATCACGGCTAGCTATTTAGACACCCACCAAGTTTAGCCCTGACCAAACTCCGATTTACTATTAGAAAAGTTTGATTACCTTTGGTGTTCTTCGTGAGAATGCACTCCCAGGACTGCTACTTCAATAACAAATGTTGGTTTGGTTCAAAATAATCCATTGTTATATCCAAATAGCGGCGTTTTGTTTGTGCGTTCAAGACACTATCCGAAGTGTAAATAAGGGTCACAAGCACGACGCATTTCGTGACAAAAGATTTCTAAATATTCCATTACCCTACTTCGAAGCATGTCAACCGCTGTTTAAAATCAATTTTTATGCAATTTTTCTCGTAAAAAAGCGATAATATTCCGACCGGGAAAGCGTGTATACGTACAAAGAGAGAGAAAATAAAAGCATGGGATCCCCTCGTGCACGAGCCTGAGTCTCACAGTACTGTGACCAGCCACTATCCAAACGCGCTACTTTTTTTCAGCCAGAGCCTGCAAAGCAACGATTCAGCTTTTTGCCGCCTTCTGAGAGCCCATGGGAGCCGTAGGAAGTGTCACGTAACAGCAGAGATCCCCTGTAATGGATAGAGATAATCAAGAAGGGCAAGAAATGGTCAGACAGGGCACTTCCTGTAAGGAATCTTCTCAGGTTTTGGCCTGCCAAATTAGTTCTGTTATACTCACAGACACCATTCAAACAGTTTTAGAAACTTTGGAGTGTTTTCTATCCAAAGCTAATAATTATATGCATATTCTGGGCAGGAGTAATAATCAGATTAAATCCGGTACGTTTTTTATCCAGCTGTGAAAATACTGCCCCCTAGCCATAACAGGTTAAAGGCACAGTCAACTTAGTGTATGTAAACTTCTGACCCACTGGAATTATGATAAGTGAAATAATCTGTATGTGAACAATTGTTGGAAAAATTACTTGTGTCATGCACAAAGTAGATGTCCTAACCGACTTGCCAAAACTATAGTTTGTTAACAAGAAATTTGTGGAGTGGTTGAAAAGCGACCGACTTCAACTGTAGGTTCCAATATTTAAATTGGAAACATTTCCGCGGAGTCAAATAAAATCTGTGAATTAATTTGTAGTGTATTAATTGATTATTACAATTGTGGGAGGACATTGGGATAAATCTGACCTTTGATCTGATGAGTCCAAATTTGAGATTTTTGGTTCCAACCGCTGTGTCTTTGTGAGACGCAGAGTAGGTGAACGGATTATCTTTGCATGTGTGGTTTCCACCATGAAGCATGGAGGAGGAGGTGTAATGGTGTGGGGGTGCTTTGCTGTTGACACTGATTTATTTAGAATTCAAGGAACACTTAACCAGTATGGCAACCACAGCATTCTGCAGCGATACGCCATCCCATATGGTTTGCGCTTATTGGGACTATCATTTGTTTTTCATCAGGACAAATGAACCAACACACCTCCGGGCTGTGTAAGTGTTATTACATCAAGAAGAAGAGTGATGGAGTGCTGCATCAGATGACCTGGCCTCCACAATCACCAGACCTCAACCCAATTGAGATGGTTTGGGATTAGATGGACCTCAAAGTGAACTAAAAGCAGCCACCAAGTTCTCAGCATATGTGGGAACTCCTCCAAGACTGTTAGAAAAGCATTCCAGGTAAAGCTGGTTGAGAGAATGCCAAGAGTGTGCAAAGCTTTCATCAAGGCAAAGGGTGGCTACTTTGAGGAATCTAAAATATAACATATAGTTTGATTTGTTTATAATTTGGCTACTACATGATTCCATGTGTGTTATTTCATAGTTTTGATGTCTTCACAATTATTCTACAATGTATTATGTCCAAACTATTGACTGGTACTGTTGATTGGATTCAAAGCCTCCACTTGTGTTCTGGTTCACTCAGTGAGTGGGTGGAGAAAGAGTGGTTGACTCCATGGGACTCCATAAATGTGCATAGCGGTTCTTACCTGTAAAAAAAAACAAAAAAACATTATACATGTTTTAATTATACATTTATTTTTAGATCATTAAAGGATAATAAACCTTCATGATTAATTATGACCGAGAGTTTATGAATTCCTTGTTCATTGTTGAAAATTAATAGGTTTCCCTCCCAAAGGTAGGGAGTTATTTCTAAATATTAGTGTTTGGGTATGCCATTGCACTTTCCAGTTACTCAGTTATTCGATTTTTTGCCAGGTCTGTATTAAGTGGGCGATAACCTATCCAAACTGAGTATGGCAAAACTTAGGAGATAATGCAGAGAATAGTACATCTTTCAATGTAAATGGTGACACTATATTTTCCTCTATTTTTAATCAAGGGAGACATTTTTCTTGATCAAACGATTTCTTAAGCAGGCAGAGCACTGGAGACAAAGCATATAACTTGAAGTTCGGTAAACCTAGACCCGAAGACCTTTGGGTTACCGGAGTGTAGTCATTTTAATCATAGGATGTTTCCCTCTCCATATAAAATGCAAGACTGAACATTGCATATTTTCCTAGTACACTAATGGCATGGGCAAAGGAAGCATGCCTGTATAGAACAATCATGTTGATCCAGTTGAAACAGAATCATTACAAAAGAGACTGAAACACCTATATGACAGAGAGACACGTATGCATCTGCACATGAGAAGATACGTGAGAAGATACAAGCGGTGAGATTACAATTGCAAGCAGCAAACAACTGACCCAGAGAAACTTACAAATATGGAGAGCACACTATTGACATTCAAGACTTACCTGGAGCAGTACATCAGAGCGAGGAAGATTAAGAAGTTTGAGCACCACTCCAATGACTATGAACAGAATGAGATGTATTTGTGGAAAGGGAATCCCCGGCGAGGCCGTAAACAGATGCTCAGTGACGTCAAAGACTGCCCAAAACAGGTTACCCTACTTTCACACTCAAGTGCATCTTCTCTTGATGTAGATTCAGATTACAGATATGATTCCCATTGAAGTGGATATTTTTTAGGACGAAAGCAAGGGGGAAGAGGATACCCTCAATGGCCCAACAGGAGTCAGCAGCATCATGGACATGGAAGAAGAACAGAGGAGCAAGGCCACTATTGGACAAGCATTTTTTACATTTATATTTTAGTAATTTAGCAGACACTCTTATCCAGAGCAACTTACAGTAGTGAATGCATACATTTCATACATCTTTCTCTGTACTGGTCCCCCGTGGGAATCGAACCCACAACCCTGGCGTTGCAAACACCATGCTCTACCAACTGAGCCACACGAGAAGCCGGCAGAATGCCTGAGTGTGATTAACCTTTCTTCAGGTCCGATCACCATTTCATGTGAGTTGGCCTTGAGTAAGGGCTTATGTTTCATCCCGACTGCATCATGTAATGACTTTGACACCACAACAGAGTTTCAGAAATTATTTCGTACATTGAGACTTAGGGAATTATTTTGTCCCATAAATAATAAGAGTCCAAAATGTGTATGTGCCAAGTATGGGTGAGATGAGTGTTCAGACTATGGGTGACAAAATAGAGAATGACATTTCCCACAGAAAAAATAACCCTTTTTGAGCCATATCCACCTTTTGTCCGCCGAGATACAGAAATCCCTCCCTATAAACATATTGCAGATTGGTGGAAAAGATGTGTCTCAGATTTTGAATAAGAAAAGAGAATACAGAGTCTACAATAATCTCCAGAAAGAACAGGGACAAGCATTGGATGATTTAAAAAATGATTCCACTTTGATAGTGCGTAATGCTGAAAAATGGGGAGCTGTGGCGTTTTGAGATCCGGGGACAATTGAATAACACCACTTTCTATCAGAAATTGTCACGTGACCCCATACCACTGTTCAAAGATGAGACTCATTTCAAGCTGAAGTCTCTTGTGGAAAGTGGAGACATTATGCAAAAAGAATATGAGTTCATGAAAGTAGACTATCCAATCAGGAGCGTTATTCATGCCTTACCAAAAATCCCAAAAACAATTGGATAAGCCAACAAGGAGACCTATTGTGGCCTCTATTGGCTCATTGACTGAACATTTCTGTTTTTGTAGATTTCTTTCTAAATCCCACTGTGGTGTAGCTCCCTGCATATGTACTCAATTCTATGGACATGATTAACACCCTCAAGACAATGCACAATATCAATTGGGAGATGCTTATGGCTTGCTTTGATGTTGAATCCCTGTATACTAATATCCCCCATCAGGGTGGCCTAAAGCCATGGGACACTATCTTAGTCAATGACCCACTGGCACAATCCCTAGTACTAAGTGTATAGTTGAACTTACTGAGATTGTTCTGACTAAGAACTTTTTCATGTTTGAAAATGACATGTTCATTATCCTGTTGGGGCTAGGGGGCAGTATTGAGAATTTTGAAAAAAATATGTGCCCATTTTTAACTGCCTCCTACACCAACTCAGAAGCTAGAATATGCATATTATTGTTCAGGTTTGGATAGAAAACACTCAGAATTTTCTAAAACTGTTTGAATGGTGTCTGTAAGTATAACAGAACTCATATGGCAGTCAAAACCCTGAGACAAATTCTGACAGGAAGTGGATACCTGATGTGTTGAATTACCTTTAAGCCTATGCCATTGAAACACACAGGGGCGTATTAAACTTTGAGCACTTCCTATGGCTTCCACTAGATGTCACCAGTCTTTACAAAGTGTTTTGAGTCTTATACTGTGAGATCTGACCGAACAAGAGCCTTGGAACGGTGGTGGCCGATTAGACTCCGGCGCGCGAGTTCATGTTGGGTACTCTCGTTCCAATACGTTTTAAAAGAGAATGCAATCATCCGCCTTGAATATTATTCATGTTCTGGTTAAAAAAGGCACTAATGATTTATGCTATACAACGTTTGACATGTTTGAACGAACGTAAATATTTTTTTCCCCCTCGTTTATGAAGACAAGTCCGGCGGGCATAGATCATGTGCTAACAACACGGAGCTTTTTGGACATAAATTATGAGCTTTTTCGAACAAAACTACATTTGTTATGGACCTGGGATTCCTGGAAGTGACATCTGATGAAGAGAATCAAAGGTAATGGATTATTTACATAGTATTTTCGATTTTAGATCTCTCCAACATATTTTTCTGGCCGCAGTGCTCAGATTATTGCAAAGTGGGATTTCCCAGTAAGGTTATTTTTAAATCTGGCAATCCGGTTGCGTTAAATTCTTTGAATGACAATATAATATTTTACCAATGTTTTCGAATAGTAATTATTTAATTTGTTGCGCTCAGTGACTGGCGGTTATTGGAGGGAAACGATTTCCTCAACATCAACGCCATAGTAAAACGCTGGTTTTGGATATAAATATGAACTTGATAGAACAAAAAATGCATGTATTGTCTAACATAATGTCCTAGGAGTGTCATCTGATGGAGATTGTCAAAGGTTAGTGCATAATTTTAGCTGGTTTTCTGCTTTTGGTGACGCCTGTCTTTGAATTGACAAAACATTACACACAGCTATTGTCAATGTACTCTCCTAACATAATCTAACTTTATGCTTTCGCCGTAAAGCCTTTTTGAAATCGGACAACGTGGTTAGATTAAGGAGATGTTTATCTTTCAAAGGGTGTAAGATAGTTGTATGTTTGAGAAATTTGAATTATGACATTTAATTGTTTTCAAATTTGGCGCTCTTGATATTTCACCTGTTGTTGATAGGGTGTACCAGGGGTGGGACGCTTGCGTCCCACATAGCCCATAGAGGTTAAACAGAACGCAACTGCTATGGGTAGTAAAATGGAACCGAATTATGCCAATCTGTATGTGGGGTTGAGTAGAATGTGATTTTCAGCCCTAACAATCCATTCTTGCGCCATATCAGACTCTGGAAATGCTTCATTAATGACGTATTCCTTCTATTCCAGGGCACAGCAGAGAAACATCATCGATTCCTCTCCATCAATACAAGCAGTGAACATTTGAAATTCACCCTCACCTTTGATGCGCATGAAACATGTTTTCTTGACATTTTGATTAAAGGGGGGGGGGGGGGGGGGGGTGGGGGGTGGTTTTAACACGGATCTATTCAGGAAGCCGACGGACAGGAAATCCCTGTTCCGCGGAGACAGTTTCCACCCTACACCCCTAAAAAAGAGCCTCCCATTAGCCAATGCAGTTGCATTCACAGGATTTGTAGTACACAGAGTGACTATGACAAACAAGCCGACTACACTGTCACATCTTGAGCACTGATCCACAAATGGAAAAGACATTTAAAGAACCCCAGCGGGTACTCTTCAGACGCGCCCCCAACATCAGTCAAATAGTGGTGAGGTCTGATGCTTCCTTTGAAGATACTACTGTCACACCCTGACCATAGAGAGAGCCTTTTTTATTCTCTATTTTGGTTAGGTCGGGGCGTGACTAGGGGGGGTGTTCCTATCTAGGTGTTTTGTTTCTATGTTGGCCTGGTATGGTTCCCAATCAGAGGCAGCTGTTTATAGTTGTCTCTGATTGGGGATCATATTTAGGCAGCCATTTCCCCACTGTATTTTGTGGGATCTTGTTTCTGTGTAGTTGCCTGTGAGCACTGCATGAACGTCACTGGTCGTGTATTCGTTATTGTTTTTTGTGCGGTTCACATAATAAAAAAAGATGTTGAACCGATTTCACACTGTGCTTTGGTCTGAGTATGCTTACAATGACGATTGTGACAACTACGTGGCACTGGTAGTATCTTTCCAGACAATGTGCCGGACGGTAACTATAGATGTGGCGGATGTACCCAGTGTAACTTTACGAACAAATGCACAATATTCAATCACCCTATTACGAGCAAGGCCATTAAGATTAAGGGCAGAATTACATGTTCCACAAAAAATGTGATAAACCTGATCAAGTGTATTTGTGGTCTATGCTATGTAGGAAAAATGAAACAAGCTCTGAAAACAAGGATAGCAGAACACAGGAGTAATATCAGGACCCTTGACCAGAGAAACCCTGTGCCTGCGCATTTCATGGAGGCTCGTCACAACATTAGCTCTTTGAGATACATTTGCATTGAGCATGTTAAGACTCCTAGGAGTGGGGGGATAGTGATAATCTATTATTGAGAAGATAATTGTATTGGATTCACCATTTGTGTACCATGTCTCCTAAAGGTTTGATATCCTGTTATGGCTAGGGGGCAGTATTTTCACGGCCGGATAAAAAACGTACCCGATTTAATCTGATTATTACTCCTGCCCAGAAACTAGAATATGCATATAATTATTAGCTTTGGATAGAAAACACTCCAAAGTTCCTAAAACTGTTTGAATGGTGTCTGTGAGTATAACAGAACTCATTTGGCAGGCCAAAACCTGAGAAGATTCCTTACAGGAAGTGCCCTGTCTGACCATTTCTTGCCCTTCTTGATTATCTCTATCCAATACAGGGGATCTCTGCTGTTACGTGACACTTCCTACGGCTCCCATGGGCTCTCAGAAGGCGGCAAAAAGCTGAATCGTGGCTTTGCAGGCTCTGGCTAGCGGAACACCTGCTCCAATATCCAATGATGGGCGTGGCGCGAAATACAAACTCCTCTAAAATCCGAAAACTTGAATTTTTCAAACATATGACTATTTTACAGCATTTTAAAGACAAGACTCTCGTTAATCTAACCACACTGTCCGATTTCAAAAAGGCTTTACAGCGAAAGCAAAACATTAGATTATGTCAGCAGAGTACCCAGCCAGAAACAATCAGACACCCATTTTTCAAGCTAGCATATAATGTCACAAAAAACAATACCACAGCTAAATGCAGCACTAACCTTTGATGATCTTCATCAGATGACAACCCTAGGACATTATGTTATACAATGCATGCATGTTTTGTTCAATCAAGTTCATATTTATATCAAAAACCAGCTTTTTTACATTAGCATGTGACGTTCAGAACTAGCATACCCCCCGCAAACCTCCGGTGAATTTACTAAATTACTCACGATAAACGTTCACAAAAAAACACAACAATTATTTTAAGAATTATAGATACAGAACTCCTCTATGCACTCGATATGTCCAATTTTAAAATAGCTTTTCGGTGAAAGCACATTTTGCAATATTCTCAGTAGATAGCCCAGCCATCACGGCTAGCCATTTAGACACCGACCAAGTTTAGCCCTGACCAAACTCCGATTTACTATTACAAAAGTTTGATTACCTTTGTTGTCTTCGTCAGAATGCACTCCCAGGACTGCTACTTCAATAACAAATGTTGGTTTGGTCCAAAATAATCCATCGTTATATCCAAATAGCAGCGTTTTGTTCGTGCGTTCAAGACACTATCCCAAGTGTAAATAAGGGTCACGAGCATGGCGCAATTCGTGACAAAAGATTTCTAAATATTCCATTACCGTAATTCGAAGCATGTCAACCGCTGTTTAAAATCAATTTTTATGCAATTTTTCTTATAAAAAAGCGATAATATTCCGACCGGGAATCTGTGTTTAGGTAAACAGAGGAAAGAAAACAAAGCATTCGGTCGACGCTGGCACGCGCCTGAGTCTCACAGTACTGTAACCAGCCACTACCCAAACGCGCTACTTTTTTTCAACCAGAGCCTGCAAAGCCACGATTCAGCTTTTTGCCGCCTTCTGAGAGCCTATGGGAGCTGTAGGAAGTGTCACGTTATAGCAGAGATCCTCAGTCTTCAATAAACAGAGGCAAGAAGAACAACACCTTGTCAGACAGGCCACTTCCTGCATGAAATCTTCTCAGGTTTTGGCCTGCCAAATGAGTTCTGTTATACTCACAGACACCATTCAAACAGTTTTAAAAACTTTGGAGTGTTTTCTATCCAAAGCTAATAATTATATGCCTATTCTAGTTTCTGGGCAGGAGTAATAATCAGATTAAATCGGGTACGTTTTTTATCCGGCTGTGAAAATACTGCCCCCTAGCCATAACAGGTTAACAGTGTGCAGGCCTTCTTGTTCTTTACTAGTATTCTTTATTAGCTCAGCACCTATGTTTTTAAGGATGTGCGTTTGACCACAATATTTTCAAAGGAAGCATGCCACTCTGGTCTGGTGGAAGTGTGGCCACTCTCCACAGCCGACTGGCCGGTGCTCAGCACGGTTCCATCCTCGAAGGGGTTCCCCCTTCCCTGGAGAAGGGAGCTGTTCTCGACCCAACCAACCAGCCATGGAGATATGTCACTCGCCGTGGAAGTAGAAGACAATGTCCTCTGACAGTCTCCTTGGAGATGTTGAGCCTGGACACAGACCAGAAACAGCTTTTCCGCCCTGGATCCAGAGGTTCCAGCACCTTCTAACTTGGGGGCTTCCCATTCAAGATCGGATCTGGAGGTACCTGCATCTTCGTCCTCTGTTCTGTCTCCCTCTCCGATTACTTCTACCTCGGGTTCAGATCCTCGGAGCTCCCACCCTCATGAGACCATGAGGCTGCCTGAGAGACCGGCTCATTTAACATCGCAGCTCTATGGTGAGAAACATCTCGGTTCCCAAAGCAAAAACCCTGTGCTACCCAGGAAAACAAGTACAGGACATTACAAGGCTGCTTCCGACTGTTCCACGACAGATGTTGGGAGCTGACACTGTTATAGTCCATGTGGGGTCAAACAACATCAGGAGGGCTAGCTCGGACCATCTGAATAGGGATTTTAAGAAATGAATTTAGCATGAAAAGACAAGAAAAAGACAATCATTTCAGGTCCAATACCATCATTGATTAAGCAGGCTACTGGCCTTACACATCTGGCTAAAATATTATTGTAGCTCTGCTGGAGTCATTAGATAACTTTGACACGTTCTGGAAACAGAATATACTCTACAGGAATGACGGAGTCCATCTAAATCATCTTGGCTACTGGACATTACCTATCAGTGACCCAAGACCACCTTAGCTAATCCCTACCATTGTCACAATGAGTCGTCATAATTCTGCATTAAATGTAAGTAACTTAATTTATGTCCCCCTAATTGCCCTGAATACTTTTGTTAATCCTACAGCTATTGGATGCAATAATCATGAGCCAATGAATCAGAGTTACACTGTGCCCTAGTAGGAAGACCACTTTGGGCAGCTCACCCTGCACTATCAAGTCTGCCTCTGATAACTTCCCAGTAAAGAATTAACCTCTTGGGGCTAGGTGGGACGCTAGCGTGCCACCCGTGGTGCACTCCATCAACAGCAGGTGCATTTCAAGAGCGGCAAATTTGAATCCAAATAAATGTCAAAATTCAAACTTTTCAAAAATACAACTATTTTACACCATTTGAAAGATAAACATCTCCTTAATCTAACCACGTTTTACGATTTCAAAAAGGTTTTACGGCGAAAGCATAAATTTAGAGTATGTTAGGACAGTACATTTACAAGAGTTGTGTGTAATGTTTTGTCAAGTCAAAGACAGGGTCACCAAAACCATAAAACCAGCTAAAATGATGCACTAACCTTTTACAATCTCCATCAGATGACACTCCTAGGACATTATGTTAGACAATGCATGCATTTTTAGTTCTATCAAGTTCATATTTATATCCAAAAACAGCGTTTTACTATGGCATTGATGTTGAGGAAATCGTTTCCCTCCAATAACCGGCAGTCAAGTCAGCGTCACAAATTAAATAATTAAAATTAGAAAACATTGGTAAAATATTATATTGTCATTTAAAGAATTATAGATTTACATCTCTTGAACTCAATCAACTTGCCAGATTTAAAAATAACCTTACTGGGAAATCACACTTTGCAATAATCTGAGCACTGCGCCCAGAAAAATACGCGTTGCGATACAGACTAGACGTCATGTTGGGGAGATCTAAAATCGAAAATACTATGTAAATAATCCATTACCTTTGATTCTCTTCATCAGATGTCACTTCCAGGTATCACAGGTCCATAACGAATGTAGTTTTGTTCAAAAAAGCTCATCATTTATGTCCAAAAATCTCCGTCTCGTTAGCACATGATGTAAGCCAGCCGGACTTCTCGTCATGAACGAGGGGAAAAAATATATTTCCGTTCGTTCAAACATGTCAAACGTTGTATAGCATAAATCATTAGGGCCTTTTTGAACCAGAACATGAATAATATTCAAGGTGGACGAATGCATACTCTTTTATAACGTATTGGAACGAGGGTACCCAACATGAACTCGCGCGCCAGGTGTCTAATGGGACATCATCGTTCCATGGCTCTTGTTCGGTCAGATCTCCCTCCAGAAGACTCAAAACACTTTGTAAAGGCTGGTGACATCTAGTGGAAGCAATAGGAAGTGCCAAAATATTCCTAAGCCCCTGTGTTTTTCAATGGGATAGGTTTAAAGTCAATACAACACATCAGTTATCCACTTCCTGTCAGAAAATGTCTCAGGGTTTTGCCTGCCAAATGAGTTCTGTTATACTCACAGACACCATTCAAACAGTTTTAGAAACTTTAGAGTGTTTTCTATCCATATATAATAAGTATATGCATATTCTAGTTACTGGGTAGGATTAGTAACCAGATTAAATCGGGTACATTTTTTTTATCCAGACGTGCAAATGCTGCCCCCTAGACCCAACAGGTTAAAAACAATTAAGTAACCCAGAAAAGTGCTAAAAATAGCCTGTATTAACATATGCAGCCTGAGAAACAAGGTCCATGTAGTCAATCATTTGCTTGTAACAGATGACATTCATACTTCCGGCGCCGACAGAGATGGCCGCCTTGCTTCACGTTCCTGGGAAACTATGCAGTATTTTGTTTTTTTATGTGTTATTTCTTACATAGTTACCCCAGGGAATCTTAGGTTTTATTACATACAGTCAGGAGGAACTATTGGATATAAGAGCAACATCAACTCACCAACATTACGACCAGGAATACGACTTTCCCGAAGCGGATCCTCTGTTTGGCCCACCACCCAGGACAATGGATTGGATCCCAGCCGGCGACCCAAAACAACCCTGCCATAGAAGGGGCAGACGGAGCGGTCTTCTGGTCAGGCTCCATAGACAGGCACATCGCGCACCACTCCTGATCATACTACTCGCCAATGTCCAGTCTCTTGACAACAAGGTAGACAAAATCAGAGCAAGGGTTGCCTTCCAGAGAGACATCAGAGACTAACGTTCTTTGATTCACGGAAACATGGCTCACTCGAGACACGCTATCAGAGTCGATACAGCCACCTGGTTTCTTCACACATCGCACCGACAGAAACAAGCATCTCTCTGGGAAGAAGAAGGGCGGGGTGTATGCCTTATG
Source organism: Salmo salar (assembly GCF_965601325.2). Classification (NCBI taxonomy): domain Eukaryota; kingdom Metazoa; phylum Chordata; class Actinopteri; order Salmoniformes; family Salmonidae; genus Salmo; species Salmo salar. Next base: position 33,349,893 of record NC_138297.1, on the reverse strand, counting down.
ATTAACGAGACGTGGTGTGATCATAACAACATACAGGAACTCAAGTCCTTTTGCTCACCTGACTTAGAATTCCTCACAATCAAACCGCATTATCTACCAAGAGAATCCTCTTCAATCATAATTACAGTTGTGTATATTCCCCCCCAAGCAGACACATCGAAGGCCCTGAAAGAACTTCATTCGACTCTATGTAAACTGGAAACCACATATCCTGAGGCTGCATTTATGTAGCCTCAGCTGACCACGACTCCATTTTGTTGCTCCCAGCCTATTGACAGAAACTAAAACAGGAAGCACCCGCACTAAGGTCTGTTCAACGCTGGTCCGACCAATCGGATTCCACGCTTCAAGATTGCATCGATCACGTGGACTGGGATATGTTCCGCATAGCGTCGAACAACAACATTGAAAATACGCTGATTTGGTGAGCGAGTTAATTAGCAAGTGCATCGGTGATGCTGTACCCACAGCTTCTATTAAAACATTCCCCAACCAGAAACCGTGGATTGATGGTAGCATTCACACAAAACTGAAGCGTGAACCACTGCTTTTAATCAGGGCAAGGTGACCAGAAACATGACCGAATACAAACGGTGTAGCTATTCCCTCCACAAGGCAATCAAACAAACTAAGCGTCAGTATAGAGACAAAGAAGAGTCGCAATTCAACGGCTCAGACACGAGAGGTATGTGGGAGGGTCTACAGTCAATCACAAAAGAAAAACCAGCCCCGTCGCGGAACACGATGTCTTGCTCCCAGACAGACTAAACAACATCTTTGCTCGCTTTGAGGACAATACAGTGCCACTGACACGGACTGCTACCAAAACCTGTGGGCTCTCCTTCACTGCAGCCAACGTGAGTAAAACATTTAAACATGTTAACCCTCGCAAGGCTGCCGGCCCAGACGACGTCCCCAGCCGCATCCTCAGAGCATGCGCAGACCAGCTGGCTCGTGTGTTTACGGACATATTCAATCAATCCTTATCCCAGTCTGATGTTCCACACATGCTTCAAGAGGGCCACTATTGTTCCTGTTCCCAAGAAAGCTAAGGTAACTGAACTAAATGACTACCGCCTCGTAGCACTCACTTCCGTCATCATGAAGTGCTTTGAGAGACTAATCAAGGACCATATCACCTCCACCCTACCTGACACCCTAGACCCACTCCAATTTGCTTACTGGTAGGTCCAATAGGTCCACAGATGACGCAATCGGAATCACACTGCACACTGCCCTAACCCATCTGGACAAGAGGAATACCTATGTAAGAATGCAATTAATCGACTACAGCTCAGCATTTAACCTCTCTGGGCTAGGCGGGACGAATTCGTCCCACCTACGTAACAGCTACTGGCAGCCTGTGGGCGATTTTCAAAACCTTAAAAATCCTATTACTTCAATTTCTCAAACATATGACTATTTTACAGCTATTTAAAGACAAGACTCTCGTTAATCTAACCACACTGTCCGATTTCAAAAAGGCTTTACAATGAAAGCAAAACATTAGATTATGTCAGCAGAGTACCAAGCCAGAAATAATCAGACACCCATTTTTCAAGCCAGCATATAATGTCACCAAAACCCAGAAGACAGCTAAATGCAGCACTCACCTTTGATGATCTTCATCAGATGACAACCCTAGGACATTATGTTATACAATACATGCATGTTTTGTTCAATCAAGTTCATATTTATATCAAAAACCAGCTTTTTACATTAGCATGTGACGTTCAGAACTAGCATAACTTCCGGGGAATTCGCTAACATTTTACTAAATTACTCACGATAAACGTTCACAAAAAGCATAACAATTATTTTAAGAATTATAGATACAGACCTCCTCTATGCACTCGATATGTCCGATTTTAAAATAGCTTTTTGGTGAAAGCACATTTTGCAATATTCTAAGTACATAGCCCAGGCATCACGGGCTCGCTATTTAGACACCCGGCAAGTTTAGCACTCACCATAATCATATTTACTATTATAAAAGTTTGATTACCTTTTGTTGTCTTCGTCAGAATGCACACCCAGGACTGCTACTTCAATAACAAATGTTGGTTTGGTCCAAAATAATCCATCGTTATATCCGAATAGCGGCGTTTTGTTCGTGCGTTCCAGACACTATCCGAAATAGTAAAGAAGTGTCGCGCGCATGGCGCAATTCGTGACAATAAAATTCTAAATATTCCATTACCGTACTTCGAAGCATGTCAACCGCTGTTTAAAATCAATTTTTTACGACATTTTTCTCGTAGAAAAGCGATAATATTCCGACAGGGAATCTCCTTTTCGGCAAACAGAGGAAAAAATCCCAAAGGCGGGGGCGGTCGGGTCACGAGCATAAGCCCAGTGTCCCTTGATCGGCCACTTGAGAAAGGCGATAATGTGTTTCAGCCTGGGGCTGGAATGACGACATTCGGTTTTTTCCCGGGCTCTGAGCGCCTATGGACGACGTGGGAAGTGTCACGTTAGAGCAGAGATCCTTAGTAAATGATAGAGATGGAAAAGAAGTTCAAGAAATGGTCAGACAGGCCACTTCCTGTAAAGGAATCTCTCAGGTTTTGACCTGCCATTTGAGTTCTGTTATACTCACAGACACCATTCAAACAGTTTTAGCAAATGTAGGGTGTTTTCTATCCATATGTAATAAGTATATGCATATTCTAGTTACTGGGTAGGAGTGGTAACCAGATTAAATCGGGTATGTTTTTTATCCAGCCGTGTCAATACTGCCCCCTATCCTAAACAGGTTAACTTCTTGGGGCTATGTGGGACGCTAGCGTGCCACCCGTGGTGCACCCTATCAACAGCAGGTGCATTTCAAGAGCGGCAAATTTGAAACCAAATAAATGTCAAAATTCAAATTTTTCAAACATACAACTATCTTACACCCTTTGAAAGATAAACATCTCCTTAATCTAACCACGTTGTCCGATTTCAAAAAGGTTTTACGGCGAAAGCATAAAGTTAGATTATGTTAGGAGAGTACATTGACAATAGCTGTGTGTAATGTTTTGTCAATTCAAAGACAGGGTCACCAAAACCATAAAACCAGCTAAAATGATGCACTAACCTTTTACAATCTCCATCAGATGACACTCCTAGGACATTATGTTAGACAATGCATGCATTTTTAGTTCTATGAAGTTCATATTTATATCCAAAAACAGGGTTTTACTATGGCATTGATGTTGAGGAAATCGTTTCCCTCCAATAACCGGCAGTCAAGTCAGCACCACAAATTAAATAATTAAAATTTGAAAACATTGGTAAAATATTATATTGTCATTTAACACCATAGTACCCTCCAAACTCGTCATTAAGCTCGACCCTGAGTCTCGACCCCGCCCTGTGCAACTGGGTCCTGGACTTCCTGACGGGCCGCCCCCAGGTGGTGAGGGTAGGTAACAACATCTCCACCCCGCTGATCCTCAACACTGGGGCCCCACAAGGGTGCGTTCTCAGCCCTCTCCTGTACTCCCTGTTCACTCACAACTGCGTGGCCATGCACGCCTCACATTTACATTTACATTTAAGTCATTTAGCAGACGCTCTTATCCAGCGCGACTTACAAATTGGTGGATTCACCTTATGATATCCAGTGGAACAACCACTTTACAATAGTGCATCTAAATATTTTAAGGGGGGGGGGGGGGGGGGGTTAGAAGGATTACTTTATCCTATCCTAGTTATTCCTTAAAGAGGTGGGGTTTCAGGTGTCTCCGGAAGGTGGTGATTGACTCCGCTGTCCTGGCGTCGTGAGGGAGCTTGTTCCACCATTGGGGTGCCAGAGCAGCGAACAGTTTTGACTGGGCTGAGCGGGAACTGTGCTTCCTCAGAGGTAGGGAGGCGAGCAGGCCAGAGGTGGATGAACGCAGTGCCCTTGTTTGGGTGTAGGGCCTGATCAGAGCCTGAAGGTACGGAGGTGCCGTTCCCCTCACAGCTCCGTAGGCAAGCACCATGGTCTTGTAGCGGATGCGAGCTTCAACAGGAAGCCAGTGGAGAGAGCGGAGGAGCGGAGGAGCGGGGTGACGTGAGAGAACTTGGGAAGGTTGAACACCAGACGGGCTGCGGCGTTCTGGATGAGTTGTAGGGGTTTAATGGCACAGGCAGGGAGCCCAGCCAACAGCGAGTTGCAGTAATCCAGACGGGAGATGACAAGTGCCTGGATTAGGACCTGCGCCGCTTCCTGTGTGAGGCAGGGTCGTACTCTGCGAATGTTGTAGAGCATGAACCTACAGGATGATGTTAGTAGAGAACGACAGGGTGTTGTCCAGGTTCTTAGCACTCTGGGAGGAGGACACAATGGAGTTGTCAACCGTGATGGCGAGATCATGGAACGGGCAGTCCTTCCCCGGGAGGAAGAGCAGCTCCGTCTTGCCGAGGTTCAGCTTGAGGTGGTGATCCGTCATCCACACTGATATGTCTGCCAGACATGCAGAGATGCGATTCGCCACCTGGTTATCAGAAGGGGGAAAGGAGAAGATTAATTGTGTGTCGTCTGCATAGCAATGATAGGCGAGACCATGTGAGGATATGACAGAGCCAAGTGACTTGGTGTATAGCGAGAATAGGAGAGGGCCTAGAACAGAGCCCTGGGGGACACCAGTGGTGAGAGCACGTGGTGCGGAGACAGATTCTCGCCACGCCACCTGGTAGGAGCGACCTGTCAGGTAGGACGCAATCCAAGCGTGGGCCGCGCCGGAGATGCCCAACTCGGAGAGGGTGGAGAGGAGGATCTGATGGTTCACCATATCAAAGGCAGCAGATAGGTCTAGGAGGATGAGAGCAGAGGAGAGAGAGTTAGCTTTAGCAGTGCGGAGAGCCTCCGTGACACAGAGAAGAGCAGTCTCAGTTGAATGACCAGTCTTGAAACCTGACTGATTTGGATCAAGAAGTCATTCTGAGAGAGATAGCAGGAGAGCTGGCCAAGGACGGCACGTTCCAGAGTTTTGGAGAGAAAAGAAAGAAGGGATACTGGTCTGTAGTTGTTGACTTGATTACCAACAATGACGAGACGGCCTACACAGAGGAGGTGAGGGCCCTCAGAGTGTGGTGTCAGGAAAATAAGCTCACACTCAATGTCAACAAAACAAAGGAGATGATCGTGGACTTCAGGAAACAACAGAAGGAGCAGCCCCCTATCCACATCGACGGGACAGTAGTGGAGAGGGTGGAAAGTTTTTAAGTTCCTCGGTGTACACATCACGGACAAACTGAAATGGTCCACCTACACAGACAGTGTGGTGAAGAAGGCGCACTCTTCAACCTCAGGAGGCTGAAGAAATTTGTCTTGTCACCAAAAACACTCACAAACGTTTACAGATGCACAATCGAGAGCATCCTGTCGGGCTGTATCACCGCCTGGTACGGCAACTGCTCCGCCCATAACCGTAAGGCTCTCCAGAGGGTAGTGAGGTCTGCACAATGCATCACCGGGGGCAAACTACTTGCCCTCCAGGACACCTACACCACCCGATGCCACAGGAAGGCCAAAAGATCATCAAGGACAACAACCACCCGAGCCACTACCTGTTCAACCCGCTATCATCCAGAAGGCGAGGTCAGTACATGTGCATTAAAGCGGGGACCGAGAGACTGAAAAACAGCTTCTATGGCAAGGCCATCAGACTGTTAAACAGCCATCACTAACATTGAGTGGCTGCTACCAACATACTGACTCAACTCTAGCCACTTTAATAATGGAAAAATTGATGTAATAAATGTATCACTAGCCACTTTAAACAATGCCACTTTATATAATGTTTACATACCCTACATTACTCATCTCATATGTATATACTGTACTCTATACCATCTACTGCATCTAGCCATCTTGATGTAATAAATGTATCACTAGCGACTTTACAAAATGCCACTTTATATAATGTTTACATACCCTACATTACTCATCTCATAAGTATATACTGTACTCTATACCATCTACTGCATCTTGCATATGCCGTTCGGCCATCACTCATTCATATATTTTTATGTACATATTCTTATTCATTCCTTTACACTTGTGTGTATAAGGTAGTTGTTGTGAAATAGTTAGGTTAGATTACTTATTAGATATTACTGCATGGTCGGAACTAGAAGCACAAGCATTTTGCTACACTCGCATTAACATCTGCTAACCATGTGTATGTGACAAATAACATTTGATTTTGATTTGATTTCTGACTATCTCTGAAACTCACTTAGATAATACCTTTTATGATACAGCGGTAGCAATACATGGTTTTAACATTAACGACAAGACAGAAATGCCAACGGGGGCAGTGTTGCGGTCTATATAAAGAACCACATTTCTGTAAAGCTTAGAGAAGATCTAATGTTAAATACTGTTGAAGTAATATGGCTACAGGTTCATCTGCCTCACCTAAAGCCCATTCTTGTGGGAAGCTGCTATAGATCACCTAATGCTAACAGTCGTTATCTGGATAATATGTGTGAAATGCTTGATAATATATGTGATATCAACAGAGAAGTATATTTTCTGGGTGATTTAAATATTGACTGGCTCTCATAAAGCTGCCAGCTCAATATATTTTTTTTAACTGTAACCAGTGCCTGCAACGTGGTTCAGGTAGTACTGTAAGTCAACCTACCAGGTTATTTACGAACAGCAGAGGAATAAAATCATCAACATGTATTGATCACATCTTTACTAATGCTGCAGAAAGTTGATTTAATTATAGCAGTATCCAAATCCATAGGATGTAGTGATCACAATATAATAGCCATATCTAGGAAAACCAAAGTTCCAAAGGCTGGACCTAATGTAGTGTATAAGAGGTCATACAAGACGTTTTGTAGTGATTCATATGTTGATGATGTAAAGAATATTTGCTGGTCTGTGAAATTGTTTATTCCAGTTACTAATAAGCACACACCCATTAAGAAAATGACTGTAAAAACTGTTAAAACCCCTTGAATTGATGAGGAATGGAAGAATTGTATGGTTGACAGGGATGAGGCAAAAAGTATGGCAAATATGTCTGGCAGCCCAACTGATTGGCAAACGTACTGCAAATTAAGAAATAATGACACTAAGCTAAATAAAAATAAACTATACTATGAAACAAAGAGAAATTATATAAAGAATGATTGTAAAAAGCTTTGGAGCACCTTAAATGAAATCATTCATTGAATCAGATGGCTCATTTATCACAAAACCTACTTTATCACAAAAACGACTTTAATGACTTTTTAATTTGCAAGATAAACAAACTTAGAGGGATCGACAGTCGTCTTGCCTTTTTTTACCTCTTTTGCCAATTGGCCTGGACCCTTTACTGCTGACGTGGAGCCCGGCCGATCCATCATGACTGGTCTGGAACCTACCAGGTACAACCCTACATCCGTAACCATGGGCACCCTCTTAGATATCATCCTAACCAACTTGCCCTCTAAATACACCTCTGCTGTCTTCAACCAGGATCTCAATGATCACTGCCTCATTGTCTGCATCCGTAATGGGTCCGCGGTCAAACGACCACCCCTCATCACTGTCAAACGCTCCCTAAAACACTTCAGCAAGCAGGCCTTTCTAATCGACCCGGGTATCCTGGAAGGATTTTGACCTCATCCCGTCAGTAGAGGATGCCTTGTTGTTCTTTAAAAGTGCTTTCCTCACCATCTTAAATAAGCATGCCCCATTCAAATAATGTAGAACTAAGAACAGATATAGCCCTTGGTTCACCCCAGACTTGACTGCCCTTGACCAGCACAAAAACATCCTGTGGCATTCTGCATTAGCATCGAATAGCTCCCGCGATATGCAACTTTTCAGGAAAGTCAGGAACCAATATACACAGTCAGTTAGGAAAGCTAAGGCTAGCTTTTTCAAACAGAAAATTGCATCCTATAGCACTAATTCCAAAAAGTTTTGGGACACTGTAAACTCAAAGGAGAATAAGAGCACCTCCTCCCACCTGCCTACCACTACCCCGGCCAACAGCTCTGCACCCCCTGCAGCAACTTGCCCAAACCCCCCCCCCTCCCCCACCAGCTTCAATGGCATAAAACACTCCTTCCATGGCCTCAAACTGCTTTGAAATGTTAGTAAAACTAAATGCATGCTCTTCAACTGTTATAGACCTATATCCATCTTGCCCTGCCTTTCTAAAGTCTTCGAAAGCCAAGTTAATAAACAGATCACTGACCATTTCGAATCCCACCGTACCTTCTCCGCTGTGCAATCCGGTTTTTGAGCTGGTCACAGGTGCACCTCAGCCACGCTCAAGGTACTAAGTGATATCATAACCGCCATCGATAAAAGACAGTACTGTGCAGCCGTCTTCATCGACCTGGCCAAGGCTTTCGACTCTGTCAATCACCTTATTCTTATCGGCATTCTTAACAGCTTTGGTTTCTCAAATGACTGCCTCGCCTGGTTCACCAACTACTTCTCAGACAGATTTCAGTGTGTCAAATCGAAGGGCTTGTTGTCCGGACCTCTGGCAGTCTTAATGGGGGTACCACAGGGTTCAATTCTCGGGCCGACTCTTTTCTCTGTATACATCAAATATGTCGCTCTTGCTGTGGGTGATTCCCTGATCCACCTCTACGCTGACGACACCATTCTGTATACATCTGGCCCTTGTTTGGACACTGTGTTAACTAACCTCCAAACGAGCTTCAATGCCATGCAACACTCCTTCCGTGGCCTCCAACTGCTCTTAAACGCTAGTAAAACCAAACGCATGCTTTTCAACCGTTCACTGCCCGCACACACGACAAGCATCACTACTCTGAACGGTTCTGACTTAGAACATGTGGACAACTACAAATACCTAGGTGTCTGGCAAGACTGTCAACTCTCTTTTCAGACTCATATTAAACATCTCCAATCCAAAATGAAATCTAGAATCGGCTTCCTATTTTTCGCAACAAAGCCTCCTTCACTCACGCCGCCAAACATACCGTCGTAAAACTGACTATCCTACAGATCCTCTACTTCGGCGATGTCATTTATAAAATAGCTTCCAATACTCTACTCAGCAAAGTGGATGCAGTCTATCACAGTGCCATCCGTTTTGTCACCAAAGCCCCTTATACTACCCACCACTGCGACATGTATGCTCTAGTCGGCTGGCCCTCGCTACACATTCGTCGCCAAACCCACTGGCTCCAGGTCATCTATAAGTCTTTGCTAGGTAAAGCCCCGCCTTATTTCAGCTCACTCGTCACCATAGCAAAACCCACCCGTAGCACGCGCTCCAGCAGGTATATTTCACTGGTCCTCCCCAAAGCCAACATTTCCTTTGGCCGCCTTTCCTTCCAGTTCTCTGCTGCCAATGACTGGAACGAATTGCAAAAATCACTGAAGCTGGAGACTTAAATCTCCCTTTCTAAATTTAAGCATCAGCTGTCAGAGCAGCTTACTGATCACTGTACCTGTACACAGCCAATCTGTAAATAGCACACCCAACTACCTCATCCCTATATTGTTATTAATTTTCTTGCTCTTTTGCACCCCAGTATCTCTACTTGCACATCATCATCTGTACATCTATCACTCCAGTGTTAATGCTAAATTGTAATTATTTCGCCTCTATGGCCTATTTATTGCCTTACCTCCCTAATACTCTACATTTGCACACGCTGTACATATATTTTTCTATTGTGTTACTGACTATACGTTTGTTTATGTGTAACTCTGTGTTGTTGTATTTGTCGCACTGCTTTGCTTAATCTTGGCCAGGTCGCAGTTTTAAATGTGAACTTGTTCTCACCTGGCCTACCTGGTTAAATAAAGGTGAAATAAAAATAAAATATGAACTGTGACTCATTAAAATATTTTAAATTGTTGCATGTTATGTTTATGTTTTTGTTCAGTGTACATACACCAAACCAACATTCACATGTTCACACTATCCTAACTAATTATTTACAACTTTTATCAACTAGAACTATGTAGATTTGTTTACATTTCCATAGATAACCCACCAACAGTAACTCTTGAAACGTAAACGCTAGAGACACCAAATCAACTCTCAAATGTTAAAGTTTGCATCTGCCTACTTTTTCAACTTTAACCAGTCACCACCATTACTGCTGCATACATTACCATACTATAATGTTTTTCAAAACCATACATACTATAAAACTGCTTTGCTTTAAATAGTAAAGTAAAACATTTTAAACTTCTACCACAACAATACTTCTAAATAGTTAAAGCAAGTCCCATAAATTGTACATATACAATTACCATCTAGTTGCAGTATTAACATTTCTATCGAAAAAGCCCATTTGAATAGATGTTTGTACCATTTCAAGTTCAGACCAAAAGGTTAAACAGAATTCCAGTGGGATGCCATCCCATCTAGGGGATTTACGCATTAAACATCCATCCTGACTCTTTGAAGAGGGGCTTGCCATGCAGCCAATTCTTGTGCATCAGACGCATCTGCACTCGAAATTAGGATATTACCATTGAATCAAATACATTTTGCTCGAATTTCCTTCACAGAGGCTGCTCCACAGAAAGTTTGGTCTCTGCTCTCGATAAAGTCCGGGATATGGACAGACATGACACATTACAAGGCTAACGCAACAAAAATAAATACTTTTCTGTGGTGTGCTTTACCGCATACACTCCTTACAGCCCTGACATTAAAAACATTGTATTGCAAACTGTGGGCTATGATGTGTTTCATGATCTTCCCGTTTACTAGCTACAACCTGGTCTCAGAGCATTTTGTATTATTCTATACGTAACCCCGGAACACTCAAATCAAATCAATTTTTTTTTTAAATTATTATTATTATTTTTTTTTTTATATATAGCCCTTCGTACAACAGCTGATATTCCTTTTAGTTCCTTCCTTTTAAACACTCCTTTTAGTATGATATTTTCAATTTCATATAAAATGTTACAAATTTGCAAAACATGCAATATGTTATGAATTTGCAAAACATACAATATGTTACGATTTCGCAAAAAATATATATTATGAATTCCACATTTCTAGGTGGCTAGGTGGATAAGGCTGACGTTAGCTAGCTGGCTAACGTTAGCTAGGTTAGGGGATAGGTTTAGGGTTAAGGTTAGGGTTAATGTTAGGAGTTAGCTAACATACTAAGTGTCAAGGCTCAGGAAAAGATGCAGACAGTTTTGAAGTAACAAAAGTGTATTACAAAAACAGGGGGGCAGGCAAACAACAGGTCAAGGGCAGGCAGAGGTCAGTAATCCAGAGCAGAGTTCGAAAGGTACAGAATGGCAGGCAGGCTAAGGGCATGGAAAAAGTCAGAAATCAGGGGTGGTGTGACAAGGTACAGAATGGCAGGCAGGCTCAGGGTCAGGGCAGGCAGAATGGTCAGAACCGGGAAAACTAAAAAACGGGAACTAGAAGAAGACAGGAGCACGGGAAAAACGCTGGTAGACTTGACGAAACCAAACGAACTGGCAACAGACAAACAGAGAACACAGGTATAAATACTAGGGATAATGGGGAAGAAGAGTGGCACCTGGAGGGGGATGAGACAAACACAAAGACAGGTGAAACAGATCAGAGTGTGACACTAAGTAGTAGCAAAGTTGCTAATTGGCTAAAAGGCTAAAGTTATCCATAATGAGATTTGAATACGCAACCTTTGGGTTGCTAGACATTCACTTTTCTACGCTCATCCATCCACCCCGACCAACCACCCTCAATAAGTAACCTTCTGTCTTCTGTAACTATGCTAAATGTAACATATCATACTAATTTCATTGTCTCGGATGTACGCTTACTATGTTATGTCTAGTCTAAGAGACCAGGCTGCAACTCCAGGTCAGTAGCCTAAAGGCTCTGCATGATCAATCCAACATCTGCAGTGATATCTGAAGTGGCTATACAGCATCTGGCCCCTGTAGAAGTTAAAGCTTTCATACTTCTTGCATTTTGGGAAGCTGTCATATAAATTAGTCTGCACCGCACCACTCATAGTGATTCAGGGCTAATCTCTATAACCATCCATGTAATTACAAGCAACTGGCTAAACAAAAAGACAACACCTTAGCTCTTCTGAGATGTTGGAGTCTGTTTCCCAGTGCTTGACATAGGAGCTCAGCAAAGATAGCATGAAATAAAAAGACAGCACCATTTTCCCACCTGCATCTCCATCCCGAATCTCCCCATTGCCCCCCAGCAAAATTTGCCTACATTTAGGCAACTGTTTATATGTGTATTACACACTATGTTGAGGTAAACATCTGAGTATAATGTTTGCATGGATGTCAACCCCAATACATGTTCATGTCATTGTCATCAATCAATGGCATTACAGTTAAAAGCTACTTTGACTACCACCATTTATTTCTGTATGCTAGCTATGCTACCAGCTTATACGAATAGGAGTTAGCATTTCGCACTCACTTTTTCTAAACCTGAAAAGGGACAACTTCTAAATGTTATGCAGAGAAAACAGTCCAAAATATCCAAATCAGATTTTAGTAACCACATTGTGAGCCTGTCACAATACACCAATCATGACAGATTTGACAAATATCCACTTTGTTAGATCAGATTTGCTGAAGGTGTGCCAAGCTGCACTGGTTCTTGACACACCGCTCGCTTAACCTGGAAGCCAGCCACACCAATATATCGGAGGAAACACTGTACAACTGGCAACCGTGTCACTAAAACATGATGTGACAAGGACATCCCAGCTGGCCAAACCCTCCCCTAACCCGGACAATGCTGGGCCAATTGTGCGCCGCCTCATAGGTCTCCCGGTCATGGCCGGCTGCGACACAGCCTGGGATCAAACCCAGATCTCTAATGACGTCTCAAGCACTAAGATGCAGTGCCTTAGACTGCTGCGCCACTTGGGAGGCTAGTGTCTTTTTAGATGTGACATTGTAATTATACATTTTTTATATTCTTCTACATATTCCTTCTTAATATGCATTGACTCCCTATTCATCAGTATCTACTCAACTATCTGCTTGCACCTGTTATGCACAGCAGGTGTCTTCTTAAGTACATGTCTTCTTAATTTGTTTGTACAGCACTAATGAAGGCATACGGCTCAAATGTATGCAACATTTTGATTTCTAGCACCTTGCATTTCCACTTTTTGTATTTGTTAGAGCATGAATAAAATGTATTATATTATTTTTGCATCTCGGCTTCCTTGGGTTATTCCTTTTCATAGTTTTGAGTAGTCTCTCTTTCTCTCTCTCAGGCTGAGGGCTGAGGAAATATCCTTTTCTCTGTTTTTGCTAGTCCTCCCAGTTTTGACTCTGAACCTGCCTGCCCTGACCTCAAGCCTGCCTGCCACTCTGTACCTCCTGGACTTTGACCTTGTTATGATCTTCTTGTCTGTCCATGACCATTCTCGTGCCTGCCCCTTGGACACTATTAAATACCAGAGACTTGAACCATCTGCTTCCCGTGTCTGCATCTGGGTCTCACCCTGTGCCCTTATACATTCTCTGTCTGGGAATGGAGATGAGGATGTATTCACACACACCCACACACACTTTGCCTTTTCCCTAACTCTATGTATTGATGTTCTGAAAACACAGCAGCGTTGCTGTTCTTGACATACTCAAACCTGTGCGCCTGGCACCTGCTAGCATACCCCGGCACTTAAAAAATGTAAATATTTGTCTTGTCTTGCCCATTCGACCTCTGAATGGCAAACACACAATCCGTGTCTCAATGATTAAAAATCCTTCTTTAACCTGTCTCCTCCCCGTCATCTACTCTGATTGAAGTGGATTTAGCAGGTGACATCAACAAGGGATCATAGCTTTTACATGGATTCACCTGGTCAGTCTATAGGTGTGTTTGTAAATTCAAGAGTGCACTCAGAATGCACTCTGGGCGTTCGTAAATTCAAAGTGTTGTCAGATTGTCTGTTCGTAAATTCAGAGCGTTACGCTCTCGGAGCGTTCAGAGAAAACACTGGATGCTCTTGCCGAGGAGTAGGGTTGATCCGAGCATTCTGACCTCACAACTGCAGTCAAGCACCCAAGCTAACTGGGCTTGCTAGCTACTTCCAGACACAAATGAGAGAACACCTCACTCTGACTATTTTACTCACTCTAGCAGAGCTGGTTAGGCTGTTTTCATGTTATCCAGATCGTTGGTGACTGTAACTGTGCTGCTGGCAACAATTTAATGATGCTTTTTTTTGCCGACAACAGCCATATCAATCATATCAAATTTTATTGGTCACTTAAATATATTTAGCAGATGTTATTGTTGGTATAGCGAAATTATTGTGTTCCTAGCTCCAACAGTGTTGTAGTATATAAAAATTCGCAACAATACACACAAATCTAAAAGTAGAAGAATGGAATTTAGATATATATCAACATTAGGATGAGCAATGTCGGAGTAGCATTGACTAAAATACAATAGGATAGAATACAGAATATACATATGAGATGAGTAAAGCAGTATGTAAACATTACTAAAGAGACTGGTGTTCCATTATTAGAGTTACCAGTGATTCCGTGTTTATGTATATACAGTGAGGGAAAAAAGTATTTGATCCCCTGCTGATTTTGTACGTTTTCCCACTGACAAAGAAAGGATCAGTCTATAATTTTAATGGTAGGTTTATTTGAACAGTGAGAGACAGAATAACAACAAAAATATCCAGGAAAACGCATGTCAGAAATGTTATAAATTGATATGCATTTTAATGAGGGAAATAAGTATTTGACCCCCTCTCAATCAGAAAGATTCCAGCTCCCAGGTGTCTTTTATACAGGTAACGAGCTGAGATTAGGAGCACACTCTTAAAGGGAGTGCTCCTAACCGCAGCTTGTTACCTGTAAAAAAGACACCTGTCCACAGAAGCAATCAATCAATCAGATTCCAAACTCTCCACCATGGCCAAGACCAAAGAGCTCTCCAAGGATGTCAGGGACAAGATTGTAGACCTACACAAGGCTGGAATGGGCTACAAGACCATCACCAAGCAGCTTGGTGAGAAGGTGACAACATTTGGTGCGATTATTCGCAAATGGAAGAAACACAAAATAACTGTCAATATCCCTCGGCCTGGGGCTCCATGCAAGATCTCACCTCGTGGAGTTGCAATGATCATGAGAATGGTGAGGAATCAGCCCAGAACTACACGGGAGGATCTTGTCAATGATCTCACGCAGCTTGGACCATAGTCACCAAGAAAACAATTGGTAACACACTACGCCGTGAAGGACTGAAATCCTGCAGCACCCGCAAGGTCCCCCTGCTCAAGAATACATATACATTCCCGTCTGAAGTTTGCCAATGAACATCTGAATGACTCAGAGGACAACTGGTGAAAGTGTTGTGGTCAGATGAGACCAAAATGGAGCTCTTTGACATCAACTAAACTCGCCGTGTTTGGAGGAGGAGGAATGCTGCCTATGACCCCATCAAAGGGTTTTTTCTGCTAAGGGGACAGGACAACTTCACCGCATCAAAGGGACGATGGACGGGGCCATGTACCGTCAAATCTTGGGTGAGAACCTCCTTCCCTTAGCCAGGGCATTGAAAATGGGTTGTGGATGGATATTCCAGCATGACAATGACCCAAAACACATGGCCATGGCAACAAAGGAGTGGCTCAAGAAGAAGCACATTAAGGTCCTGGAGTGGCCTAGCCAGTCTCCAGACCTTCATCCCATAGAAAATCTGTGGAGGGAGCTGAATGTTCGAGTTGACAAACATCAGCCTCGAAACCTTAATGACTTGGAGAAGATCTGCAAAGAGGAGTGGGACAAAATCCCTCCTGAGATGTGTGCAAACCTGGTGGCCAACTACAAGAAACATCTGACCTCTGTGGTTGCCAACAAGGGTTTTGCCACCAAGTACTAAGTCATGTTTTGCAGAGGGTCAAATACTTATTTCCCTCATTAAAATGCAAATCATTTTATAACATTTTTGACATGCTTTTTCTGGATTTTTTTGTTGTTATTCTGTCTCTCACTGTACAAATAAACCTACTATTAGAATTATAGACTGATCATTTCTTTGTAAGTGGGCAAACGTACAAAATCAACTGGGGATCAAATACTTTTTCCCCCCACTGTAGGGCAGCAGCCTCTAAGGTGCAGGGTTGAGTAACCGGGTGGAAGCCGACTAGTGATGGCTATTTAACAGTCTGATGGCCTTGAGATTGAAGCTATTTTTCAGTCTCTCGGTCCCAGCTTTGATGCACCTGTACTGACCTCACCCTCTGGATGATAGCGTGGTGAACAGGCCATGACTCGGGTGGTTGATGTCCTCTTGAGGTTGAAGAGGTGCTGTTGCGCCTTCTTCACCACATGGTCTGTGTGGGTGGACCATTTCAGATTGTCCGTGATGTGTACGCTGAGGCACTTGAAGTTTTTCACCTTCTCCACTGCGGTCCCATCGATTTCCTGAAGTCCACGATCAGCTCCTTCATTTTGTTGACATTGAGGGAGAGGTTATTGTCCAGGCACCACTCTGCCAGGGCCCTCACCTCCTCCCTGTAGGCTGCCGCGTCATTGTTGGTAATCAGGCCTACTGCTGTTGTGTCATCTGCAAACTTGATGATTGAGTTGGAGGCGTGCACCCTTGTGGGATCCCTGTGTTGAGGATCAGCAAAGTGAAGGTGTTGTTTCCTATCTTCACCATCTGGGGGCGGCCTGTCAGGAAGTCCAGGACCCAGTTGCACAGGGCGAGGGTCAGACCCAGGGCCCCGAGCTTGGAGGGTAATATGGTTGTGAAGGCTGAGCTATAGTAAGTGAACAGCATTCTTACATACAGTGCCTTCAGAAAGTATTTTTTGTTACGTTACAGCCTTTTTCTAAAATGTATTAAATTAAATCCTCATCAATCTACACACAATACCCCATAATGACAAAGCAAAAACAGGTATTAGAAGTTTTAAGAAATAAAAAAACAAATATACTTCTCTATGAGACTCGAAATTGAGCTCAGGTGCATCCTGTTTCCATTGATCATCACTGTTTCTACAACTTGATTGGAGTACACCTGTGCTAAATTCAATTGATCGGACATGATTTGGAAGGTACACACCTGTCTATATAAGGTCCCACACTTGACGTTGCATGTCAGAGCACAAACCAAGCCATGAGATCAAAGGAATTGTCCGTAGAGCTCTGAGACAGGATTGTGTCGAGGCACAGATCTAGGGAAGGGTACTGAAACATTTCTGCAGCATTGAAGTTCACCAAGATCACGGTGGCCTCCATCATTCTTAAATGGAAGAAGTTTGAAACCACCAAGACTCTTCCTAGAGCTGGCCGCCCGGCCAAACTAAGCAATCGGGGAAGAAGGGCATTGGTCAGGGAGGTGACTAAGAACCCGATGGTCACTCTGACAAAACTCCAGAGTTCCTCTGCGGAGATGGGAGAATCTTCCAGAAGGACAACTATCTCTGCAGCACTCCAGCAATTAGGCCTATATGGTAGAGTGGCCAGATGGAAGCCACTCCTCAGTAAAAGGCACATGACAGCCCACTTGGAGTTTGACAAAAGGCACCTAAAGACTCTCAGACCATGAGAAACAAGATTCTCTAGTCTGATGAAACCAAGATTGAACTCTTTGGGCTGAATTCCAAGCATCACGTGAAGCATGGTGGTGGCAGAATCATGCTGTGGGGATGATTTTACATTTACATTTTAGTCATTTAGCAGACGCTCTTATCCAGAGCGACTTACAGTAGTGAATGCATACATTTCATACATTTTTTCTCCGCTGCAGAGACTGGGAAAGATGAACGGAGCAAAGTACAGAGAGATTCTTGTTGAAAACCTGCTCTAGAGTGCTCAGGACCTTAGCCTGGGGTGAAGGTTCACCTTCCAACAGGACAACAACTCTAAGCATACAGCCAAGACAACGCAGGAGTGGCTTCAGGGATAAGTCTCTGAATGTCCTTGAGTGGCCCAGCCACAGCCCAGACTTGAACCCATTCAAACATCTCTGGAGAGACCTGAAAAAACTTGTGGAGCAACGCTCCCCATCCAACCTGACAGAACTTGAGAGGATCTGCAGAGAAGAATGGGAGAAACTCCCCAAATACAGGTGTGCCAAGATTGTAGCATCATACGTAAGAAGACTCAAGGCTGTAATCACTGCAAAAGGTGCTTCAACTGTACTGAGTAAAGGGTCTGAATACCTATGTAATTGAAATATTTCAGTTTTTATTTTTGATACATTTGCCAAAAAAATCTAAAATCCTGGATTTGCTTTGTCATTATGGGGTATTGTGGGTAGATTGGTGAAGGGGGGAAAAAAACGACTTAATCAATTTCAGATTAAGGCTGTATCGTAAGAAAATGTGGAAAAAGTCAAGGGGTCTGAAAACTTATCGAATCCACTGTTGGTATTCCTCTTGTCCAGATGGGATAGGGCAGTGTGCAGTGCGATGGCGATTGCGTCATCGGTGGATCTATTGGGGAGGTATGCAAATGGAAGTTGGTCTAGGGTGTCAGGTAAGGTAGAGGTGATATGATCCTTACATAGCCTCTCAAAGTACTTCATGATAACAGAAGTGAGTGCTATGGGGCGATAGTCATTTAATTCAGTTACCTTTGCTTTCTTGGATACAGGAACATTGGTGGACATCTTGAATCAAGTGAGGACAGCAGACTGGGATAGGGAGATGTTTAATATGTCCGTAAACACTCCAGCCAGCTGGTCTGCGCATGCTCTGAGGACGTGCCTAGGGATGCCGTCTGGGCCGGCAGCCTTGCGAGGGTCGGCCACGGAGAACAAGATCCCACCGTTCTTGGGAGCGAGCCACGTCCGTGGCATCGTGTTATCCTCAAGCGGGCGAAGAAGGTGTTTCGCTTGTCCGGGTGCAAGACGTCGGTGTCCGCGACGTGGCTGGCTTTCCCTTTGTAATCCGTGATTGTATGTAGGCCCTGCCACATACATCTGATGTCTGACCTGTTGAATTGCAACTCCACTATGTCTCTGTACTGACTTTTTGCCTGTTTGATTGCCTTATGTAGGGAATAACTACACTGTTTGTATTCAACCATATTCCCAGTCACTTTGCCATGGTAAAATATGGTGGTTCACGCTTTTTGTTTTGTGCGAATGCTGCCATCTATCCACGATTTTTGGTTTGGGTAGGTTTTAATTGTCACAGTGGGAACAACATCCCCTATACACTTCCTGATGAACTCAAATCAAATCAAATTTTATTTGTCACACGTTCCGAATACAACAGGTGTAGACCTTTTTGTGAAATGCTTATCTACAAGCCCTTAACCAATAATGCAGTTAAAGATATAGAGTCAAGAAAATATTTACTAAATAAACTAAAGTAAAAAAATCAAATCAAAAAGTAACACAAGAAAATTACATAACAATAGCGAGGCTATATACTGGGGGTACCGGTACCGAGTCAATGTGCACCCCCAAGTTAGTCGAGGTAATTTGTAAAGTGACTATGCATAGATAATAAACAGCGAGTAGCAGCAATGTAAAAACAAAAGGGGTGGGGTCAATGTAAATAGTCTGGGTGGCCATTTGATTAATTGTTCAGCAGTCTTATGGCTTGGGGGTAGAAGCTGTTAAGGAGCTTTTTGGTCATAGACTTGGCGCTTGTCTGTGCCACATAGTTCCACCATGTACCAGAGAGTATGGAACTCTAAATAGAATAACACCAACTGCCTGTTACCATTAAAACAAAACAGAAACAAGACAAAACCATGACAAAACAACAACAATAATAATAATAATAATAGTCATTAACAATAATAATAATTGGGCTGTTACTGAAAGGATTGATGAAGCCGAGTGTGAAGGCTGCCACCAACGCAGCAAAGTGCCTCAGTGACTCATGTTTGCATCTCAATGTAAAAAAACAGTTTGCTTGTTCCTCACAAAGAGGGCAACTGATGCTACTGAGCCAGATGTCTGTGTCAGGGGAGAAGCTCCAGGTGGTATCTGATTTCAAGTACCTTGGCATCATACTTGATTCGAACCTCTCTTTTAAAAAGCAGGTGAAAAGGTAACTCAAATAACCAAATTCAACCCAGCTAATTTCCAATACATACACAATTGTTTGACTACAGAGGTAGCAAAACTGTACTTCAAATCTATGATACTCCCCCATTTAACATACTGCTTGACTAGTTGGGCCAAGATTGCTTTACAACAGTAAAACCCATTCAGTCTCTCTGCAAACAAGCTCTCAAAGTGCTTAATAGGAAGCCCAATAGCATGAGCTCCTGAGTTGGAAAAATCTTGTGCAATACACCGACGCATGT
Source organism: Salmo salar (assembly GCF_965601325.2). Classification (NCBI taxonomy): domain Eukaryota; kingdom Metazoa; phylum Chordata; class Actinopteri; order Salmoniformes; family Salmonidae; genus Salmo; species Salmo salar. Next base: position 33,329,681 of record NC_138297.1, on the reverse strand, counting down.
CTTGTATTCGTGAGAGGTGGCTGTTCCCTTAAGGAAAAGCACCTTTAGTCAATCTGCTTTCTCTGTGAGAGCTTCCCATGTCTGGAATACCCTGCCATCAGACACACCACCTGTACCACCTACCACACCTTCAGAAATAACATGAAGACATGCCTAGAAGCCAATCAGCCTAGTGAAAATCATCCCTAGCTGTGTATTGTCGCTTTCCATGTTGTCTGTAAGCTGGTGAGGTGTGGAAACATTTTGTTGCTTTTATGTATTTTGTATTGTGGCTTTTGACGTGCTACGAGTTGCTTGTTCTATGTTGCTCTGCATGTGTTCACTGCGCCTTGACTGTCTGTATTGTTATTGCAATTGGTTTTAGTAACCTGCCCAGGGACTGCGGTTGGAAATTAACCGGCTGGCTAAAACGGGCAATTTTACTGAAATGTTGATTAATGTGCACTATCCCTGTAAAAATAAAAATAAACTCAAACTCAAACTGCAATCCACTTTAATGACCAGACATTGCTCCACATAATGGAAACAGATTATAATGTTAGAATACATTAACTTCCTGCTCAAATTCACTGGTGTTACCTAAACTACAAAACCCAGCAACAGTAATCAGAAATTAACAAATGTTTCCGATTCAACTATTCAGACCTCTACTGCAAATGTCCCACTGCATCCCTTACAGCCCAGCGAGCACAACTCGCTTTCACCAGCTCTGTTATTCTTACCAGTAGGAAAAATAGATGTATATAACCCATTCTCAACAACATTCTGCGCTTACCTCTATCGTAAGGTTAAAAACAGACTTGACAACTTTCTAATCTCTTTCGGCTTCACACTTTTGAAATGTCAAAGACTTTAAAAGTAACATGTACTGTACTAGGATAATTCAACTCATACATTTACATATTTTAATGCTTCTAAAATAGGTGGTGCAAAGGTACAGGTGGGGCAAAGGTACCGGTCGGAAAGTAGGCTCAAGGTCAGGGGCAGGCAGAGTGGTCAGGCAGGCGGACTCAGAGTCAGGACAGGCAAGGGTCAAAACAGGAGGGCGAGAAAAGACAGACTTGGAAAAGCAGGAGCTGAGAACAAAAACGCTGGTTGACTTAACAAACAAGACGAACTGGCAACAGACAAACAGAGAACACAGGTATAAATGCACAGGGATAATGGGGAAGATGGCGACACCTGGAACAGATCAGGGTGTGACAGTGCACTTTACTATCTTATACTATATCATAAATGGTCTTAACTAGTTCACACAAATTCTTGTTTTCATCCAGTTCACACAGATTCCAGATGTTCTAAAGTTAAATGGCCAAAACTAGTTCACACAGATTTTAGTTTTCATCTAGCTCACACATATTCTAGATGTTTAACACTAAATGACCAAACCCAGGGCATACCTGGCTAGCACATTTAAAATAATTGTAATTCACCACTTCTGAGGGTCACTTAGACGGTCACACACAGACACTTTTCAGAATGAGGTCCTTCTTCCAATAGGGTTTCACCAGGTACCGTGCTTCACACAGAACCCACAGTCAGGGAGGTGACCAAGAACCCAATGGTCACTCTGACAGAGCTCCAGAGTTCTTCTGTGGAAATGGGAGTACCTTCCAGAAGGACAACCATCTCTGTAGCACTCAACCAATCAGGCCAAGAGAAACAAGATTATCTGGTCTGATGAAACCAAGATTGAACACTTTGGCCTGAATGCTAACCGTCACATTTGGAGGAAACCTGGCACCATCCCTATGGTAAAGCATGGTGGTGGCACCATCATGCCGTGGGGATTTTTTTCAGCGGCAGGGACTGGGAGACTCAGGATCGAGGGAAAGATGAATGGAACAAAATACAGAGAGATCCTTCATGAAAACCTGCTCCAGAAAACCTTTCTTCGCATTATAAGCACAGCAATGTGCACATGGCAGTAGGCTATAAGCACAAATGTTCCATTAGTGGGAAAACACCATTATCAAAAGTGACCCAAATGCGATTACAGTATCCATGTAATGCTTTTATTATAAATGTGCATTTTTATGGTGAAAATTATCTTCCCCAAACTTGAAACTCACGCGCTGTTTATGTATGCCAGTTAGGCTCTACAACCCTTGTAAAGTGGATTAATGTGCTTAATTTGAAGACGTTATTTGGCCACTTTAGTTGTGATACAAACTTTATCAAAACATATAAGCCTATGGGCTAGGCCTCATGAGTTGTGAGACTGATTTGAAAAAGTCGCAAAAAAAAGGTATTGTTTTTGCCTTATGCTGGGGATCATTCACAAGTGATAGGCTATTGTCATCCATCAGACTATTCTTAATTTAATCTTGTCTTTACATGTACTAAATATAATATGTGAAATTTGTTTTGATTTAGAATGAACCGTTATCATGCCCCTGTCTTGAAACAAGGGGAGCGGAAAAAATACATGTCATCTTTGCACTTAAATAGCGAATGGAGGACGCTTTTCCCATGGTTTATTTTCATGCCAGCCAGGTAGGCTGTACTCCTGTTGTAAAGATAAGCAATGTGCATAATATTATGAAAGCTGAGAAATAAATATAGTAGGCCTAGCCTATAGAAAGCTGATGGGATCCTCTTCTTTTTAAAAATAGAGGCCATCACTCTGTTTTCTCTCGCAATTGCACAGCCTATTTAAAAGTTGCGCAACATGAGCTCATGGGCTCTCATGAAGTGTTGGATTAGATTTTCAATTACATTTGCATTGATGTCAGTGTGATTAGAGGGACAATATAGAGTGCTGAGTACCAGGCAGTTGACAAGTTTGGTAGGCTACTAATGACCAACAGCAGCATCAGAGCTTGGAGAAGCCTAATTACCGTGACTTAGCAGTCTCGTGGAATTTGACTGCATTCATGACTCGTGACCTCCAGTGTGGCTGTAATACGGTCACCGCAACAGCCCTATTTGTACATATGGACCATTTCTGGGAACTTTTATTTCATCTCATGAAACATGGGACCAACACTTTCAATGTTGTGTTTATAAACTCATTCTGATTGGCTGGGCCTGGCTCCTCAGTGGGTGGGCCTGTGCCCTCCCAGGCCCACCCATGGCTGCGCCTGTCGTGGAAATATTCAGTCAATAATATTTCCCAAATACCGGAGCTTGTGAGTTCAAATCAACTTTATAACAAAGTAACAAAAGCCGAGCTGGTTCATGAAGCAACTGATCTTTCCAGTTTCAGCACTCTCCATTTATACAGTTTTACCCTTACATAACATACATAGTTACTCCACTTTATGTAAATGATTAATACCCTTTCGCCTTGGCCACCCTTATCTTTTTGCCTTGCACTCATTTTAGCTTAGTTTCCATTTTCTTATTGACACAGACATGAGGGCATAGATTCAATTGGTGGCGTGACCATAGCAACGACACAAAAATAAGCAGACATGCACACTCCTAATGCAGGTGCATGCCTAATGGTCTTCACAAGTCCAAGGCTATGGTGTCTATAAATGATTAACCAATGTTCCTGTCCAAAGGCCTTCACAAGATCAAGCATGACCCAAAATGACTAGGCCTGTGTTGATCCAGTTTTGCACAATCGCATGGATTCTGCTTACATTCTGTTTACACATGTCTATTGGTCAACCCTGCATTGATTCTGCTTACTACTCTAAGAAAACGGTATAGGTACTGGAAAATTCCCACATGCCCCTGCCCAGCTATGTGAAATCCATAGATTAGGGTCTAATGAATTTATTGAATTTGACTGATTTACATCTATGAACTGTAATTCAGTAAAATCTTTAAAATTGTTGCATGTTGTGTTTGTATTTTTTAATCAGTATATTTGACCCAGATCTGGAGGGAGGGACCAGTGTAAAGCTCTGTGATGGTGTGGTGGTGGAGAGTTACACATACACACACTGGTGTGGTGGTGGCGGGTTAAAGGAGGGGCAGTGAGGGGCAAAAGGATATGTTGAATAATGAATGTGTAATGAGGCTAACTAGAGCTGACACCAGCACATCTGTCTGTACAAATCCTTCCACCGTAAAACCTCTCTCTCTCTCTCTCTCTCTCTCTCTCTCTCTCTCTCTCTCTCTCTCCTCTCTCTCTCTCTCTCTCTCTCTCTCTCTCTCTCTCTCTCTCTCTCTCTCTCTCTCTCTCTCTCTCTCTCTCTCAATATCCATGTATTTGAACATTCTTGTTCTTTAACCTGACAACAAGTTCTCATTTACACAATAACAACACACAGATTTACAATACAAACAGAAACATTGATTTTTAGCACAGAGAGTGTAAAAAGCCAGTCTAGTCTGAACACAGCTTCATATCCCCTCTCCTCTCTCCCATCCTCGTTTCCCTTCCTCTCCATCCAGCCCTTTTACCCCCCTCCTCTCTTCCGTTCTTTGATATGATTCTATCTGACCACCCTCTGCCCGTTCGCTCGATGAGAGACAAAGGTCACGTGACGTTATCTGCTTCTCTTACTTTACATTAGTCTGTAGAGAAGAGAGAGCTACAGAGTGTCTGAAATGGAACCCTATTCCTTATACAGTCCTCTACTTTTGACCACAGCCACAGCCACATCCCATACAGTACAGTACTTATGACTTTTGACTCTTTTTCAAAAAGTAGTGTGTAATCTAATGTCACTTGTGATTTACACACACGCGCACATACATGAATTCTTAGCTATATTAGCTTGGGGCGTGCATGGCAAAGTAAATTAATCATGACCCACTTTATTACATGTTCATTATGTATGAGGATGCTCTAACAACACACACAAACACTCCGCCCGATTCCTGATGTGGTAAAGTTAACCCTGCATTAACCTATCCAGCTGTCTGCCTGTGGCGAAGCTCGTGGGCTACGACCTCTCCATAACAGCCCAAAGTCATTCATTATAAACACACACACACACACACACACACACACACACACACACACACACACACACACACACACACACACACACACACACACGTACACACACACAGGCAAGCACGCACACCAGAACTGGGTTCAAATACTATTTGAAATCTTTAAAATAATTAGAGCAGCTTTAGTCTGCTTGGGGTGCCAGATGGGCGGCAGGTAGCATAGTGGATAGAGTGTTGGACTAGTAACCAAAAGGTTGCAAGATCAAATCCCTGAGCTGACAATATAAAAAGCGGCTGTTCTGCCCCTGAACAAGGCAGTTAACCCACTGTTCCTTGGCTGTATTTCAACATCACCCTTTAAACTTAGTGATCAACATGTAACAGTAACACCAGAATAAGTTACATTCATTAATGTATTTTCTGTTATCTCAAACCACTTAATTCAATAATGAATGTTCAGTCACTAATAACCTAAATTATACCACATTTTCTTTGTCCCTTTACTTCGACAGCAACCTGGAACGTTGGAGAATTGTCACTGGTTGGCAGATCCATAAGTTCCATGTTAGAGTTGTGTTGGGGACAACTGTAGCATTTTAGCTAACCTTTCCCCTAACCCTTATTCTAAACTTAACCCAATTCACCTAACATGCTAAGTAAATTCACCTAACCTTTGTCATTTTAGTGTTCCTAATCTTTGTCATTAGTTCCCTAACCGCCAACGTAAATGATCCGCGTAATTCTCCTTTGTTGTTATGGCGCAACAAGCAACCTGGTCTCAGAGAAAGACGTGCAATACTATATACGTCCTACAAGATGCTTGATAAGTTACATCATCCAATTTGTATGCTATTGTACAACTCTGTAAGACATATGAGACTATCGTCCCTAATTTGTATATTATTATACGATCAATATTCCATTCATAAAGTCATCTAACGTAAAGTAACATAGCATAGCATACTAACCAGTGCATAGCATAGCATACTAACCGTTGCCCCCCCACATTGATTGACTCTGTACCAGTACCCCCAGTATATAGCCTCACTACTGTTATTTTACTGCTGTTCTTTAATTATTTGTTGTTTTCATTTCTTATTTTTTACTTAAAGATGATTTTTCTTACAACTGCATTGTTGGTTAAGGGCTTGTAAGTAAGCCTTTCTGTAATGTGGGTCGTCTAAAGGGGACCAAGGCGCAGCATGTAAAGTGCTCACATTACTTTAATGAGGACACTTAAACAAAAACAACAAAACGACCACCAACAGTTCCGTCAGGTAACACAGACAAAACGGAAAACAACTACCCACAAAAACCCAGGAAGAAAAACCCCTACTTAAATATGATCTCCAATCAGATGCAACGAGGACCAGCTGCCTCCAATTGGAGATCAACCCCAAACAACCCCAACATAGAAATAGAAAAACTAGAACTCAACCTAGAAATAGAAAACATAGACAAACACAAAACACCCCCTATCACACCCTGACTTACTCTACTATAGTAAATTACATCTTACTAGGGTCAGGACGTGACAGTACCCCCCCCCCCAAAAGTGCAGACTCCGAATGCAACAAACCCCCAAAAAAACACAAAACAAAAGGGAGGGTAGGGAGGGTGATAATTGTCTATGGCGGCTCAAATGCTGTCCACATAACCTCCAGCATAGGAGGCGGCTCCGGTTCGGGGCGTACTCCCCGCTCCTCCCGCTGATCCTTCTGCTTTATTACCACCTGACCGTGGATCGTCGTCGAAGGAACCGGACTGTAGATCATTGCTGGAGGTTCTGGGCTGCAGGCCGCCTCTGGAGGTTCTGGGCTGCAGACCGCCGTTGAAGACTCTGGGCTGCAGACCGCCATTGAAGACTCTGGGCAGCAGACCGCCGTTGAAGACTCTGGGCAGCATGACCGCCGCTGGAGGCTCCGGACTGGGGAGTGTCGCTGGAGGCTCCGGACTGGGGAGCGTCGCTGGAGGCTCCGGACTGGGGAGCGTCGCTTGAGGCTCCGGACTGAAGAGCGTCGCTTGAGGCTCCGGACTGAAGAGCGTCGCTGGAGGCTCCGGACTGAAGAGCGTCGCTGGAGGCTCCGGACTGAAGAGCGTTGCCGGAGGCTCCGGACTGGGAGGCGTCATAATAGGTTCCGGACTAATGACCGTTGCTGCTGTCTCCATGCCATGGATCATGTCTACAGGTTCTGCGCCAAGGATCATCACCGGAGGCTTCTTACCATGGATTATCTCTACAGGTGCCAGGCCATGGATTATTCCTACAGGCTTCGTGCCATGGTTTATCCCTACAGGCTCCGGACCATTTATAATCCCTCCAGGCTTTTTGCCAAGGATTATTTCTTCATGTTCCGGGCCATGGATTACCTCTTCAGGCTTCGTGCCATGGAATATCCCTACAGGCTCTGGGCCATCGATCATCACTAGAGGCTTAGTGCCATGGATCATCTCTACAGGCGTTGGACCATCGATTATCACTGGAGTCTTTGTACGTGGAGCAGGAACCGGTCTCACTGGACTGGGGAGACGCACTGAGGACCGAGTGCTCAAAGCAGGCACCGGCCGTACTGGGTTATGGATGCGCACTGGAGGGAGAGTGCGAAGAACAGGCACAGGACGTACTGGATTCTGGAGGCGCGCTGGAGGGAGAGTGCGAGGAGCAGGCACAGGATGTACTGTGCTATGGAGGCGCACTGAAGAGAGAGTGCGAGAGGCAGGCACATGCTTACCACAAAAAGCACGGGTAGTTGACTCAGGCCTCACCCCTGGCCCAGCCAAACTACCCGTGTGCCCCCCCCAAAACATTTTATGGGGCTGCCTCTCGTTTTTCCCAGGTAGGCTCCGATATCTATCGATTATCTGGCCCCAAGTCCAGTTCCTCCTCTCCATTCACTCCGAATGTGACCAGGTGTCCATTTCTGCCCGGGCACGCCGCTTGATCCAATCATAGTGGGTAGTTCTGTAACGTGGGTCGTCTAAAGGGGACCAAGGCGCAGCGTGTAGAGTGCTCATATTACCTTATTGAGGACACTTAAACAAAAACAACAAAACGACCACCAACAGTTCCGTCAGGTAACACAGACAAAACGGAAAACAACTACCCACAAAAACCCAGGAAGAAAAACCCCTACTTAAATATGATCTCCAATCAGAGGCAACGAGGACCAGCTGCCTCCAATTGGAGATCAACCCCAACATAGAAATAGAAAAATTAGAACTAAACATAGAAATAGAAAACATAGACAAACACAAAACACACCCTGTCACGCCCTGACCTACTCTACTATAGAAAATGACATCTTACTAGGGTCAGGACGTGACACTTTCACTGTAAGGTCTACACCTGTTGTATTCGGTGCATGTGACAAATACAATCTGATTTGACTTGAATGATACAGACTTACATACAAAAAATAAGAATTGCCCTGAGATCATGATGAACTGGCGAAGTCTCTCATTCACGCACATGCAGCTCATCTGTCTCACACCCTCTTCAGGTGCATAGCACAGGAGCAGCCTGTCGATCCCGATGGCTTGCTGACTACACACTTTTGGTAGGTGAAGCTGACCAGCCTAAACTGCAGTTAAATGTTCATAAACATCTTCACACTCGCACACAGTCAACTGAAACAATACATTTTCACACACACAGACAGGACAGAGAGACAGTGTAGCTAGTGTTTTCCCTATAGAAATAATCTCTTCTCTCCATCTGACTTGCCACTGTGTGCTGTGAGTCGGGGGAACAAATGCCCTTCTGCAGCCAATCAACATAGTGGCCAAGGTTTGATGGCTGGAATCGTTGGACTATAAATTGTTTTCATCCAATCAATTCAACTGAGAAAACCTTCGGTCGGATAGATGGATGGATGGGCAGGAGGGTGGGTGAAGAGAGGTAGAGACAGAATGCAGAGAAAGGATGGATTAGTGCATGTACCTAAATACTTTAATGGTAGTGTTATATAATTCATGCATACTCATCAGTTACTGTAACGGCTTTCTTCAGAAGGAGTGGACCAAAGCGCAGCGTGGTAAGTGCTCATGATTTTATTTAACTAAGAAACACAACAAAACGAAAAGCCAAACAGTTCCGTCAGGTAAACTATACAAAACAGAAATTAACTACCCACAAACACAGGTGGGAAAAAGGCTGCCTAAGTATGATTCCCAATCAGAGACAACGATAGACAGCTGCCTCTGATTGGAAACCATACTCGGCCAAAACAAAGAAATAGAATGCATAGAATGCCCACCCCACACCCTGACCTAACCAAATAGAGAAAACAACACGTCTCTCTAAGGTCAGGGCATGACAGTACCCCCCCCCCCCCCCCCAAAGGTGCGGACTCCCAGCAGCAAACCTGAACCTATAGGGGAGGGTCCGGGTGGGCATCTAATCTTGGTGGCGGCTCCGGTTCAGGGCGTTGCCCCCACTCCGCCAGCTGATCCCTCCGCTTTTGTATCACCGGACCGTGGATCATCGGAGGAGGAACCGGACCGTGGATCATCACCAGAGGCTCTGAACTGGGAACCTGAGCTGGAGGTTCTGGACTGCCGACCGCCGCTGGAGACTCTGGACTGCAGACCACCGCTGGAGACTCTGGACTGCAGACCGCCGCTGAAGACTCTGGACTGCAGACCGCCGCTGGAGACTCTGGACTGCAGACCGCCGCTGAAGACTCTGGACTGCAGACCGCCGCTGGAGACTCTGGACTGCAGACCACCGCTGAAGACTCTGGACTGCAGACCGTCGCTGAAGACTCTGGATGGCAGACCGTCGCTGAAAACTCTGGACTGGGAACCATCGCTGGAGGCTCCGGAATGGGGACCCTCGCTGGAGGCTCCGTACTGGGGACTGTCGCTGCAGGCTCCGTACCGGGGACCGTCGCTGCAGGCTCCGCGCCATGGATCATCACTGTAGGCTCTGCGCCATGGATCATCACTGGAGGCTTTGTGCCATGGATCATCACTGGAGGCTCCGGGCCATGGATCATCACTGGAGGCTTCATGCCAAGGATCGTCACTGGAGGCTTCGGGCCATGGATCATCCCTACAGGCTTCTTGCCATGGATTATCACTGGAGGCTCCGGGCCATGGATCATTGGAACCAAAAATCTCAAATTTGGACTCATCAGACTAAAAGGACAGATTTCCACCGGTCTAATGTCCATTGCTCGGACCAAGCAAATCTCTTCTTATTATTGGTGTCCTTTAGTAGTGGTTTCTTTGCAGCAATTCGACCATGAAGGCCTGATTCACGCAGTCTCCTCTGAACAGTTGATGTTGAGATGTGTCTGTTACTTGAACTCTGGGAAGCATTTATTTGGGCTGCAATTTCTGAGGCTGGTATCTCCAATGAACTTATCCTTTGCAGCAGAGGTAACTCTGGGTCTTCCTTTCCTGTGGCGGTCCTCATGAGAGCCAGTTTCATCATAGCACTTGATGGTTTTTTACAACTGCACTTGAAGAAACTTTCAAAGTTCTTGACATTTTCCAGATTGACTTACCTTCATGTCTTAATAATGGACTGTCATTTCTCTTTGCTTATTTGAGCTGTTCTTGCCATAATATGGACTTGGTATTTGACCAAATATGGCTATCTTCTGTATACCACCCCTACCTTGTCACAACACAACTGATTGGCTCAAACACATTAAGAAGGAAAGAAATTACACAAATTAACTTAACAAGGCACACCTGTTAATTGAAATGTATTACAGGTGGCTACCTCATGAAGCTGGTTGAGAGAATGTCAAGGGTGTGCAAAGCTGTCATCAAGGCAAATGGTGGCTACTTTGAAGAATCTATAATATATTTTGATTTGTTTAACACTTTTCTGGTTACTACATGATTCCATATGTGTTATTTCATAGTTTTGAAAGTCTTCACTATTTTTCTACAATATAGAAAATAGTAAAAATAAAGAAAAACCCTGGAATGAGTCTGTGTGTCCAAACTTTTGACTGGTACTGTACATGCAAGCACACACACGCACGCACGCACACACGCACGCAAACGATCTAAGTGGTCAAGCATTATTTGTGTTGTAGCAACTTGGGCTAATACATTGGTAAGGATAATAACACCTGTCAATCAAACACATTGCAGATTAATATGTCTTGGTGATGTTGGAGAGATAGACAGAGGTACAGGGAGAACCTACAATGTACAATTGAGTTTGCTCAACATTTGGACATATAGCTGAACCAACATACATTCTCAAGTTGTATTGTAGGTTCACTCAACTTGAAATGTTAGGTTGAGTGAACATATAATTCAACTTGAGAATGTATTCTACCTTATTTAATTTCAATATTTCTCAGTGTGCCTTGCTTTTTGATTGAATTGTACTTACCACCCATGACTCTATTTGTTAATATAGAGACATGGTTGTTGTATTTAATGGCTTTCTCTCCTGTAGGCTTCACCAATTGAGTGTGAAAGTGAATGTTACCTTTAACATTTAACTCTTCATTACAATACATACTGTATATCATAAGGCCTTTCTTTGAGGGCCTAGTTACACTCTAACACAGTGGTCTGAAACTCCTGGTTTACAGGCCACATCAAGCCTGCAAGTCACATTATGCGCCACGGGATTACACTGGCTGTTACGTAGGTGGGACGATTTGGTGCCACCTACCCTAGAGAGGCTAACCTCGATTTAGACTTCAAATACAACTTCAACTCTGACTCAGCTGTTTCACTGTTCAAACCGGACCCTATTCCTTGTTCTATGGGCTACCAAAACACTGTAGGCATAGACGCAGGAGACGAGGTGGAGATCTGGAAAAATTTAAGCGAATAGAAAAACTGAACAGGTGCCCCCCTCTGTTCTACTGGCAAATGTCCAGTCACTGGAGAATAAGATGGATGAGCTTCGTTCAAGAGTCTCCTATCAGAGACTTGCAAAGCTGCAGCTATTATATGTCTTACTGAAACGTGGCTGGATGATGACGCTATGCACGTAGAACTCAGTGAATTTTCCATGATGTGGCAGGATCAGACGGTGGTGTCGGGGGAAGTCGAAAGGAGGAGTGTGTTTTCATAAATAACAACTGCTGTGCTGCTTCAAGTATGAAGGAAATCTCAAGCTTTTGCTCACCTGATATAGAATACCTCATGGTAAGCTGCAGACCATTTTATCTACCAAGAGAGTTCTCATCCGTAATTATCACGGCTGTCTACATCCTTCTACAAGCCAACACCACTCTGGCTCTCAACGAACTGTATGGGCCCATAAACACACAAGAAACCTCTCACTCAAAAGCTCAAACAGGAAGTACCGGTGATGTACTCAATATGGAAATGGTTGGATGAAACAGACGTGAGGATACAACACTGGGATATGTGCCGGGATTCATCCGTTAGCATTGAGGAGTTTACCACAACAGACACAGGTTTCATCAATAAGTGCATAGACGTTGTGGTCCCCACAATTACTATAAGAATGTATCCAAACCAAAAAACATATATTACAGGCAATATCTGCGCTGGACTAAAAGTTAGAGCTACTCCAAGGAATGAGACGCAGACATGGATGTATACAAGAAAGCCCGCTACAACCTCCGTCAAGACTTCAAACACACAAAAGGAAAATATAGGAGGAAGGTGTAATCCTATTACACCAACTCTGATGCTTGTTGTATGTGGTAGGGCTTGCAGACGATAACAGATTACAAAAGGAAAACCAGCCGCGAGTTGCCCAGCGATGCAGAACCCCCCAACGAGCTAAATGCCTTCTATGCTAGCATCGAGGAATATAACACTGTACCTTGAGTGAATGCCCCTGTTTTTCCGGATTGCTGTGTGATCTTGCTCTCAGTGGCTTAAGTGAGCAAACTGTTTAAACAGGTTAACAATCACAAATCAATCCATATGAATCACATTTTCAACCTCTCCCTGACCCAGTCTGTAATACCTATGTTTCAAATAGACCAACATAGTCCCTGTCCCCAAGAATGCAAAGGTAACCTGTCTAAATGACTACTGCCCTGTAGCACTCATCTGTAGCCATGAAATTGTAACGGCTGTCTGAAGTAGTAGACCAAGGTGCAGCGTGGAATTTGTTCATCTTTTATTTTAGATGGAAAAGGCACTTCACAAAGAAAAACAGACGACAGCCAAACAGTCCTGTCAGGTATCCTAACACACTAAACAGAAAACATCTACCCACAAAACCCAAAGGAAAAACATGCTGCCTAAGTATGACTCCCAATCAGCAACAACGATGTACAGCTGTTCCTGATTGGGAGCCATACCCGCCGAAACAAAGCAATCCCCAACATAGAAATACAGACATAGAATGCCCACCCAAATCACACCCTGACCAAACCTAAATAGAGACATAAAAGGCTCTCTCAGGTCAGGGCGTGACAGAAATGCTTTGAAAGGCTGTGTGTGTGTGTGTGTGTGTGTGTGTGTGTGTGTGTGTGTGTGTGTGTGTGTGTGTGTGTGTGTGTGTGTGTGTGTGTGTGTGTGTGTGTGTGTCTGTGTGAGAGTGTGTGTGTGCACGTAACCATTGCTTCGGATCAATATCTCAATAGGCTAAAATGTAAAATTCTGACTAAATGAACTATACCAGAAAGACTGGTGTATTGTATTGCACTATAATTTATTACAGATACACTGTATCACAGTCATTAGCTTTTAGTGTGAAGAGTTCTGGTGTTGCATCTCAAATGGCACTCTATTTGCTGCACAGTGCATTCCTTTCTATGGGCCATGGTCAAAATTTGTGCACTATGAAGGGGATAGGGTGCCATTTGACCAATTTGACTACAGAGGTTTGTCCACTTTCTCCAAACGTCAGATTTTGAAGGTGCTCCAAACATCAAATTTCAAAATTGTTTTTGACACCCTGGGTTGCTACGGTTGATAGGTTGAGCCACCTGCTGCTGTTGTCGCCTGCGCCTTGCAGGGCAGAGGCACCACAGGTTCAAAACTGGTATAGCAAAATTTGTTTGCATCTTTTCTGGGGCCTGGAGTTTTCCCTGATTGCATGACCTGGTCAGGCAAAACTCTGTGTCCTATTCGTAGGCTATAACAAAATATTATTAATATAGATAGCTTCCCTTTTCATCTGTGCTATGACTATTGGGCTGTGGTTTTTCCTTGTCTGGTCATTTGAATTGGAAACATTCCTGGCCTAAGGTGGTTCAAACCCTTTCAAAATACCACAAACCTTGTTATCATTCTGAATCTGATATCCAAAGATCCAGAGACAACAACTTCAATGGACAACATACTCTGTAGTTTACTGAACTAATATAGCAAGGCTGAGTGTTATGCAAAGAATGGTTACAATGGCTTTAAATATTAATTTCACTCTATACACACACAATGTTAAGCAGTGGACTTTGAAAAATAAAAAAGAGACCGTTTCAATGTAGCAAAGTCTTAATTTTATGTCAAAAAACCTGTTATTTGTTAATCTGATTAAAGTGATCTTCTGCAATTGTACGTTCTGGAAGCTTTATGTAAGGCAGGATTACATTTAATAATATACACTGTAGACCTTGTAACAAGGCAGGGTTACATTTAACACTATACACAGTAGACTTTTTTTATGTGTAAATCATAAAACCACTAACCTTGTGTTGATTTCCTGGTCTCCATTTGGCCCACCAGAGGTTGGTTCACTGGCAATCAATCATTAAATAAACTACTTTCAACATTTTCATAAAAATATCTCCCTTTTAATGAAGTTGATTTTATTGAATTATATTGCACTCTATTCTAACCAAACCTGCATTACTAGTCCATATCAGTAGGTGTCATTAGATAGTCAAAAAAGACTGACGCCATCATGCCTGTCTCTGTATTTGTGAAAGTTATGGTCTTACTAGAATCCATAAATTCTCTCTTTCTGTATTAGGCATCTGTTAAGGTTGGACGGATGTGCTCATATGTTCAGGAAACTAGGCATATGTCGCAAGTCCCGACTTCACAGTAGAGCCGTTTGAACGTAAAAAAAAAATATTATTTCATCAAAATGCGTTTTTTGGCAGAAATGCCGTCTTGACGCGAAAGAAACGCACACCTATTTAGGCAAGGTGCTGGCTAGCGGAGTGGAACACTTAAAAAAATAAAGGAGAGCCGCACACTCTATGAGCTCAGATGCAAAAATGTTATGCCAACGTTTCGACAGACAAGCTGTCTTCATCAGGGTATAATGACAAACACTGCAGGGTGACTCATTTATATAGTGTCAAAAGACACACACAGGTGTCTGTAATCATGGGCTACATAAGCCTACAAACATTTACAATAGCAAAATCACAATACCGTAAATTCCGGACTATAAGCCGCAACTTTTTTACCACGCTTTGAACCTCGCAGCTTAAACAATGACGCGGCTAATATATGGATTTTTCCCGCTTTCATTTTTTATTTTTTTTTAAACACATTCTGTGACGTGCTCAGTTTTTGGGCGGCATGAAGCTTTCATTAGACCAATGAAATTGCCGAACGGGTTAAGGTCAAACACCTTTTTCTTTACTGTTTAGATTAAATCGAGCGCGCTCAAACTTCCCATCATTCTGATTACGGTAGTCATTTTGTCACCCTCATCATGGCAAAGACACAGAGAAATGCATATGATGCAGCTTTCAAGTTGAAGGCGCTTGATCTGGCTGCTGCACGGGAGCTTGGTCTGGAGCAATGACTTTCTTGGTAGGCTACTGTTTACTGCAAAATATTTTTTTTACAAGCCGTGTTTCGTTAAAGCCTATTTATTTTTGTTACAAGCCGTGCTTCGTTAAAGCCTGTGTAAAGTTAATTTGTTTCAATGTACCGGTAGGCACCTGCGGCTTATAGACATGTGCGGCTTATTTATGTTCAAAATAATAATTGTTTTTAAATTCAGTGGGTGCGGCTTATATTCAGGTGCGCTTAATAGTCCGGAAATTACAGTAATCAAAAGAATGGCTTCAGATCAAAGTCTACGTTGAGACCGAAGGGAGCAAGGATCTTTAAATTAAAGATCCAGGCAGCCTCTTGTTTTAACAATAAATTGTCGAGGTCACCCCATCTGCTAGGGAGTGTGAAATGTTCGATGCCAATATAACATAGAGACGAAATTGAGTGGTTTGCTTCCAAAAAGTGGGCCACAACTGGGTAAGTTGAGTTTCTGCACCTAATGGTGCTACGATGCTCCGAGATACGTACTTTTAATTCACGCTTTGTTTTACCCACATAATTTTTACCACAAGGACAAGTTATAAGATAAATAACTGCCTTAGTGGAGCAAGTGATAACACCTTTCATTGGGATCTGTTTCCCTGTTTGGGGGTGTTTGAAGGATCTACATTTATAAGTGCCATTGCATTGAGCACAGCCATTACACTTGTAGTTTCCATCCAATAGGGGCGCAAATACACGTTGTGCAGGGATATCTTAGGGTGATAAATCAGAGTTTACCAATTGATCTCTGAGGTTTCTGCCCCGCGAGAATACGACTAAGGGAAGGTCTGAAAACACATTATCGATACTATCATTGGATCTTAGAATGTGCCAATGTTTGTGAACGATTCCCTTAATTTGTTCAGACCACTTTGAATAGCGGGTAGTTAGAATGCAAGAATGCTTCTTTTTGCGAGACTGACCTTGAAAAAGGTCATGTCTCGTTTTGTTTTGAATTTTCTCAATGGCAGTATTAATCTGAACATTTTTGTACTTCCTCTCCTTGAATTTTCTTTGCGTCTCAGCCATTTTTCTGTCTAAATCTGATTGTTTTTTTACAAATTCTTTTGATTCGACAGAATTGGCTGTAGGGCAAACTGTTTTTCAAGGGAAGTGGGTGACAACTATCAGCCCTCAACAAACTGTTACGATCAGTAGGTTTCCTGTAAAGATCAGTGTATAGAACATTATCTTCACACAAGATCAGAAGATCAAGAAAACTTATTTGACGTGTATCAGATTGCATAGTAAATCTCAGATGCTCAGAACAGGAGTTAAGAAAAGCATGGAACGCCTGGAGCTGTTTTGCATCACCCCTCCATAGAACAAAAATATCATCAATATACCGTTTCCAAATAATGATAGGCAAGAAAACATTTTTGAGAGGATTGAAAATAGACTGTCTCCATGTAACCCACATACAAATCAGCATAGTTAGGAGCTATGGGGGATCCCATAGCAGTACCCTTCATCTGAATAAAGAAATCATTTAGATCCATGAAGTAGTTGTGTGTGAGTACTACTTCAGCCAATGTTATAATGCATGCACTGGAAGGTAGTTCATTAGGGTCACGTTGCACAAGAAAATGTTCCATAGCTTCAATACCGCCCTCGTGTGGAATATTTGTGTATAACGACTCAACATCAAAAGTAACTAACAAAGTATTCTCAGGGAGAGGATAAGAGATTCAATAATAGAGATCATACTGCTGGTGTCCTTTACAAAGTAGGGGAGCTGTTCTGCAAGTGGTCTAATAAAAAAGTAAACAAAAGTCGATAGAGGGGCAGTTACTGCATCAATGCCCGCTACAATAGGGCGCCCTGGAGGTTTTGTAACATTCTTGTGTAATTTCGGCAAAGTATAGAACGTGGCAATTTTAGGGTGTTGAATAGCCAAAAAGTCGTGTTCTTTTTTGGTTATCTGACCAGAACTTAAATAACCATCTAGGACAGTAAAGATCATGTTCTGAAATTGGGCAGTGGGGTCACTTCTGAGTTTCTTGTAAAAGATGTTGTCAAACAGTTGTCTATGACACTCATTTACATAAACTGTCCTATTCATGAGTACAACCGACCCAGCCTTATCAGCAGGGAGGGTAAGGACTGACATATCGGATTGTAAATCAAGCAAAGCTTGTTTTTCATCCTTTGGTAAATTATGGAAAGATATGTACTCCTGTTTGTTCTTAAGGAGATGAATAACATCTTTTTCAACAAGTCTGCAATATGTCTCAATAGAGTGATTGCGATTGGCTGGAAATACAAAATAACTCTTACTTCTAAAAGGAGTTGGAGTATGTGCAGGTGAGCAACCTACATGTTCAGTATAAATATCACGATTAGGGGAGCTAAAGCTATTCCTTTAAACGGATGTTTCTAAAAAACTTAAACATGTCTATCTTAACATCAAAATCGCTGCACTGAGTTGTAGGCATAAAAGATAACCCTTTATTAAGCAAGGAGACATGGGCAGGGCTCAATATCTTGCTTGATAAATTAAAAACACTCAGTCCCGTGGGTTCTCCCCTCTGCCTCTGGTAGTCGTTTCTTCTTACCCCATCGGGTGCGGCATCTCGTCGGTGCGCGTGCCCGCGGCCACCTCTGCCCTTCCATCGACCCAGTCTCGTTGGATAAAAAACTGGCACTGGAAGCAGCTGAGGCGCTGGTTGTAGAGCATTGGTCATACTGGTGTGGATAGAAGTAAGCGGCATCCCTCCTGCATCTGTCATGGAGAGGAGGAGCAGGACCTCTTGTCAGGGTTTCTCCAGAAGTAGACTTTGTCTTTTTTGTCTTAAGTTCCTTTATTTCTGTAGACAACTTATCCTGGAGCGCTTGGTTAGTTTTCATCAGTTCATTGAATATGCCATCATCATTAACAGCTCCTTGCAGAGCTGTGCATTTCTCTTCATTCATGTTATCCATTTCAATAAAATCCTTTTTCAACTGGTGAACAATTAATGTCATTAAATCAATAGAGCATTTGTTCAGGATGGCACACCAGCGCTCACAGAAATCATCTGTGCGCTGTCCCAATGATGCCACCTGAATCCTCATGGAAGGCATATGTCGCAAGTCCTGACTTCACAGGAGTGCCGTTTGAACGTTTTGCCAGAAATGCCTTCTTGAACATGTGAACTTTCATGTGCCTTAATAAAAAACGTGTATGCCATCTGTAAATACAAATAAAATTGTTAAATTATGAGCCTTGTTGGTTAAGCCACAGGAAAAGTTAGCAACCCTCCCACTAGCCATGATTGGCTGAGTTAATGAGTGGGCTGGACATGCCGAGAGAGGAGTTCGGATTGGTCTGCCATAGAAGCTCGTCAGTCTGTGTTGATAATCCTGTCAAACGCGGCTTTAAAACAAATGTATTGTGTAGTTAAGCTGCATAAGTGTGGCTCTCCACTTTCTGGAGGATCAAGTTTTGAAATCAGTGGAATTAGAGTATAATAGCTAAGAGATGGAGGAAACACCTGTATCCGGATTACATCTTCAAACTAAGGGCAACCGTGGCATGGCATTCTTGACAGGGAGACGCGTCCATGCATGATGACGTATACAGCCATGTAAGATAGCTAGCTACATTTTCAGATATTTCACGTTTTCTAATTTTGACAGAAAGCGGTTTCATTTCGAGCTAAAGTGTACTGTTAGCTAGCTAGCTAATGTTAGCTGGCTGGCTCCCTAGCTGACATTATTATTAGTTTCCTAGCACCGTGTGCTGTTCTAGTTAGAGCCTAATGTTTGCTAGCTAACATTGAACATCGTTGGTTAGCTCCCAGCACTGTGGCAATGTTGGTACTGTTTATTGTTTAACTAGCAAACGTTGGCTGGCTGGCTTGTTAGCTAACATTATGTAACATGTTTACAACGCCTGTTGAATATGGCCGGTGTTAGTAAAAGTCTGCAAAAAAGCATAATGAAATTGTTGCCAGAAGAGCTGGTTAGGCTGTTTTCATGTTATCCAGAGGTAAACAAATCATCGGCCAAAGCGTCAATCGTCGAGAGCAAAACAAGATGGGTGGGGCTAAAGCTTAGGGTGTGAACAATGTTGAATGGGTGTAGACAAAGGAGATCTCTTCACTAGATAGCAAAACATTCGATCAAGTCGATCAGTTTTCTAAGCAGAATTACTTTCCCATTGTTCCTCAAAATGCAGTGTATGATATACCTGTCACGTCCTGACCAGTAATAGGGGTTATTTGTTATTATAATTTGCTCAGGACGTATCAGGGGGTGTTTGTTTCATGTGGTTTGGGCTATGTATTTAGGTAGAGGGGTATTTGTTTTATATGGTTCGGGGTGTGTGTGTATGTAGAGGGGTGTTGGATTTATGTGTTCCGGGGTTTTTGGTTTATGTTCTTGTTTTGTATTCTAGGGTTTCTATGTTGTGTATTTCTTTGTTGGCCTGGTGTGGCTCTCAACCAGGAACAGCTGTACATCGTTGTTTCTGATTGAGAGTCATACTTAGGGAGCCTGTTTTCCACCTGTCCCTTTGTGGGAGATTGTTTTTGCACTGCTGTGTATAGCCTGCGAAACTGTCGTTCTTTGTTTATTGTTTTTTCGTGTTCACTTTACAAATTAAAAGTAAATATGAGCACTCAATCCGCTGCGTATTGGTCCGATACTGATTTCTCCTTATCAGAAGACGAAGCTTATGACAATACCATTTTGTAGCTCTGAGTCTCTACTTTTATATAATGTAAAACACAATTTCAATAAGACCGAATCTAGGTGGTGAGTCACATATTGTGTGTGTAGACTGCTCTGTGGTGGAATCTGTAAATTTTTTACTTTTAAGACGGTGTAATTTGTGCCACAAACATTTGTGAATAATGACCAGCAGTGTAAATAAAATAATATGCCAACAAATATTACTGCACTTACAAACTGTCTGACTAACCTTTTCAGGAACAGTTTAGTCATTTAGCAGACGCTCTTATCCAGAGCGACTTACAGTAGTGAATGCATACATTTCATACATTTTTTTTCGTGGCCTTGGGTAGTAGATCGTTCTTTAACCCATGCCAAACACATTCATTCACTGAGTCTAAATTATTAGGTCCAATGCAGCCATTTTTATCTAAATATCAAATCATTTCTGGGGTACAATTAAGTAACATTCAATTAAGATGGTCAAAAAGAAGAAAAAAATTGCTTCTTAGCAAACAGCAATTTCTCAAGCTAAAGTTTTGCTAGGTTTAGAGGGGAAAACTGAAAACAAGCTGTTATTGGCAGAGAGATTTGGAACTCTTTCGTTTTGGTCTATTAACAAATTTACTCCCTGTCACTAGGCAGGCCAAAACTCCATTATTTTCTATTTATTAATGCCGTAGGCTACATTTCTGGGGAAAATCACTACAATAAATGTGCATTAGCTGTCATCCTTGCCTGATATTGGCTACACTCTAGCTACTTCCTTCTTACTGCATGAAAACAGTCATCGGCAAGTGTGAGCGGTTTGCAGGGTCGGCACTAGTCGCCACAACTCATAAACACTGCTTATTTATAAGATAATCTTAACCCTAACCTTAAATAAATAAAAAATCATGAATCATTATGATTTAGCAAAGTTTTACTTTATATCTGTGCTAACTAGTGGAAACTGGCTTGCAGCGCAAACTCTCCCCATTGAGCAGTAGACTGTATCACGAAGACATCCAGATGGTTACTACCAATATTACAAGTAATTGCTTTCTTATTGTTGCCAGCATACATTAGGCTCATCGATCCGGATAAGCGGTACAGGGCCATAAGCAAACAAGAAAATGTTCATACAGAGACGGCACTCCTAGTGGCCGGTGACTTTAATGCAGGAAAACTGAACCATTTTACCTCATTTCTACCAGCATATCACCTGTGCAAACAGAGGGAAAACAATTCTAGATCACCTTTACTCCACTCAGAGAAACACATAAAAAGCTATCCCTCATTTGTATCATGTATGAAGGTAAGACCCAGATGCAGACAGTGTCAAATTAACAATGGTTTAATCATCCAACAGGGGCAGGCAATAGACAGGTCAAGGCAGACAGGGGTCAGTAAACCAGAGGTGGGGCAACGGTACCGGACGGCAGGCAGGCTCATCATCAGGAATTGAATTATGGTGCGTTTCAGGCCTTGAAGTGAACATAATTGTGCACTCGCAATTAAAAGGGGGCTGAGGGGCTTACGTTGCTAACTTCCCTTGCTTGGCTAATCATTTGGGCCGACGATGAAGATGGCCGTGGGGATGCCCCCAATGGCTTAAGGCAAGAGTAAGTCTTTTGAGTTTGAAACGCAGGCTATGTTCTAGAACCGCAAAATACCTCATGATTGTCAGCACATGGGAACCATACACCAGGACAAGGCGGGAATTCAACTCGTGGTTGGCTCCAGACACTAACGAGGGTGAAATAAGGCTGGCACGGAGATCTGTTTTCTCCTCTCTATTCCCAGTAAACGTCTGGTCGTTAACCGAGGGACATCTTTTATTCGTTGGATAAAAGTGTTGGTTTTAATTCCCAAGAAAAAGATTCCCGGGGTAGGTGTCCAACAGACGGTCTCGCTCTAGCGCGCGAATTGGACGTATGCCACTGCCGTAGCACTATAACCACAAACCCTACAGGGTCTGCTGTGCTGCTGAGTCTCGGTCAGTGTGTGACATGCATAACCTACTGGTCGCTGCGGAGGAGAGGAGTGCTTTTACCAGACACCGATTCAATTTCTGCCTATATTCAGTCTAGGTTTGAGACAGGACAGAGGGGAATTTGAGTTGAGTGGAATTCCGAATCAACTAAGGACATGAAGACTAACTGACAAATGACAAGAGGAATGCAACTGAAGAAAGAGGACGTTTAAAATGGCACGGATTGAGATAAAGGATCACCTTGTGTAAGTGTAACAATTTATACATGCATAAAGTTATATGTATTAGGCGAAATGGTAATGTTTGATATTTTCACAATCCGTTGGTGGCATTTGGAATCAACACTTACAGCTGGTTTGCCACAATTAGTGGAATTAAATCTCAGATGTGTTTATTTTATTACAGGCTAAGTAAACCGACTAAAATAGTCTAACAGTCTGGCAGTTTTGCTAATGATATCCTCTGTTAGGACAGGAAGATCAAGGAAAGTTAGAAGTATGCATAGAATTCCAATGTCAAATGCTACACATCTGTAACCTATTATGTGCGTAATTGCCATTTAATTCATAGCTCGTCCTGATTGGTTTGAAATGAAAATGTGAATGGACCTTGATCCACCCCTTTCACATTTAATTTCAACCGCCAATATGAGCTAAACAATGTGGCAATTACGCAAAGAATATGATAGCTGTGTATGCCATTGCATTGTTGAATATTCCTTTATGATTGGCTTGAAGGGCATTCTAGAGTGTGGATTATTTAAGCAATAAAGCATGAGGGGGTGTGACATATGGCCAATATACCACTGCTAAGGGCTGTTCTTACGCAGACGCCACAAACCCGAGGTGCCTCATTGCTATTATTAACTGGTTAACAATGTAATTAGACCAGTAAAAATAAATGTCTTGTCATACCCGTGGTATATGGTCTGATATACCACACTGTCAGCCAATCAGCATTCAGGGCTCGAACCACCCAGTTTATAATTCCCTTTATAAACTTGGTCGTTCGAGCCCTGAATGCTGATTGGCAAAGACGTGTTATTTCAGACCATATACCATGGGTATGACAAAACATTTATTTTTACTGTTGTAATTACTGTGAGTAAGAACAGCCCTTAGCTGTGGTATATTAGCCATATACCACACCCCCTTGGACATTATTACTTAAATAACAATGTATATTTGCACAGTAAACTTCAATGGCTTTAGTTAATTTGACATGTTTTGTTTGAGCTGCTTTTGAAAACAAAAGTCAAATTGAAAACAGCATTGGAATTGCTGAATTCGATTTTCATAATAACAAGCTAGGACTGATGGTTTGGTTAGCTAAACTAGCAAGTTTGGTTACCACGGCAACTACTGTAGCTGTGGAATGAACTTGCTAGCTACTTCAGTGGCTGTTGAACACATTTCTACCAGGAAATTAACACATTTCTAGTGGAAAATGTTTTAAATTACAGCCATGGTAGAAAAGGGATAATCAACTCAGGACTATGCATTCTTTGGAAAATAATGCAACTCTGTTGATGTTCAGTTCCACTCTGCTAGCACGTCTCGGAGCACATGCACCTTCCACGTCATTCATTATTTTACAAAGAACTCACAGCACCTCGTTGATGAACCCTTATGTAGCATTTCAGACAATTATATGTATATACAGGGCATTTAGAAAGTATTCAGACCCCTTGACTTTTTCCACTTTGTTACATTAGCTTTATTCTAAAATGGATTAACCTCTTGACGGTCGCCTAGGATAGGGGGCGCCACAGCGCATTTTGAAAAGAATTCGTGCCCATTTTAAACGGCCTACTACTCAAACTCAGAAGCTAGGATATGCATATAATTAATACTTGTGGATAGAAAACACCCTAAAGTTTCTAAAACTGTTTGAATGGTGTCTGTGAGTATAACAGAACTCATATGGCAGTCAAAACCCGGAGACAGATCAAAACAGGAAGTGGAATTCTGAATTGCGAACTCAACTTCATCACGTTGCCTATTAATCACACCGTGAGCTATGGTTCATTGAGCACTTCCTATTGCTTCCACTAGATGTCCCCAGTCTTTACAAAGTGATTTGAGTCTACTACTGTGAAAACTGACAGAATGACACGCTGTGGAACGTGGTCACACGGAGAGGGCCATCACCATTATGACGCCGGCGCCCCTGGTTACCCTCCCCTTTCGAAACGTTTTGAAACACAATGCAATCGTCCCCCTCGAATCTTATTGGAGCTCTCATTGAAAAAGGCCCTACAGATTTATGTTAAACAACGTTTGACATGTTTGAACGAACCTAAATAAGAAAAAAATGCATTTTGTTGAAAGAGTAGCCCCGCGCAAGCCTTCAGAACGCGCTAACAAGAACAAGCTATTGGGACGTAAAGGATTAACTTTTTCGAACGAAAATACATTTGTTGTGGACCTGGGATTCCTGGAAGTGCCTAAGAATGAAGATAATCAAAGGTACGGGATTATTGACAATAGTATACAAGACTAGATGTGATATGCGATTGTTCCAAGATGGCTAGCCTATTGCTATTGCTAGCCTATTGTTCTGAGTATCGCATCCCCTTTTATCGCAAAGTGTGATTACCCAGTAAAGTTATTTTTAAATCTGGCATTACAGGTGCTTTCAAGAGATATTCATCTATAAATCTTAGAATGACAATATTACATTTTAAAAATGTTTTCGAATAGTAATTTAGTAAATTGTAGCACTGTTTCACCGGACGCATTTGAGGGAAAATAGTTAGTCAACGTTACGCGCCGATGTAAAATGCTGTTTTTATATATAAATATGAACTTTATCGAACAAAAGAATGCATGTATTGTGTAACATGATGTCCTAGGTGTGTCATCTGATGAAGATTGTCAAAGGTTAGTGCTGCATTTAGCTGTTTTTTGGTTATTTGTGATGCATGTGGTTGGTCGGAAAATGGCTATGTGGCTACTTTTACGATATACTCCTCTAACATAATCTAATGTTTTGCTTTTGCTGTAAAGCCTTTTTGAAATCGGACAACGTGGTTCGATTCAGGAGAGGTGTATCTATAAAACAATATAATTTGAAAAAAAAATTGAAAAAAAATATATATAACATTTTGTTAGGCTGATGGCGATATGATTTTTCACTGGATTGCCGCACAGGGGTTAAATAGTTTTCCCCTCATCAATCCACACACTAACACATAATGACAAAGCAAAAACAGGTTTAGAAATGTTTGCTAATTTATTTAAAAAATAAATCTACATAAGTATTCAGACCCTTTACTCTGGCAGCGATTACAGCCTTGAGTCTTCTTGGGTATGATGCTACAAGCTTGGCAAACCTGTATTTGGGGTCGTTTTTCCCGTTTTCTGCAGATCCTCTCAAGCTCTCTGGTTGGATTGGGAGCATTGCTATACACCTATTTTCAGGTCTCTCCAGGGATGTTAGAATTGGTTCAAGTCCAGGCTATGGCTGGGCCACTCAAGGACATTCAGAGACCTGTCCCGAAGCCACTTCTGCATTGTCTTGGCTGTGTGCTGAGGGTTGACTAGAGAATATTGTTTCTCATGGTCTGAGAGTCCTTTAGGTGCCTTTTGGAAAACTTCAAGTGGGCTCTCATGTTCCTTCCGTCTGGCCACCAGACCATGAGAAACACACCCTATATTTGCCAAAACATCAATATTACAATGGTTACTCCATGGCTATTCGGTTTGAAAGAAGTCTGCCTAAAAAAGATGCAAGAGTCTCTACAAAGCAGCATGTTGATTAAAATTATATTTCGACTTACTTTACCAGTTGTCCTTGCTGTAGCTCCTTTTGACGCTAGGAGATAGAGATTGGGTATCCACAGGAAAGTGTTTACCCGACTTCTTGAGTCACCGGGATTGCACGTGATGCTTGCACAATGTGTAAACAATAGTCTAATGTAACCAAATGTAGTTGACCGACGCAAGTTCTTCGCAATCAGCTGGAAGAGTTTGTGAAATTTGCCAGTTGATTGCCTGGGACAACGGTCAATCTGTGGTTGGGTTAGGCTTAGCCATATTGTGAAAGTGTTTGTTGGGTTGAGTACTGATGGTTGGGTTGAGAGCACTTTGATGTGGATATTTTGTCTCAGATTCTCCGTTATAGGAACAAAATCGTCAGGAAACAGGTAAAGTAAATTGAAATGAAGTATATTCAACATTCTGACTTGTAATGGGACTGTTTGGAAATGCTGAGCCTACATGTTAGAGACGAGAGTATAAGAATGTAATTCTCTGATTCGAAAAGAGGCTAACACACTTTCAGATCATTGCTCTAGTGTCAACGTTGTTATAACCTGTTATTGAATTGGTTTAAGATGGTCATACCATATTTAGCTATTTGAATTTTAGGACCCCTGTAGGTGTGTGTGTGCGCGTGTGTACAGTGGCAAGAAAAGTATGTGAACCCTTTGGAATTACTGGGATTTCTGCATAAATTGGCCATAACATTTGATCTGATCTTCATCTATGTCACAACACTAGACAAACAGTCTGCTTAAGCTAATAACACACACACAATTATACGTTTTCATGTCTTTATTGAACACTCCGTGTAAACATTCAGTGTAGGGTGGAAAAAGTATGTGAACCCTTGCATTTAATAACTGGTTGATCCTCATTTGGCAGCAATAACCTCAACGAAACGTTTTCTGTAGTTGTGGGTCAGACCTGCTCAACGGTGTGGTGGCTAATTTCCGCATGACCAAATGAGGAGTTACAAAACACACCAGTCCGAGTTAAACTACATCTTTAATACTTAAGATACTTTTGCAAAAGTTCTTGACCCCACCAATGCATTCTCTCGAATGAATCATTTAATGAGGTGCTTACAGAATGGCTCAGGGATCTTTTATAGCAACGATACAGCCCCTTCAACGTACATTGACAAACCATAGATGCTTAGTAACAGTTCACAAAGGATAAGTTTTGTATGACAGATATCCATAAAACACATCAGACAGTAACTGCTATGTCAACAGGGTTCATTGAATAGCCCAGTATCTGGTCCCCTTAGAACTGTCCCTCCCTGGTACGGTATTGAACAGAACTATTTCATCCAATGGCATATATCAATTGTCAACTCTAGATACTCCCATCTCAAGCAAACCCCCTCTTGACCCCACTCCTGGACAGGCTCACTGGAGGGAGTGAGCCTCTAGGCCATATATTATTACAGGATAAGTGTGAGATCTAAGAGACCATGGTCCCAGACACTGCCATAAACCTCCCCACAATAAGGAAAAGGAGGGTGTGACTTGCTCACAGACATTGTGGAGACAAGTCATTGGTTCCCCAGTAATCACGCCATCCCTTCACATGGTTTAAGCATAGGTAAAGAGACATTCACATATGAAGACAATATTTCATTCGGTCCTCCTCTCTTGCTGATATTCTGCAGAGCAACAGAGACAAGTAAAAGACAAGTCTGACCTCTTCCCCTCTCTGGGCCCCAAGTGTCTGAGCCCCAGCTAAGGGAAATGTGTAACTGAAAAGACACCAGAGTCCAATGGACACTTTCTAATGACAAGTACCTCAAATAAGCATATTATACTAATAAAACATCTTAATTATCTATGTTACCCAACTAATTCTGATTCGTCCACGACAACGGTTAGGAGGAATTTTGAACCATATTTACAAAACTGTTTCAGTTCAGCAATATTCTTAGGATGTCTGGTGTGAACTGCTCTTGAGGTCATGCCACAGCATTTTAAAGCAGCCCCAAACCATGACGCTCCCTCACCATACTTTACAGTTGGGATGAGGTTTGATGTTGGTGTGCTGTGCTGTGCCTTTTTCTTCTCCACACATAGCGTTGTGTTCCTTCCAAACAACTCAACTGTTGTTTCATCTGTCTGCAGAATATGTAGTAGCGCTGTGGAACATCCAGGTGCTCTTTTGCAAACTTCAGACGTGCAGCAATGTTTTTTTTGGACAGCAGTGGCTTCTTCTGTGGTGTCCTCCCATGAACACAATTCTTGCTTAATATTTTACGTATCATAGACTCGTCAGATGTTACCATGTTCCAGAGATTTCTGTAAATCTTTAGCTGACACTCCAGGATTCTTCTTAACCGCCATTGAGCATTCTGCGCTGTGCTCTTGCAGTCATCTTTGCAGGATGGCCACTCCTAGGGAGAGTAGCAATAGTGCTGAACTTTCTCCATTTTATAGACCATTTGTCCTACCGTGGACTGATGAACATCAAGGTTTTTAGAGACTCTTTTGTAACCCTTTCCAGCGTCATGCAAGTAAACAATTCTTAATCTTAGGTCTTCTGAGATCTTGTTTGTTCGAGGCATGGTTCACATCAGGCAATGCTTCTTGTGAATAGCAAACTCAAATTTTGTGAGTTTTTGTTGGACAGGGCAGCTCTAACCAACATTTCCAATCTCATCTCTTGATTGGACTCCAGGTTAGCTGACTCCAATTAGCCTTTGGAGAAGTCATTAGCCTAGGGGTTCACATACTTTTTCCAACCTACACTGTGAATGTTTAAATGATGTACTCAATATAGACAAGAAAAATATAATTTGTGTATTATTAGTTTAAGCACACTTTTTGTCTATTGTTATGAAGATCAGATCCAATTTTATAACTAACTTATTCAGAAATCCAGGTAATTCACATACTTTTTCTTGCCACTGTATATACACTACCGTTCAAATGTTTTGGGTCACTCGAAATGTCATTGTATTTGAAAGAAAATCACAAAACCACAGATAATTCGTGTACAGGTTTGGATAGATTTTAGACATGTTTTCAATTCAAATTTAAAAGTACAATAATCAGTGCAGCTTCTCAAGTCCATGTGCATTGCATTCCAGTATATTGTAGCTCTAACAGAGAAGGACGATGGGTCGATTATTTTTTTTTTACTGTGTCGAGGGGACAACGCAATCCCCTCTAGTTACTGCCCTTGTTATCCTGGAGGTGCTTTCTTTGAGCATGATATGCCGGCATAGGGGTTTAGGGGCAAGATCACGAAGGATCTGAAAGATAAGGCTTGCATCTACATACTGCTTAAAGCTATGCAGTCTAAATAAATTATGTTGTTTAACCTCTCTTGGGTAGGGGGCAGTATTTTGACGTCCGGATGAAAAGCGTGCCCAAAGAAAACTGCCTGTTACTCAGGCCCAGAAGCTAGGATATGCATATAATTGGTAGATTTGTATAGAAAACACTAAAGTTCCTGTTAAAATTCTGTCTGAGTATATCAGAACTGATATGGCAGGCAAAACCCTGAGGACAAACCATCTAAAAAAAAAGAACATTTCAGCCTACCACTATTTTCAATGGCAATCACTTTTATTATAAGGCCAAGTCCTCACAGATTGCAGTTTCTAGGGCTTCCACTAGATGTCAACAGTCTTTAGAAAGAGTTTCAGGCTGGGTTTTGGAAAAATTAGCCAGAAATTGTAGTTTTTCTAGGTGGCTCCCATTTCAGCTGTAGTGTTTTCAAGCGCGTTGAAGAGAGCGTGTCCTTTGGTATTTTTCTCCGGTAAAGACAATACCAATTCTCTGTCTTAAATTTGAACGTTTATTTATGTATTAGGGTACCTAAGGTTTTATTGTAAATGTTGTTTGGAAAAGTTTTTAGTAACGTTTGGGATTCATTTTATATGCATTTTGATGGAGGGAAACTGGGTGAATTATTGACTGAAGCGCGCCAGCTAAACTGAGTTTTTATGGACATAAAGAAGGACATTATCGAACAAAAGGACCATTTGTGATGTAACAGGGACCTTTCGGAATGCCAACAGAAGATCATCAAAGGTAAGACCTTTTTTATATCGTTATTTCTGACTTTAGTGTCGCACCTGCCTGGTTGAATTATGTTTTTCATGTGTTTGTATGCGGGGCGCTGTCCTCAGATAATCGTATGGTTTCCTTTCGCTGTAAAGCCTTTTTGAAATCTGACACAGCGGCTGGATTAACAAGAAGTTAAGCTTTATTTTGATGTATTACACTTGTGATTTTATTGAAGTTAAATATTTATAATACTGTAATTTGAATTTTGCGCTCTGCAATGTCACCGGATGTTGGCCAGGTGGGACGCTACCGTCCCACCTGCCCATAAAAAGTTTACTTTTTAGTGACAGGGTGCAGTATTCGGAAATTCAGATGAATGACGTGCCCAAAGTAAACTGCCTGTTACTCAAGCCCAGAAGATAGGATATGCATATACTTGGTAGCATTGGATCGAAAACACTCTGAAGTTCCTAAAACTGTTAAAATAATGTCTGAGTATAACAGAACTGATATGGCAGGCGAAAACCCGAGGGAAATCCATCTAAGAAGTGGGATTGTTTTGATGTGAGTGGTTTTCCATTGAATGCCTACTGACTATGTAATGGGTTAGGGCCAAGATTGCAGTTCCTACTTCCACTAGATGTCAACAGTCTTTAGACATGGTTTCAGGCTTGTTTTCTGAAAAACGACAAAGAAAAATACCTTTTGGTTAGGGGACTGGGGAAGCATGCAGTGCTGGTTTGCACGCGTGACTGTGTGCGCACCCTTTCTTCTTTTTCCTTTCTATTGAATACGCTATTGTCCGGTTGAAATATGATTGATTATTTAGATAATTGACACCCTGAGGATTAGTTATAAACATCGTTTGACATGTTTTGACAAACTTTACCGGTACAATTAGGATGTATTCTTCTGCATGTTTTGATCGCCTTTGAGCCAGTGGATTACTGAACAAAACGTGCCAACAAACAGAGTGTTTGGGATATAAAGAAGGACTTTATCGAACAAAACAACCATTTATTGTGTTCCTGGGACCCTTGTGATTGCAACCAGATGAAGCTCTTCAAAGGTAAGTGATTTATTTTATTGCTATTTCTGACTTTCGTGACTCCTCTGCTTGGTTGGAAAATGTTTGTATGCTTTTGTGTGCGGGGCGCTGTCCTCAGATAATTGCATGTTATGCTTTCGCCGTAAAGCCTTTTTGAAATTTGCCGAAGCGACTGGATTAACAAGAAGTTAATCTTTTAACCGATGTATAACATTTGTGTTTTCATGAATGTTTATTACTATTTCTGTCATTTGAATTTGGCGCTCTGCAATTTCACCGGATGTTGAGGTGGGTCGCTAGCGGCACACCTGTGCCAAAGAGGTAATTAACCACCTTCACATGTTTCTTAAATGTCAAGTTGGAGTCCAAAATGACACCCAAGATGCCTGAAGTTAGACAACTTTCAGATTCTCCCCATAAACAAGAAGAGCTATTTGGGAAGAATCAATGGATTTCTTAGAAGTACATACAGTCTTGTCGATTATTTAAATGCAGGCAAGAATTAGTCATCCATTTAGTACCATAGCTTCAGTTAACTTGTTAATAACCAATTGTCTATTTGAGTGTACATACAGAACTGTATCATCTGCATGTTAACTTGTGGGATATAATTTATATAGATGGTAAACAGAAAGGGGGCCTAATTTTGACCCTTGTGGGACCCCAATGTTTTAGTAAAGAGAGTCTGACTGAGTGTCCCACAAATGAACGCTTTTAGCTTCTGTTTGTCAGATAGGAATACATCCAACTAATGGCTTCAGCCAACACACTAAGGGAGGATAGTTTGGATAGGAGGACCTCATGATTCACAGTATCAAAGGCCTTTTTAATATCCAAAAAGACTGTGCTGACTTCACCACCTATGTTTAGATTTAATACACTCCAGAAAACAGCAATTAGCTGTTTCGGTAGAATGGTTAGTTCTGAGTCCAAATTGCATTTGATGTATGGAGTTACCCTGAATGAGGTGATCAGCCACCCATCTTTCAGCTACTTTTGATAGCACTGGAAGAATGATTATAGGTTGGTAATTTTCCACCAGTGTTGGGTATCACTGCAGCAGACTTCCAAGCATTGGGGAAGAACCCATATTTGATAGACAGATTAACTATATGTACATTAGGGGCAATCAGAGAATATTTGTCTCTTCAGAAATAGTGTTTAGACCAAATACATATTTTGTATTTGGTACACAGTGTCTAGACCAAATAACTCTGCTTTTGCTTGTTTTATATTCCTAACCACCTTATTTCTCAGTGACACAAATATATACATCTGTCATCATTCTTACCAGACTTCAGTGCTTTTTTTTTCAACAAAAAATCCCGTTCTCTCATCTCCCTCCAGAGGTCCTTGTTGAGCAGTGGTAGAGGTTTTCTGTCTTGGCTTACGTTGAAATTTCCTAGTAAGAGGTATCCACTTTGTCAATAGCTGACAGAAATGTTCTGTATCCAGACTCGGTCTTCATTACTTAACAGACCAGTCAATTTTACTTATAGCTGCATCGTAGTTACTCTGCTCACTTGAATGGATTTTTTTTTTATCGTACTGTTGCACATTAATATGGTTCTTAAATCTCTTATGAGCTTTCAAACTACCATTGTAACATTATGGTCAGATGCCAGTTAGTAAGTTACTGGACTTAATTATTTGATGTCTGTTAGTAATCACCAGATCAATTTGAGTCTGGGATGACTGTTACTGTTACTCTAGTTGTATTATTTGAGTCAGGTTGAAATAATCTGTGATCTGAGTTTTTTTCCTGCAAGTTTTGTTTTCCCAGTATATATTGAAATTGCCCATGAAGATAGTATTGTTATGATCACATTCTTTAAGCATGGCATTTAGATGGTCATGAAATGAGAGATCAGATGTTGGTCGATATAATATTTGTAGACACTGGACAGAGAAACTCTGCCTAGAAGGCCAGCATCCCAGAGTCGCCTCTTCACTGTTGACGTTGAGACTGGTGTTTTGCAGGTACTATGTAATGCTTCCGGGTTAAGCAAGCATTTTGTCAAGAAGCAGTGCGGCTCGGTGGGGTCGTGTTTCGGAGGAAGCGTGGCTCTCGATCTTCACCTCTCCCGAGTTCATACAGGAGTGCAGCGATGGGACAAGACTACCAATTGGCTATCACGAAAAAAGGGGTAAAAATAAGAATTACAGTATAATTTGGTATTTTAAAATATGTTTGTAAATGTAGCACACTAACACATTTTTACAACAATGACATCAATTTCATCCTACTTTAACCATTGTTAGCATTTAAATGCTCGTGGCACAAGTTAACCAGTGCTCAAGATGTAGAGCCTCCATAGGGTCTTAATTAGGGATAGGCGTCCCGCTAGCGGGACACAAGCCGACAACATCCAGTGAAATTGGAGGGTGAGCAATTCAAATAAATAATCAAAATATTAACTTTTTAAGGTATAGGGGGCAGTATTTTCGATTTTGGATGAAAAGCATGCCCAGAGTAAACTGCCTAATACTCAGGCCCAGAGTCAAATATTTGCATATTATTAGTAGATTTGGATAGAAACACGCTGACGTTTCTAAAACTGTTTGAATGATGTCTGTGAGTATAACAGAACTCATATGGCAGGCAAAAACCTGAGAAAAATCCAAATAGGAAGTGGGAAATCTGATGCTTGTAGTCTTTTCAAGTCATTGCCTATCTAACACACAGTGACTTAGGGTTAATTTTGCACTTCCTAAGGCTTCCACTAGATGTCAACAGTCTTTAGAACATTGTTTCAGGCTTTTGCAGTGAACAGAGAGCGAACAAGAAGGCCTTGAAGTTGGTGACTCAGAAAATGACATGAGTTCAGTGGCGCACATTCACGTGAGAGGTAGCTGTGTTCCATAACGTTTTTCAAGACATTGGAATCGTCCGGTTGGAATATTATTGAAGTTTTATGCTAAAAAGACCCTAAAGATTGATGCTATACAACGTTTGACATGTTTCTACAAACGTAAATATAACTTTTTCGGACTTTTCGTCGTGAAATCTCCGGCGCGCTTCCTACATTTGTAGTAGCTTACTGAACGTGCAAACAACAAGGAGGTATTTGGACATAAATTATGGACTTTATCGAACAAAACAACATTTATTGTGGACCTGGGATTCCTGGAAGTGCCTTCTGATGAAGATCATCAAAAGTAAGTGAATATTTATAATGCTATTTATGATTTTAGATGACCCCAAAATGGGTATCTGTATTGCTTGATGTCTTTTTCTGAGCGCCGTACTCAGATTAGTGCAGTGTGCTTTCCCTGTGAAGCTTTTTTGAAATCTGTCACAGCGGTTGCATTAACTTGTTATGGATAGGGGGCAGTATTTTCACGGCCGGATAAAAAACGTACCCGATTTAATCTGATTATTACTCCTGCCCAGAAACTAGAATATGCATATAATTATTAGCTTTGGATAGAAAACACCCCAAAGTTTCTAAAACTGTTTGAATGGTGTCTGTGAGTATAACAGAACTCATTTGGCAGGCCAAAACCTGAGAAGATTCCAAACAGGAAGCGCCCTCTCTGACTATTTCTTGGCCTTCTTGATCGTCTTTATCCAAAACAGGGGATCTCTGCTGTAACGTGACATTTTCTAACGCTCCCATAGGCTCTCAAAAGGCACGAGAACGTTGAATGATGACTTTGCAGCCCATGGCTGAAAAACAGTAGGGCATTTGGTAAGTGGACGATCTGAGAACAATGAGACTGGGGCGCGCGTGCACGAGAAGACTCCATGTTTTTATTTTCAGTCTTTGAACGAAAACAGGGTTTCCCGGTCGGAATATTAGCGCTTTTTTACGAGAAAAATCGCATAAACATTTATTTTAAACAGCGTTTGACATGCTTCGAAGTACGGTAATGGAATATTTTGACATATTTTGACAATATTTTGACACCCTTCTTTACCCTTCGGATAGTGTCTTGAACGCACAACAAAACGCCGCTATTTGGATATAACTATGGATTATTTGGAAGCAAACCAACATTTGTTATTGAAGTAGAAGTCCTGGTAGTGCATTCTGACAAAGAACAGCAAAGGTAATCCAATCTTTCTTATAGTAAATCTGAGTTTGGTGAGAACCAAACTTGGTGGGTGTCAAAATAGCTAGCCATGATGGCCGGGCTATCTACTCAGAATTTTGCAAAATGTGCTTTCACCGAAAAGCTATTTTAAAATCGGACACCGCGATTGCGTAAAGGAGTTCTGTATCTATAATTCTTAAAATAATTGTTATGTTTTTTGTGAACGTTTATCGTGAGTAATTTAGTAAATTCACCGGAAGTTTTCGGTGTGTATGCTAGTTCTGAACGTCACATGCTAATGTAAAAAGCTGGTTTTTGATATAAATATAAACTTGTTTGAACAAAACATGCATGTATTGTATAACATAATGTCCTAGGAGTGTCATCTGATGAAGATCATCAAAGGTTAGTGCTGCATTTAGCTGTGGTTTTGTTTTTTGTGACATTATATGCTAGCTTGAAAAATGGGTGTCTGATTATTTCTGGCTGGGTACTCTGCTGACATAATCTAATGTTTTGCTTTCGTTGTAAAGCCTTTTTGACAGTGTGGTTAGACAAAGGAGACTCTTGTCTTTTAAAATGGTGTAAAATAGTCATATGTTTGAAAAATTGAAGTTTTCGGATTTTCGAGGACTTTGTATTTCGCGCCACGCCTATCATTGGATATTGGAGCAGGTGTTCCGCTAGCGGAACGTCTAGATGTAAGAGGTTAAAACGATGTTTATCTATAATTCTTTGAATAACAGTTTAATATTTTATCAACGTTTATGATGAGTATTTTTGTAAATTGTTGTGCTGATTCACCGGCAGTTTTGGAGGCAAAATATTTTCTGAACATCACGTGCCAATGTAAAATGTGTTTTTTGAATATAAATATGAACTTTATCGAACAAAACATACATGTATTGTGTAACATTGAGTCCTAGGAGTGTCATCTGATGAAGATTGTCAAAGGTTAGTGCTTAATTTTAGCTGTATTTCTGTTTTTTTGTGACCCCTCTCCTGCTTGGAAAATGGCTGTGTGGTTTTTCTTGTGTTGACACTGCCCTAACATAATCTAACTTTATGCTTTCGCCGTAAAGCCATTTTGAAATCAGACAATGTGGTTGGATTAAGGACAAGTGTATGTTTGAGAAATTTGAATTATGAGACGTTGTTTTGAATTTGCCGCCCTGATATTTCACTGGCTGTGTCCCGCAGGTGGGACGCTGGCGTCCCACGTAGCCCATAGAAGTTAATACAAGTGTCTTATATCATTTAAAAGCTTAACACGAATTTAACTTCTATGGGCTACGTGGGACTCTAGTGAAATATCCAGTGACGTGAAATATCAGGGCGGCAAATTCCAAAACAACAAAATGTCATAATTCAACTTTCTCAAACATACAACTATTTTACACCATTTTAAAGATACACTTCTCCTTGATGTAACCACATTGTCCGATTTCAAAAAGGCTTTACAGCGAAAGCAAAACATTAGATTATGCTAGGAGAGTACATAGACAAAAAATTATCACACAGCCATTTTCCAAGCAAGGACATGTGTCAATAAAACCCAAAACACAGCTAAATGAAGCACTAACCTTTGACGATCTTCATCAGATGACACTCCTAGGACATTATGTTACACAATACATGTATGTTTTGTTCGATAAAGTTCATATTTATATCCAAAAACAGCATTTTACATTGGCGCGTGATGTTCAGAAAATGTATTCCCAGCAAAACTTCCGGTGAATGTGCACATCAATTTACAAAAATACTCATCATAAACGTTGACAAAATATATAACAATTATTTAAAGAAAGACTACTCCTGGATGCAACCGCTTTGTCAGATTTTAAAATAGCTTTACGGAGAAAGCACATTTTTCAATATTCTGATTACATAGCTCAGCATCAGAGAGCTATACAGACACCCACCAAGTTCGGGGCAACCTAAACTCAGAATTAGTATTAGAAATATTCTCTTACCTTTGCTGATCTTCGTCAGAATGCACTCCCAGGACTGCTACTTCCACAAGAAATGTTGATTTTGTTCTAAATCATCCATATTTATGTACAAATAACTCCATTTTGTTCGTGCGTACAGATCACTTATCCAAAGGCTCGAGAGGAGACGAAAAGTCAAAATGTTCCATTACCGTACTTAGAAGCATGTCAAACGCTGTTTAAAATCAATCTTTATGGTATTTTTAATGTAAAATTGTGATAATATTCCAACCGGACAATAGCGGACATTCAAAAACCGGACATTCAAGAAGAAAAAGAAGGAACGGCGCACTCGCGTGATGGCGCATATCCAATCCCTTTGTTGCCAGGCAGACCACTCAGTAACTGAGCTCCTATACTCTGCCCAGTGACAGGAGAATGCTCAAACCACTTTCTGAAGGCTTTTGATAGCCAATGGAAGTCTTAGGAAGTGCAATGTAACCCCACAGATACTGTAGTTTTGAAAGGGACTAGAAAGAACTACAATTCTCAGATCCTCCACTTCCTGGTTGACTTTTTCTCAGGTTTTTGCCTGCCATATGAGTTCTGTTATACTCACCGACACCATTCAAACAGTTTTAGAAACTTCAGAGTGTTTCCTATCCAAATCTACTAATAATATGCATATTCTAGTTTCTGGGCCAGAGTAGTAACCTGTTTTAAATTGGGTATGTTTTTCATCCGGCCGTGAAAATACTGCCCCCTAGCCCAGACAGGTTAATCTACCTGCGTTGGCCAATTTCAAAAAGGCTTTACTTCAAAAGCATACCATGTGATTGTCTGACGGCACCCCAGATCAACATATTTTTCAACCAGCACAGGCTTCATAAAATCACAAATAGCGATGAAATAAATCACTTAATTTCGAAGAGCTTCCTCTGTTTGCAATCCCAAGGGTCCCAGCTACAACATGAATGGTCATTTTGTTAGATAAAATCCTTCTTTATATCCAAGAAAGTCCATTTAGTTGGCGCCATCGATTTCAGTAA
Organism: Salmo salar; assembly: GCF_965601325.2. Classification (NCBI taxonomy): domain Eukaryota; kingdom Metazoa; phylum Chordata; class Actinopteri; order Salmoniformes; family Salmonidae; genus Salmo; species Salmo salar. Next base: position 33,291,673 of record NC_138297.1, on the reverse strand, counting down.
TCCACTCGTTCATCATGCAGACAAAGGAGTCCAAAAAGCTATCGCTAAACTTTGTCCAAACAAGTCAAACGACGTTTCTATTTAATCCTCCTATCTCTAAAATGTAAATAAACTATAATATTTTATACGGTATGTAGTATGTTCAATAGGAAAGGAAAATTAGTAAGTGCGCGCCCTCTCCCTCGCGTGCCGAAACACTATTGTTCCAGGGCTCTTATCACAAAAACTCCAAATACTTGTTTGTTTTTCAAAAAAACTGCCTGAAACCTTGAATAAAGACTGCAATTCCTATGGCTTCCACTAGATGTCAACAATCTGGGAGACGGATTTACATAGAAACAATAGGTTCCCATTATAAGAACCTGGGAGCTCAAAAAAAAATCAGGTTGGATTTTCTTCTGATTTTTGCCTGCCATATCAATTCTGTTATAGTCTCAGACATTATTCTAACAGTTTTAGAAACTTCAGTGTTTTCCATCCAATGCTACCAATTATATGCATATCCTGGCTTCTGGGCCTGAGTAACAGGCAGTTTACTTTGGGCATGTCAGTCAGGCGGAAATTCAGGAAACTAGACCCTATCCCTAAGAAGTTTTAAGCAGACTGAACATTTGACATCCCTACCTCTAGATCTCTCTGCGTAATATTGGAGAAAGCATACTGGGCACACACTGGTTGAATCAACGTTGTTTCCATGTCATTTCAACGAAATTTACATTGAATCAATGTGGAATAGACTTTGAACAGTGGGAGGTAGTTGGAAGACTGCCATACCAGCTCAGCCGCCGTGTTCCTTTATAGGTGGCAACTGATCAACACAAACACAGAAACCACACAATCTAACTTTCTATCTCACTCTTTCGTGCTCACACTCTCACATCACTTGGTCTCTCACTATCTCTCTCTCACACTGTCTCTTTCCCTGCCCTCCATAATGTTCATTACATTAATCTTTGACTCATGTCCAACAGATATAATCCTTAGCAATGCTTAAAGGTCACCTGACTACATTGACTGTTAATCTCACTGCTACAACATCATTGAAACATAATTCAAATCTCAGTGAAAACCTCTCCTCTAAATCCATTTTAGGGATTACAGAAAAAGATACGTGAGTGAAAATAATAATGTGAAAAATAAATAGAAGGGAGGGCCCAAGAACTCCAGGCTAACCTGCTTAAATGACTATCACTCACATCTGCACTCACATCTGTAGTTATAAAGTGCTTTTAAAGGCTGGTCATGACACACATCAACACATCATCATAGACACACTCCAATTCGAATACCACCCCAACAGAACCACAGATGAGGCGATCTCAATTGCACTTCACACTGCCCTCCCCCACCTGGAAAAGAGGGGAAATAACTATGCGAATGCTGTTCATAGACTACAACTCAGTGTTCAACACCTTAGTCCCCTTCATTAAAGCTCATCACCAAGCTAGGGACCCTTGGTCTGAACCCCTTCCTCTGCAACTGGATCCTGGACTTCTTGACAGGCTGGTCCCAGGTGGTGAGGGTAGACATCAACACCTCCGCCATATTGACCCTCAACAGGTTGGCCCCTCAGGGGTGTGTGCTTAGTCCCCTCCTATACTCCCTATTAACCAATGACCGCATTCCCATGCACTACTCCAACAGCATCAAGTTTGCTGACGGCACGATGGTGGTAGGCAATGAGTCTGCCTACAAGGAGGAGGTCAGAGAATTAGCAGTGTGTTGCCAGGACAAGAACTTCTCCCTTGTAAATGTTAAGCTGTTTAAAGATGTTACTCTCATCGGCTACGGGGAGCGAGATCACACAATCGTTCAGAACAGCTGGTTCCTCCTTTAAAAGTTGTGAGCTTGCACCGCGGGACTTAGAGGTACCCAGCATCATGGCGTCATTGCTCCAGATCACCACAAGGGGGAGTTAGAGCACTCATTATGCTTTTGAGTCACAGAGGCTGCACAATTTCGCTATAATGATACCTTAACTTTTGTGCATATTTTTTTTTGTCAAAGTTGATTTACGAAACTTGCTAAATAGCGATTTATCTGACTAGCTAACATTAGCCAGCTAGTTAGTGTTAGGAGAATGAATTTGTAGTTAATGTTTTACACTTTAGTCATTTAGCAGACGCTCTTATCCAGAGCGACTTACAGTAGTGAATGCATACATTTCATTTCATGCATTTTTTTTTGTACTGGCCCCCCGTGGGAATCGAACCCACAACACTGGCATTGCACACACCATGCTGTCGTTGCAAACACCATGCTCTACCAACTGAGCCACAGGGACTCCTGAGAACCAGCAAACCAGGCTGTCGTCTTGTGAAACAGTGGATGTAAAGAATCTAGCTAGCTAAAGCATTTACTGCAAATTGAATGTACAATTGTGTAAGCTTGCCTGCTAGCTAACTATTTACTTGCTTATTTGGTAGTGGAGGATAAAAATAACTGTATGCCTATGGATGTGTAGCTAGCTACAGTATGTAGTCGATCTGTGTATGGACCCTAAAACGTTGGTATGAATATTAGCTCAGAACCTAATCTATGATCCTCAGCTATCATAGTTGTTCTATCAACTTCAAGTCTGAATGACATTAATGAAGCCTATGGATAGAGTAGAATATAATAACTGTATTGTGCCAAGGTTGCAAGTCCTATGTACATGTATTGTAGTTATTACCACGTATGAGATTCCCGCATTGTAGCCTGTACATTAAATATATTCACTGATCATGTACTCTTCCTTGGCAAATAAAGGTTCGGTTCAGGTATGAATCTCTGAGACATTATTTTTCAGTCATATCAAACCCAATTATTTGAATGATGCTGTGTCTGCATGTATGTATTACAATTAAACACTTCAACAGTGTTTACCGCTCCTGGGACATCAATGATTACACATTGTAACTATGCAATAGGCTAGAAACATGACTGATTTGTAATTCATATATAATAAAAAAAACGATGCATATCTAACTCCCTTCATCTGCATTAATCTGAGGACATAGGATAGTATTTCAATGAGATGCATAATTTCAACCAGTGGAGAATGTGAAATGCTTTATTGAAAGAAGTTTATTATCCAGGTGTTATTAATACATGTATTTACAATATTACAATTATAATGCAAGTTCAATCGGTACTTCAATGCACATATGGTGTGCATTATAAAACGAGGAAGAAAGACGAGGTGGGGAGAGAGTTGTAGAAGACAAATGGAAAAAAAGGTAAGAACAGCGGCAGACAGCATATGATAAATGAATTACAGTGCTATATTCTCTCATTTCATCACAATTGCGGTGTCTCCTAACCAACCTTCGGGCCAACTGGGGACCCAATGCCATCTTAAGAGTGGGTGAGGTGGCGATGACGGGACTGGCTTCCTCTATCACATCAAAACATACCTGCAGACGAGAGAGAGCATGGAAGAGGGACAGGAACGAGATGGGAACAACAACAATTTGTTCCAAGTTGGGGAGGGGGGCTAATAGCTGAACAATAGACTGCTCAACCTTTACTAAAGAATAGTCTCATAGCCGAGCTAGGTGTGGAAAAAAAAAAACTAGACCATCACAGACCAGATTTGCCCCAACGACCAAGGGGTAGCTTGCTACTCAATGTAATAAAGTAATGACTTTTCAAATAAGTTACCTTACACGTTCTGTTGGCTGACAACTTGTTAGCTACGCTGTCCTTACGAACCACATACCAGTACATACTGCTGTAATGATATGCTATGTTAGCTAGCTACCTAACGTTAGTAGTTATACATCAAACTTGCCAGTATATTAACTATCTAACTACCCATCGTTTATTGACTTGATTATTCCAGTCATTCTTAGCTTTGCTAAAGCGTATAGTCATTTGCGTTCTCAATGGACAATCGTGTGCTTTCGTAAATTCGCTCTGGCTATCTATAGGCTGGACAATAGAACGAGTCAAAGCTTGGGTGCTTGACTGCCAGAACATTAAAATCGACCCGAACGTCCAGTGTGTTATCCGCCAGCGACACGGTCTGAATTTACAAACGGACAGTCTGACAATGCTCTGAATTTATGAGCGTCACTTGTACAGCGCCATATTTTCTGATCCAGCTTAACGGAAATCCAGAGGGTTTTTCATTTTTCATGGAATACAAACACCATAATATTAATCAAATTAATTAAGCCAAATTTCTTAATCAATCCCATATACTATTTTTGTAATTACAAGGTTTTAAATTCTATGGTAATGCCTATACGGAATACTATCAAATGCTTCTCAAAGATGTGCTCTGGTGGTCAAACTAGCAATAACTTGCAGTAACAGAAAAAAATGTCTGAGAATTAAATGATGTGCTACATAATGCTGCAGCAGCACGCAAGGTGTGCTGCAGTATGATGCAACTTTTAAAGAAGGAACCACTGTACAATAGTAATTTACAACATTAACACATGCATACACACACGCACACGTACACATGGATTTTGTGTTGTAGATATGTGGTAGTAGAGTAGGGGTTTGAAGGCACACACTTAATTTGTTGTGAAATCTGTTGTGAATGTATTGTGACGTTTTTAAAATTGTATAACTGCCTTCATTTTGCTGGACCCCAGGAAGAGTAGCGTCTGCATTGGCAGCAGCAAATGGGGATCCATAATAAATACAAACCTCCCCCCTCTCGCGCTATTGATTTCAAAGTGAGTGAATCGATATGAGTGATTGACAAAACAGTGAGGTGTTTCTCTTTCTGTTGTTGACCCATTATCAATATGCAACATTCCAACATGTCTTCTTCACATTGTCCTATAACCAGTTTCTGTGTGGTTTTTGAGTTGTGGTAATTTCAACAGTGCATACAACCTGATTTCTCCCCTAATCGTGATTTATTGCCACAACAGGGTTTATGGTGCATGTGCAGTTTATAAGGTGCTTGTAAAAAAATATATAATTGTAGATAAACATAAAATGTACTAAGTTTTCAATAAATCACAAACTTTATCTGCATACTGGTTATTGATTTGGACACGTTAAGACTGTTTTGACATTGGGCTATTTATCAAAATGTCAAAGCAAAGCGGCGACAGCATAATTTTAAACTTATTACGTTTTAGGAATATCAATTGAACTTCCATTTAATTTCCAATGGTATTGTACTTAATCAGGTTAAAGCTGCTGAATGAGTCCAAAAACGTGCTGTGTTTTATTTATTTGGTAATATACCAGAAATCGCCAAAACTGGTTTGCCCTGCATCCTAGGGTGGCAGGGTAACATATCCACCTGTTTCTTTGACAAGCCAGGCACGCGCACACATACATATATCTAAACAAATATATACACACACATGAAGCTGCCCAGTAATAGTAATTGATGGTGGCACTTAGGAAAGAATGTCTATCTACATTAAAGACATGCGCTAGCAAGCAAGTATTTTTTTAACACTTTAGGCCCCAATTGAATTCAAGAATGCTGCTGTAGATTGCTGAGGATTTTCAAGATAAAGCTTATTTTCTCACACATTTCAAACAGAGAGCTCAAAACAAATGGCAATTAGTTAACTTAGTTTTAAAGTCACAACCTCTTCTTTATGACATCACATTCATGTCATTAGGAATAACTCACGCAACACAACAAAACACACGAGTATTTAAATTGTATATTTGACTAAATTACTCAAATGTACCAAATATAATATATTAAACTTACAAATATTATTTACATATAAAAAGAATAGTCCAAAATAATTCATACATGCATAATCTATTAACAGAATTACAGTCTTCCCTCAATTAGCCCCAAAATCCCTAGTTTGAATGTGACTGTTTACTGGAAGCTGTGCAGCACCATTTCCCCCCTTGTGCGCCAGCCCCCTAGCAATTCGAGTTCCAGTTAATGAGGTTCATCACCTTGCCATTTGTGACCGACCGGCTTGATGCGATCTTATGTAGCAAAATTTGAAATAGTGTTTTTTACATTGGATAAAAGTATAGACTCAGAGCTAGAAAATGGTATGTCATACACTACAGTTGAGGAACAATGGGGAAGTAATTCTGCTTTGAAACTTGTAATCACTTTTGAGAAAATGTCCTTTGAATGTTTTGGTAAATCTACTGGAGAGCTCTTCTTTGTCTACACCCATTCAGCATAGTTCACACCATCTTAAGCATTAGCCCCACCCATCTCTTTAAGGGTTGACATGTGAGGTCATGTACTAAACAACCAAAGATTTAAAGACTAGAGGACTGGTTTATACTACGTCTATCGACAGTTGTCACAATGACATCATGAGCATTCTATTGTCGTCCAACATCAAACTTGTCATTATGAAAAACTATAAACACAAAAACTACAGGCTGCATGACAGCAGCCTGGTGGTCCAAAATAGCATAACTAGTGTATTTTAACACCAATAAACCCACCTGTTTAAAAATGTATTTATTATATGTCAATATAGCAAACCAGGCAACTAAAAGCAAGTTAATAAATGTTTTGGTTAGTTTCTAGCTTGTTAGTTAGCTAGCTAGCCACTTCAAATAATTAACATATCATATAGCTGACATCTTCACTTAAGCTCATTTGTCTATATTATTACAAGAAAATAAACTCACAAGATCATTATTTAGAAGATAATGGCGAGCCAATTACAGTTGAGTCTAACTAAATTAAAGCAGGCAACTTAGGTTGGCGTCATTAAAACTCATTTTTCAACCACTCCACAAATTTCTTGTTAACACACTATAGTTTTGGCAAGTCGGTTAGGACATCTACTTTGTGCATGACACAAGTAATTTTTCCAACAATTGTTTACAGACACAGTGAAATAATCTATCACAATTCTAGTGGGTCAAAAGTTTACATACACTAAATTGACTGTGCCTTTAAACAGCTTGGAAAATTCCAGAAGATTGTCATGGTTTTAGAAGCTTCTGATAGGCTAATTGACATCATTTGAGTAAATTGGAGATGTACCTGTGGATGTATTTCAAGGCCTGCCTTCAAACTCAATGCCTATTTGCATGGCATCATGGGAAAATCAAAAGAAATCAGCCAAGACCTCAGAAAAAAATAGTAGACCTCCAGAAGTCAGGTTCATTTTTGGGAGCAATTTCCAAACGCCTGAAGGTACCACGTTCATCTGTACAAGCAATAGTGCGCAAGTATAAACACCATCGGACCGCACAGCCGTCATATCGCTCAGGAAGGAGATGCGTTCTGTCTCCTAGAGATTAACATACGAAAAGTGCAAATCAATCCCGGAACAACAGCAAAGGACCATGTGAAGAAGCTGGAGGTAACGGGTACAAAAGTATCTATATCCATAGTAAAATGAGTCCTATATCGACATAACCTGAAAGGCTGCTCAGCAAGGAAGAAGCCACTGCTCCAAAACCACCATACAAATGCCAGACTACGGTTTGGAACTGCACATGGGGACAAAGATCATACTTTTTGGAGAATTGTCCTCTGATCTGATTAAACAAAAATAGAACTGTTTGGCCACAATAACCATCGTTATGTTTGGAGGAAAAAGGGGGAGGCTTGCAAGCCGAAGAACACCATCCCAACCGTGAAGCACGGGGGTGGCAGCATCATGTTGTTGGGGTGCTTTGCTGCAGGAGGGACTGGTGCACTTCACAAAATAGATGGCATCATGAGGAACGAAAATTATGTGGATATTTTGAAGCAACATCCCAAGACATCAGTCAGGAAGTTAAAGCTTGGTCGCAAATGGGTCTTCCAAATGGACAATGACCACAAGCATACTTCCAAAGTTGTGGAAAATGGCTTCAGGACAACAAAGTCAAGGTATGGAGTGGCCATCACAAAGCCCTGACCTCAAACCTATAGAAAATGTGTGGGCAGTACTGAAAAAGAATGTGCGAGCAAGGATGCTTACAAACCTGACTCCGTTACACCAGCTCTGTCGGGAGCCGCGCCACTGGGGAGCCCAACTAAAGGGTATGAACGACGTTGAATGGGTGTAGACAAAGAGCTCTCCAGTAGGTGTCCCAAAACATTCAAGGGCCATTTTCTCAAAAGTGGGATTTCAAGTTTCATCAATTTTCAAAGCAGAATTCCTTTCCCCTTGTTCCTCAACTGTAGTGTATGATATACCATTTTATAGCTCTGAGTCTCTACTTTTATCAAATGTAAAAAATTCAAATGTTGCTACATAAGATCGAGCCGGTAGGTCACATGTGGGACGCACACACCATGTGCCTGTAAGTGTGTGAGAGCGATGGGAGTCAATGAACTCAATAAATCAGCAGGCAGCATGTCAGGCCCTTTAGTTAAAGTGGTGGATGTGTGTGTGTGTGTGGTTAAAGTGGTCTCTTGTGATAACATAATGGAACCCTTATCTCCTGATTCAGTTTAATGGTTGCCTAGCAGCGATATGGATACACAAACACACGCTGGCATGCATGCAATGCACGAGCACGGACACGCAAAGACACAAAAACATATGCTGGTGCACACACACATACTCATGAATGTACACAAACATGCTCTCTTTCTCTCGCTCTGTCGCCCTGTTTCTGTCTCCCCCCACTCTATCTCTCTCTCTCATAAACAAACCAGAGTGATTGACAGGGAACTGAGAAAAAACCCACACTAACCAGTCCAAAGCTCTTCTCGCATATGAATGAGAACTCTACCATCTTTAGATTACAGGGAAATACATTCTACATTATTTTGATTTATGTAGAACTGTTCATGCTGAGAGAGAGAACAACTGAACATGCCCATATTAGAACTAAAACAAGAAGAGTTGATGACATCATTAACCATTTGACTTAGCAAGGAGCTAATGCAGCCAACTGATCATTACTGACTGGGAGATGAGGAAAGAATGTGTGTGTCCACTGTCCAATTGGGCCATTTTGTCAGTCCCTTTGGGTTTTAAAATGACACTTAGTCTAAATGGGTAATCTGTGTGGATTACTATCTGAATCATGGGATTATCAGTCCCTTAATTGAAGGATAGAAATGCCTTTATACAACCCAATCTAATTTCTCTATCTTGCAATACACAATGACCAGAACACACGCACACACATGCATGCTCTTACACACACACTGTCAGAAAACACAAGTAGCGGACAGAATAACACACACACACACCAGCGGTCAGCAAACTTGCATGCAGCACAAACACCCATAACCCATTGTAACAGGCAGATGAGTCACCACCTAGCGACGTGTGTTGTCTCAGAATAGAAGCGAGACAGACATTCCCTCACGTAGTTTATGATCCTCTCAGCAAGCCTTTACCATTTCAACACTTTCATTGCCAGACACACATCCTCCATAGCTTTCCCCTGAGATTGTTAAACCCATTATTTAAATTGGATAATATAATATCAGAATCCGTTACCCCACCCCCACCCTTCTCTATGTAATACCCTGCACACTGTATTTATAATGGATTCCCATTAGCTGCTGGCAAGACAGCAGCTACTCTTCCTGGGGTCCAGAAACGTTAAGGAAGTTTATGCAAAATATTACATTACATTTCATAACACTTTTCACAACACATTTAGTGTGTTCCCTCAGGCCACTACTCTACTACCACATATCTACAATTCAAAGTCCATGTGTACGTGCGTATTTGTAAGCGTGTGCCTGTGTGTGTCTCTTCACAGTTCCCACTGTTCCATAAGGTGTATTTTTATGTTTAAAAAAAATCAGATTCTACTGCTTGTATCAGTTACCTGATGTGGAATAGAGTTCCATGTAGCCTCCCATAGTCTGTTCTTGACTTGGGGATTGTGAAGGGACCTCTGGTGGCATGTCTTGAGGGGTATGCATGGGTGTCCAAGCTGTGTGCTAATAGTTTAAACGGACACCTCGGTGCATTCATCATGTCAGCAATTCTTACAAAATTATGTAGTGATGAAGTCGATCTCTCCTCTACTTTGAGCCATGAGAGATTTACATGCATATTATGAATGTTAGCTCTCTGTGTACATTTAAGGGCCAGCCGAGCCAATTGGAATTTTACTGTATGCCCGGATGCAAGCAAACAAACAAACACACCCGCACACACACACTCACGGACGCAAACACACACACACACATATGTGCACAGGCTTAATATGTTGTGTACACAGGACATTTTTATATATTTTCTAATTTGGCTGTTTACTGGCTGTTTAGTACAGAATGAATATTGAGCGAGGGAGAATGGACCGAAAGGGAGGGAAGAATATTAACACAATACATTTGTGTGGTCCTTAATTTGCTATTTAGTAAACCGATTATATAAATGAGAGACAATGAGATCAGGATACTAAAAGACGTAAGGAGAGATGGATTGAAGCAAGGCGGGAGGGAGAGGGATAAAGTGAAGCGCTTGGAGGACTCTGGAGGAATGGAAAAAGATAACTGTTGACATGTGGGTTGGAAAGGATAGTGAAGGGATAAAGTGAGCAAGGGAAGGAAGGATGAAAAGAGAGATGGAATTCGCAAAGACATACGTTTAGAGATTTAGGTCCCAATGGGTGGTTCAATAACTGTCGGTTTCAAATGGATGATGTCTGATGATACAGGGAGAGCTATGAGACTTTCTCTCCCTCTCAATCCATCTCTCAATCCATCTCTCATTTCACCTCATTGGCTTAGGCTCTCAAGACTCTCTCTCTACCTCCTTCATTCTCTTCCCCCCCACCATTTGCATTATTACATTCAGCCGGAAATAACTTTTGGATATCAGAGCGGCGGTAACTCACCAGCATTTCAACCAGAAATAGGACTTTCCTGAATTGGTTCGTAACCAAGGCGATTGAACTTATCCCAGAGGCTGCTCCAAGAACCGCCGGCGGAGGAGAAGAGGTATTTGGAGTGGACTTTTAGTCCGACACAGGAGGCGTGCACACCATCCACCATTTCCGAGTATTTTACTCGCTAAATTTCAGATACCTGGAGAACAAAATAGACGAGCTCAGGGCGAGGATCTCCTTCCAGAGACACATCAGGGACTATACGGATGTACTGTCCCTGTCCATACAGCAGCTGGATTCTCAGTACATCGCACAGATAGGAATGACGAACTCTTCAGGAAGAAAAAAGGTGGAGGTATGTCTCATTATTAACTACTCATGGTGTGATTGTAGTAATGTACAGGAACTCAAGTCCTTTTGTTCACCCGACCTAGAATACCTCACAATTAAATGCAACCTCATTACTTCCCGAAAGAACTCTCTTCGGTCATCGTCACAGCTGTCTATATTCCACCTCAAGCCGATACCACGACAGCTCTGAAGGAACTACACTGGACTTTGTGCAAACTGGAAACCACATATCCTGAAGCAGCATTTATTGTAGCTGGGGACTTAAAAAATTCAATCTGAGGAAAACGCAACCAAAGTTCTATCAACACATTGCCTGCAGTATTCGTGCTTCAAAAACTCTCAAATTGTTACTTTCCCTTCCAGGATGGCTACAAGGCCCTACCCTGCCTTCCCTACAGCAAACCAGATCGCTTCTCCATTCTGCTCCTCCCTTCTGCTCCTCCCTTCTTAGCCTAATGGTTAGAGCATTGGGCCTGTAACCAAACGGTTGCTGGATCTAATCCCCGAGTTGAAAAGGTAAAAATCTGTCTTTTGCCCCTGAACATGGCAGTTAACCCACTGTTCCCCTGGTAGGCCATCATTGTAAATAAGAATTTGTTCTTAACTGACTTGCCTGGTAAAATAAATAAAATTATAGGCAGAAACTCAAACAGGAAGTCCCCGTGGTAAGGACTGTTCAACGCTGGTCTGACAAATCAGAATCTATGCTTCATATTGTTTTTGATGACTGGGATATGTTCCGGGTTGCCTCTGAAAATAAAATGTATGACACTGACATGGTGACTGAGTTCAACATTTCCTATGCACTTCCTGATGTTCTCACTGTGACGATTAAAATCTATGCAAACCAAAAACCGTGGATAGCAGCTTTCGCACCAAACTGAATTTGCAAACCACTGCATTTAACTTCGGCAAGGTGACTGGGAATATGGTTGAATACAAACAGTCCAGTTATGTCCTCCGTAAGGCAATCAAACAGGTAAAACGTCAGTACAGAAACAGTGAAGTCGTAATTCAACGACTTCAACATGAGATGTATGTGGCAGGGAATCAAGACAATCACGGATTACAAAGGGAAAGCCAGCCACGTCGCAGACACCGACATCTTGCTCCCAGACAAGCTAAACACCTTCTATGCCCGCTCTGAGGATAACATGATGCCACCGACTCGGGCTGCTCCCGAGGACTGTGAGCTCTCGTTCTCTGTGGCCGATGTAAGACGGCATCCCTTGTCGCATCCTCGGAGCATGCGAATACAGCTGGAATTTTTATGGACATATTCAATCTCTCCCTTTACCAATCTGCTGTCTCCACTTGCTTCAAGATGTCTACACTTCCTGTACCCAAGAAAGGAAAGGTAACTGAACTAAATGACTATAGCCCCATAGTACTCACTTTTGTCATCATGAAGTGCTTTGAGAGGCTAGTTAAGGATCATATCACCTCAACCTTACCCAACACCCTACCCAATGCAATTTGCATGCTGCCCCAATAGATCCATGGAGGTCAAAATAATTGTCCGTAGAGCTCTGAGACAGGATTGTGTAGAGGCACAGGTCTGGGGAAGGGTACCGAAAAATGTCTGCAGCATTTAAGGTCCCCCAGAACACAATGGCCTCCATCATTCTTAAATGGAAGAAGTTTGGAACCACCAAGAGAGCTGGCCGCCCGGCCAAACGGAGCAATTGGGCGAGAAGGGCCTTGGAGATGGGAGAACCTTCCAGAAGGACAACCATCTCCGCAGCAGTCCACCAATCAGCCCATTATGGTAGAGTGGCCAGACGGAAGCCACTCCTCAGTAAAAGGGACATGACAGCCCACTTGGAGTTTGCCAAAAGGCACGTAAAGGACTCTCAGACCATGAGAAACAAGATCCTCTTGTCTGATGAATCCTATATGAATGATGAATCCTGATGAATCCTTTAACTCTTTGGCCTGATGCCAAGCATCACATCTGGAGGAAACCTGGCACTATCTCTACGGTGAAACATGGTGGTGGCAGAATCATGCTGTGGGGATGTTTTTCAGCGGCAGGGATTGGGAGACTAGTTAGGATCAAGGTGAAGAAGAACGGAGAAAAGTACAGAGATCCTTGATGAAAACCTGCTCCAGAGGACCTCAGACTGGGGCGAAGGTTTACCTTCCAACAGGACAACGACCCTCAGCACACAGCCAAGACAATGCAGAAGTGGCTTCGGGACAGGTCTCTGAATGTCCTTGAGTGGCCCAGCCAGAGCCCGGACTTGAACCCAATCGAACATCTCTGGAGAGACCTGAAAAACGCTGGGCAGCGACGCTCCCCATCCAACCTGACAGAGCTTGAAAGGATCTACAGAGAAGAATGGGAGAAACTCCCCAAATACAGGTGTGCCAAGCTTGTAGCGTCATACCCAAAAAGACTCGAGGCTATCATCGCTGCCAAAGGTGCTTCAACACATTTACTTAGTAAAGGGTCGGAAACTTATGTAAATGTGATATTTCATATTTTTTATATATACATTTGCAAAATTTCTTAACCTGTTTTTGCTTTGTCATTATTGGGTAATGTGTGTAAATTGAGGGGGAAGAACTAGTTAATCCATTTTATAATAGGGCTGTAAATTAGCAAAATGTGGAAAAAGTGAAGGGGTCTGAATACATTCCGAATACGTATTCTTCAGATATAGTACATTTATTGTCAATAATGTCTTTACATTCTATCAACAGTCAAAATTTTGGACACAAATACTCATTCAAGGGTTTTTCTTTATTTTACTATTTTCCACATTGTAGAATATTAGTGAAAGCATCAACTCTGAAATAACATATATGGAATCATGTACTAACCAAAAAAAAGTGTTAAACAAATATATGTTATATTCTTGGAATGCTTTTCTAATGCTTTTCCAACAGTCTTTAAGGAGTTCCTACATATGCTGGCTGCTTTTCATTCATTTTGCGTTCCAACTCATCCCACACCATCTCAATTGGGTAGAATTCGGGTGATTGTGGAGGCCATGTCATCTGATGCAGCTGTCACGTTCGTCGTAGGAATTGGACCAAGGCGCAGCGGAAACGTGTACTCATCTTCTTTATTTAGAAGAAAACCAAAATAAACACTTAATACAAAACAACGACGAAAAAACAGTCCATTGAGGCACACAGCTACACATACGGAACAACTACCCACAAAAACCCATAGAAAAACACCCCTACTAAATAGGACCTTCAATTAGATGCAACGAGGAACAGCTGCCTCCAATTGAAGGTCAACCCAATGAACTAAACATAGAAATAGAAAAACTAGAACGAACATAGAAATATACTAACATAGAACATTAAGCAAAAAAAAACGAAACACATAAAACAAACACCCCCTGCCACGTCCTGACCAAACTACAATAACAAATAACCCCTTTACTGGTCAGGACATGACAGCAGCACTCCATCACTCTACTTCTTGGTCACATAGCCCTTACACAGCCTGGAGGTGTGTTGGGTCATTGTCCTGTTGAAAAACAAATGATACTTCTACTAAGTGCAAATCAGATGGGATGGCGTATCGCTGCAGAATGCTGTGGTAGCCATGCTGGTTAAGTGTGCCTTGAATTCTAAATAAATCATAGACAGTATCACCAGTAAAGCATCCCACACATCACAACTCTTCATTCATGCTTCATGGTGGGAACCACACATGCAGAGATCATCCATTCACCTACTCTGCGTCTCACATAGACACGGCGGTAGAAACCAAAAATCTCAAATTTTCACTCATCGACCGGTCTAATGTCCATTGCACGTGTTTCTTGGCCCAAGCAATGCTCTTCTTCTTATCGGTTTCCTTTAGTACTGGGTTTGTTTGCAGCAATTCGACCATAAAGGCCTGATTCAGGCAGTCTCTTCTGAACAGTTGATGTTGAGATGTCTGTTACTTGAACTCTGTGAAGCATTTACGGTTGAAGTCGGAAGTTTACATACACCTTAGCCAAATGCATTTAAACTCAGTTTTTCAGAATAATAGTAGAGTGATTTTATTTCAGCTTTTAATTCTTTCATCACATTCCCAGTGGGTCAGAAGTTTACATACACTAAATTAGTATTTGGTAGCATTGCCTTTAACATTTTTGACTTGGGTCAAACGTTTCGGGTAGCCTTCCACAAGCTTCCCACAATAAGTTGGGGGAATTTTGGCCCATTCCTCCTGACAGAGCTGGTGTAACTGAGTCAGGTTTGTAGGCCTCCTTACTCGCACACACTTTTTCACTTCTGCCCACACATGTTCTATAGGATTGAGGTCAGGGCTTTGTGATGGCCTCTCCAATACCTTGACTTTGTTGTCCTGAAGCTATTTTGCCACAACTTTGGAAGTATGCTTGGGGTTATTGTCCATTTGGAAGACCCATTTGCGACCAATCTTTAACTTCCTGACTGATGTCGTGAGATGTTGCTTCAAAATATCCACATAATTTTCGTTCCTCATCATGCCATCTATTTTGTGAAGTGCACCAGTCCCTCCTGCAGCAAAGCACCCCCACAACATGATGTTGCCACCCCTGTGCTTCACGGTTGGGATGGTGTTCTTCGGCTTGCAAGCATCCCCCTTTTTCCTCCAAACATAACGATGGTCATTATGGCCAAACAGTTCTATTTTTGTTTCATCAGACCAGAGGACATTATTCCAAAAAGTACTCTCTTTGTCCCCATGTGCAGTTGCAAACCGTAGTCTGGCTTTTTTATGGCGGTTTTGGAGCAGTAGCTTCTTCCTTGCTGAGCGGCCTTTCAGGTTATGTCGATATAGGACTCGTTTTACTGTGGATATAGATACTTTTGTACCTGTTTCCTCCAGCATCTTCACAAGGTCCTTTGCTGTTGTTCTGGGAGTGATTTGCACTTTTCGCACCAAAGTACATTCATCTCTAGGAGACAGAATGCGTCTCCTTCCTGAGCGGTATGATTGCTGCATGTTCCCATGGTGTTTATACTTGCGTACTATTGTTTGTACAGATGAACGTGGTACCTACAATTTTTTCTGAGATCTTGGCTGATTTCTTTTGATTTCCCCATGATGTCAAGCAAAGAGTCACTGACTTAGAAGGTAGGCCTTGAAATGCATCCACAGGTCCACCTCCAATTGACTCAAATGATGTCAATTAGCCTATCAGAAGCTTCTAAAGCCATGACATAGTTTTCTGGAATTTTCTAAGCTGTTCTACAATGTAGAAAATTGTAAAAATAAAGAAAAACCCTGGAATGAGTAGGTGTGTGCAAACTTTTCACTGGTACTGTGTGTGTGTGTGTGTGTGTGTGTGTGTGTGTGTGTGTGTGTGTGTGTGTGTGTGTGTGTGTGTGTGTGTGTGTGTGTGTGTGTGTGTGTGTGTGTGTGTGTTCACTCTACATGAACAAAAGTATGTGGACACCTGCTCGTCGAACATCTCATTCCAAAGTTATGGTCGTTAGCATGGAGTTAGTACCCCTTTTGCTGCTAAGGCTTTCCGCTAGACGTTGGAACATTGCTGTTGGGATTTGCGAGGTCGGGCACTGATGTTGGGTGATTTAGGCCTGGCTCGCAGTCAGCGTTCCAAATCATCCCAATGGTGTTCAATGAGGATGAGGTCAGGGCTCTGTGCAGGCCAGTCAAGTTCTTCCACTCCGATCTCGACAAACCATTTCTGTATAGACCTCGCTTTGTCCACAGGGGCATTGTCATGCTGAAACAGGAAAGTGCCTTCCCCAAACTGTTAACACATAGTTGAAAGCACAGAATCATGCATGCATACATACAACTGCAAAAATCACTGAAGCTGGAGACTCATATCTCCCTCACTAGCTTTAAGCACCAGCTGTCAGAGTAGCTCACAGATCACTGCACCTGTGCATAGCCCATCTGTAATATAGCCCATCCAACTACCTCATCCCCATACTGTTTTTATTTATTTATCTTGCTCCTTTGCACCCCAGTATCTCTACTTGCACATTCATCTTCTGCACACGGTATTTGGTATATTGTAATTACTCCGCCACCATGGCATATTTTGTTGCCTTACCTCCCTTACCTCATTTGCACACAGTGTATATACATTTGTTCTACTGTATTATTGACTGTTTGTTTATTCAATGTGTAACTCTGTGTTGTTGTATGTGTCAAACTGCTTTGCTTTATTCTTGGCCAGGTCGCAGTTGTAAATTAGAACTTGTTCTCAACTAGCCTACCTGGTTAAATACAGGTGAAATAATATTTTTATTTTTTTTAAACATCCTGCAATCCCAATGAAATGTCCAGGAATTCTCAAATTAAACAAAATAAAAAAACATTTAAAAATACATGCATGTATATAGAAAAGTATGTGGACACCTCTTCAAAAGAGTGGATTTGGCTAGTTCGGCCACACCCGTTATTGACAGGTGTATGTAATCTCCATAGGCAAACATTTGGCAGTAGAATGCCCTTACAGAAGTGCTCAGTGACTTTCAACGTGGCACTGTCATATGACATTCTTTTACTTTTGGATTTGTGTGTATTGTTATATATTACTGCACTGTTGGAGCTAGGAACACAAGAATTTCACTACATCTGCAATAACGTCTGCTAAATATTTGTAATGGACCAATAAAATTTAGATTTGATTAGGAGCAACCTGCCAGGTAGGATGCAATCCAGGAGTTTGCAGAGCCTGAGATGCCCAGCCCTGAGTGGGTGGAGAGAAAGATCTGATGGTTCACAGTGTCGAAGGCAATGGATAGATCTAGGAAGATGAGGAGAGCGGGTCAGCTTTGGTAGAGCAGATTGCTCTCCTCTGTCACACAGAGGCTGTCTCATTAGAATGACCCATCTTGAAGCATGACTGGTTAGGGTCAAGAATATTGTTCTGAGAGAGATAACGAGAGAGTTGGTCAGAGATTGCACCCTTAATTGTTTTGGAAAGAAAAGAAAGGGATACCGGTCTGTAGTTTTTAACATCAGAGGGGTTGAGTGTTGGTTTCTTGAGGAGGGGAGCTTTTCTGGCCACCTTGAAATCAGAGGAGATTCAGCCAGTGGTCAGGGATTAGTTGATAAGTGAAGTTAGGAATGGGAGAAGGTCTGGAGAAGGGAAGAGGGATTGGGGTTGAGTGGGCAGGTTGTTGGGCGGCTGGACATCACTAGCCGCAGGATTTCATCAGGAGAGAGACGGGAAAATGAGGTCAAGTGGAACCAGTGGAGTCGGTAGGCTGAGGGAATGAGGTGCGGATGTAGTCAACGTTGACAAAGTCGTCTGTAGACTGCAGTGAAATCATGATTCAGAAAACAGGGAAGTGATAACAAATTTGTTTTGTTGAAAGCTTATTGCCAAATGTGCTATTTTTGTCAAAGGTACCTAAAACATTTGCAATTATTTTATATATTTATTTTATGTAGCTGACTGTCACAACCGCACAACATACTCCAGTCCAGTTGATGGCGGTAATGCACCTTAATTAAAGTTGTTTGTCAACATGTTTGTAGGTTGTTGTTTACTTTGTATAACTAACTCTGTCTTCACTTCTCCGCCCCAAAAAACGTGCATTTGTGAATAAAGGCATAACGTGCAGTTTCTACATAGCAGGGATTCCCCAGAGAGTGCACAAGCGCAGTTGTCCGCTGCTGTGGTAATGATGTAAATAATCGCAAATATTTTAGGTGGAAAAGTACACATTTCCTGACTCAAAACAGATGTTTTGTCAAAAGTACTAATTTGGCCATACGCTTTCAATAAAACCACACATTTGTTGTCAAAAGCATTGCACGGCAGTGCAGAGGCGCCATTACAGCCTGGGGTTTGATCTGTGACCGGGATCTCAATAGGACGGTGCACAAATGGCTAAGCTCCATCCGGGGGAGGTTCCCTTGGCTCATCGTGCTCTAGTGACTCCTTGTGAAAGGGCTGGGCTCCTGCAAACTGACTCTGGTCGTCAGTCGAATGGGGTTTTCTCAGACACATTGGTGAGGCCGACATCCAGGTTAAGCGAGCAGTGTGATAAGAAGTAGGCGGCCATGTTTCGAAGGACACATGAATCGACCTTCGCCTCTGCCAAGCCCAGTAAGGAGTTGCAGAGATGAGCTAAGGGACCAAATTCAGTGGAGAAAACGTGGTTAAAAAAATATGCTTCTGGCCATAGCACCCTGAACACGCCTGTGGGTGAGGGAGAGGGCAAACTCCACTGAACTACTTTCAGTGTATGGAATCACTTGGGGAGCTTCTGGATTTTTGGTAAACTTCTCATTTAAGGGGTGAAGAGGTTTTTTAGGGTTGTAGGCAGAGATTTGGAACTTCTAGTGATAGAAAGCGGCTTTAGCAGCGGATATAGAAAAAAGGAAGGTAGAGAGGAGGGAGTGGAAGAATGATAGATCCTCTGGAAGTTTAGTTTTCCAAAATTTTTGCTCAGCTGCCCACAGCCCTATTCTGTGAATACACAATGAATCAGCCACAGAGCAGGAAGGGAAGGTCGAGCCGGCCAGGAGCAAAGGGGACAGTGGGAGTCAAAGGAGGCGGAAAGGGAGGAGAGTAGGGTCGAATAGGCAGAGTCAGGAGACGGGAGGGAGAAGAATTTAGTGGAAGGAAGATATGGGTATAGGAGATAGAGCATCACCATCTTGCAGGGTTGGCAGAGAGAGGGAGAAAAAATAAAAAGTAGTGTTAGAGACCAGGAGGGGTTTCCAGTGAGATCAGCAGGCAAACAGCCTCTAGTAAAACAGGTCAAGGGTATTGCCTGTCTTGTGAGTGGGAGGGCACTCATAAAGGGTAAGGTCAAAAGAGGCAAGGAGGGGAAAGAAATGAGTTGAAGTCAGTCGTTGGTAGGGTTCTCTCCTCTCAGCTCTACACAGTTGGGGGCTCTTAGTGTCGGAAAGCATAGTCTGCTACATTTGACTGGGAAGTTGTGATTACTAGGGCTGGCACAATTATTGTATAACCGTGTGAGCGACTGTTATGGATGAAGACCCTCATGAAAATAAAATAACTGTCATAACTGTTTAAAAAAATAGGGAAGAGCTGACTGAAGATTGGATGGCCGGCCATTCGTGTGGTTGAGTCCGTTTACTGCAATAACATGGGCACTTGTCAACGTGATTAAACTTTGTTGCCACTTGAAACAAGCAACTGTTTAATAGAATGGGCTTTCAACCTCAAAATTGTACTGGTAAACTCATTGTCCCAGATGATATAAGATAGGCGGG
This sequence comes from Salmo salar, assembly GCF_965601325.2. Taxonomy (NCBI): domain Eukaryota; kingdom Metazoa; phylum Chordata; class Actinopteri; order Salmoniformes; family Salmonidae; genus Salmo; species Salmo salar. Next base: position 33,271,458 of record NC_138297.1, on the reverse strand, counting down.
CGGGGCCGTGATGTTCTGTGGGAAAAACAACCTGTAGTTACCTAGGTTACCCCATTTGCTCACAGCAAAAACTTAACCTTTTTCAAATGCAATTTTAATTTTAGTCAATTACAAAACTACATTTTAAGAAAAGTACAACATTCCAAATCATTACTTTTCAACATTGCCTGCTCCCGAGTGTTCTCACTACTTAGAAAAATGTAATATTGTTGAGCTTCCCTCATGCGCCTTTTCATGACTATGCTAGCAGCCACGTGAGTGAGTGCTAGCTAGCTACTGACCAGAATATTTCTTGAAAATTAAGTGCAGGAATATCTAATTTAAATAAGTATTCACACCCGTGAGTCAATACTTTGTAGAAGCACCTTTGACAGTGATTACATTTGTGAGTCTTTCTGGGTAAGTCTCAAAGAGCTTTCCTCACCTGGATTGTGCATTATTTGGCCATTCTTCTTTTCAAAATTCTTCAAGCTCTCTCAAATTGATTGTTGATCATGCATTTTCAGGTCTTGCCATAGATTTTCAAGTAGATGTAAGTCAAAACTCTAACTGCCACTCCGGAACATTCACTGTCTTCTTGGTAAGCAACTCCACTGTAGATTTGGCCTTGTGTTTTAGGTTTTTGTTCTGCTGAAAGGTGAATTCGTCTCCCAGTGTCTGGTGGAAAGCAGACTGAACCAGGTTTTCCTCTAGGATTTTGCCTGTGCTTATTTCCATTCCGTTTCTTTTTTATCCTGAATAACTCCAGTCCTAAACGATTACAAGCATACCCATAACATGATGCAGCTACCACTAGGCTTGAAATTATGGAGAGTGGTACTCAGTAATGTGTTGTTTGCATTGCCCCAAACATAACACTTTGTATTTGCTTTGCCACATTCTTTGCAGTAATACTTTTGTGCCTTGTTGCAAACAGGATGCATGTTTTGGAATATTTGTATTTTGTAAAGGGTTCCTTCTTTTCCCTCTTTCATTTAGGTTAGTATTGTGGACTAACTGCGATGTTGTTGATTCATCCTCAGTTTTCTCCCATCACAGCCATTCAACTCTGCAACTGTTTTAATGTCACCATTGGTTTCATGGGGAAATCCCTGAGTCATTTCTTTCCTCTCCTGCAACTGAGTTAGAAAGGACACCTGTATCTTTGTGTTGACTGGGTGTATTGATAATCCATCCAAGTGTAATTAGTAACTTCGCCATGCGCAAAGGAAAATTCAATGTCAGCTTTTTTAATTTTACCCATTTACCAATAGGTGCCCTTCGAGAGACATTGGCAAAACTCCCTGGCCTTTGTGGTTGAATCTGTTTGAAATTCACTACTCGACTGATGGACCTTACAGATAATTTTATGAGTGGAGTACAGAGATAAGGTTGTCATTCAAAAATAATGTTAAACACTATTATTTTAGAGCCCATGCAACGTATTATGTGACTTGTTAAGCACATTTTTAATCCTGAACTTATTTAGGCTTGCCAAACAAAGGGGTTGAATACTTATTGACTAAAAACATTTCAGATTTCCATTTTGTATTAATTGTCAAAATTAAGGCTGTAACATAAACGTGGGAAAAGTAAAGGGATGAGAATACTTTCTGAAGGCAGTGCGTGTGTGTATGGCCATTTCTATGCATAGGCGGCATGTGAATTCAATGTTATTTTTTATTTTTTAGTGGGTAAATCAGCTTTAATATTGCAAATATATTGTGGCTTCCATCAATGTAATTGTCTGCATCATTTTCAATCGTCCATACATTGTATGCATGTATGCATGCATGCACATACACAGTGCCTTCGGAAAGTACACTGCTCAAAAAAATAAAGGGAACACTTAAACAACACAATGTAACTCCAAGTCAATCACACTTCTGTGAAATCAAACTGTCCACTTAGGAAGCAACACTGATTGACAATACATTTCACATGCTGTTGTGCAAATGGAATAGACAACAGGTGGAAATTATAGGCAATTAGCAAGACACCCCCAATAAAGGAGTGGTTCTGCAGGTGGGGACCACAGACCACTTCTCAGTTCCTATGCTTCCTGGCTGATGTTTTGGTCACTTTTGAATGCTGGCGGTGCTTTCACTCTAGTGGTAGCATGAGACGGAGTCTACAACCCACACAAGTGGCTCAGGTAGTGCAGCTCATCCAGGACGGCACACCAATGCGAGCTGTGGCAAGAAGGTTTGCTGTGTCTGTCAGCGTAGTGTCCAGAGCATGGAGGCGCTACCAGGAGACAGGCCAGTACATCAGGAGACGTGGAGGATGCCGTAGGAGGGCAACATCCCAGCAGCAGGACCACTACCTCTGCCTTTGTGCAAGGAGGAGCAGGAGAAGCACTGCCAGAGCACTGCAAAATGACCTCCAGCAGGCCACAAATGTGCATGTGTCTGCTCAAACGGTCAGAAACAGACTCCATGAGGGTGGTATGAGGGCCCGACGTCCACAGGTGGGGGTTGTGCTTACAGCCCAACACCGTGCAGGACGTTTGGCATTTGCCAGAGAACACCAAGATTGGCAAATTCGCCACTGGCGCCCTGTGCTCTTCACAGATGAAAGCAGGTTCCCACTGAGCACGTGACAGACGTGACAGAGTCTGGAGACGCCGTGGAGAACGTTCTGCTGCCTGCAACATCCTCCAGCATGACCGGTTTGGCGGTGGGTCAGTCATGGTGTGGGTGGCATTTCTTTGGGGGGCCGCACAGCCCTCCATGTGCTCGCCAGAGGTAGCATGACTGCCATTAGGTACCGAGATGAGATCCTCAGACCCCTTGTGAGACCATATGCTGGTGCATTTGGCCCTGGGTTCCTCCTAATGCAAGACAATGCTAGACCTCATGTGGCTGGAGTGTGTCAGCAGTTCCTGCAAGAGGAAGGCATTGATGTTATGGACCGCCCGTTCCTCAGACCTGAATCCAATTGAGCACATCTGGGACATCATGTCTCGCTCCATCCACCAACGCCACGTTGCACCACAGACTGTCCAGGAGTTGGCGGATGCTTTAGTCCAGGTCTGGGAGGAGATCCCTCAGGAGACCATCCGCCACCTCATCAGGAGCATGCCCAGGCGTTGTAGGGAGGTCATACAGGCACGTGGAGGCCACACACACTACTGAGCCTCATTTTGACTTGTTTTAAGGACATTACATCAAAGTTGGATCAGCCTGTAGTGTATTTTTCCACTTTAATTTTGAGGGTGACTCCAAATCCAGACCTCCATGGGTTGATAAATTGGATTTCCATTGATTATTTTTGTATGATTTTGTTGTCAGCACATTCAACTATGTAAAGAAAAAAGTATTTAATTAGATTATTTCTTTCATTCAGATCTAGGATGTGTTTTTTAAGTGTTCCCTTTATTTTTTTGAGCAGTATATTAAGAGCCCTTGACTTTTTCCACATTTTGTTACATTACAGCCTTATTCTAAAATTGCTTAAATTGCATCTTTGGCAGCGATTTAAGCCTTGAGTCTTCTTGGATATGACGCTACAAGCTTGGCACACCTGTGTTTAGGGAGTTTCTCCCATTCTTCTCTGCAGATCCTCTCAAGTTCTGTCAGGTTGGATGGGGAGAGTTGCTGCACAGCTATTTTCAGGTCTCTCCAGAGATGTTTGACAGGGTTCAAGTTTGAGCTCTGGCTGGGCCACTGAAGGACATTCAGAGACTTGTCCCGAAGCCACTCCTGTGTTGTCTTGGCTGTGTGCTGAGGGTCGTTGTCCTGTTGGAAGGTGAACCTTCGCCCCAGTCTGAGGTCCTCTGGAGCAGGTTTTCATCAAGGATCTCTGTACTTTGCTCCGTTCATCTTTCACTTGATCCTGACTAGTCTCCCATTCCCTGCCGCTGAAAAACATCCCCACAGCATGATGCTGCCACCACCATGCTTCACCGTAGAGATAGTGCCAGGTTTCCTCCAGGTGTGACGCTTGCCATTCAGGACAAAAAGTTTAATCTTGAGGCCTATTTTGTTTTCTTCATTTTTGACCATTCCTGTCATAGGTTATAGCCCTATGACATAGCCCTTCATCAGCACAGCCCACCCATTGGTCACACAAGAGACCCAGTTTTCATCCCAAATGGCTCCCTTTATAGTGCACTACTTTTAACCAGTTTGGCTAAGAGTTGGTCTAAGAGTTGAGATTGAGTTCCTTTACTAATGTCTTTAATACGTGTCCGGTCTTGAGCAGTGATCCAAAAAAATAATCAGCTGTGATTCACTACTGTGTCCCGAGAATACCAACCCGCCATCTTGAAAAAAATCTTCTGTTATTGTGTTAAGTCAGTCACCCCTGTTATCTTCCGGATCATCAGGTTGGCAGCGCCAGCCTAACAGCTGCCCAGTGGCTGTCTGTCTATGCCCTGTGGAGATACGGAGGTGGAGACATGCTACAGTGCACTGACACACACACACACACACACACACACACACACACACACACACACACAAACACTTGGGTATTACCTGTCAGACTCAGCCTGTCAACTGTGCAGGATGTTGCTCCACAGGGGGTTTGGATTGTTTGTATGTGTGGGTGGGTGGTCTGGGTGCAAGAGCAACCAATAACGTCGCTATGTCCTGCCAGGAGAGTTGTCCTCTGACATTGGCTACCATTAAGTGTTCCACAAGACGTGCCTGGCATAGCCATCATGAAGCACACACACAGCTTGTCATTGACACAGCTGGGTTGGTATCTTGGCATCCCCTTATGTTGGCACTGGGCAACAGTACATAATACAGTACATTGTCTAACATCAATATTACCATATTGAAGGGCAAGGTGCAGGAAATGTATCCCTAGACTACATACTGTAGTCTAAGGGATAGAAATGTGACATTATTTCATGACATTTTTGCGGATATCCGTATTGTCGTATGTATGTATGTATGTATGTGTGTGTGTGTGTGTGTGTGTATGTATATATATATATACTGCTCAAAAAAATAAAGGGAACACTTAAACAACACATCCTAGATCTGAATGAAAGAAATAATCTTATTAAATACTTTTTTCTTTACATAGTTGAATGTGCTGACAACAAAATCACACAAAAATAATCAATGGAAATCCAATTTATCAACCCATGGAGGTCTGGATTTGGAGTCACACACAAAATTAAAGTGGAAAACCACACTACAGGCTGATCCAACTTTGATGTAATGTCCTTAAAACAAGTCAAAATGAGGCTCAGTAGTGTGTGTGGCCTCCACGTGCCTGTATGACCTCCCTACAATGCCTGGGCATGCTCCTGATGAGGTGACGGATGGTGTCCTGAGGGATCTCCTCCCAGACCTGGACTAAAGCATCCGCCAACTCCTGGACAGTCTGTGGTGCAACGTGGCGTTGGTGGATGGAGCGAGACATGATGTCCCAGCTCAATTGGATTCAGGTCTGGGGAACGGGCGGGCCAGTCCATAGCATCAGTGCCTTCCTCTTGCAGGAACTGCTGACACACTCCAGCCACATGAGGTCTAGCATTGTCTTGCATTAGGAGGAACCCAGGGCCAACCGCACCAGCATATGGTCTCACAAGGGGTCTGAGGATCTCATCTCGGTACCTAATGGCAGTCAGGCTACCTCTGGCGAGCACATGGAGGGCTGTGCGGCCCCCCAAAGAAATGCCACCCCACACCATGACTGACTCACCGCCAAACCGGTCATGCTGGAGGATGTTGCAGGCAGCAGAACATTCTCCACGGCGTCTCCAGACTCTGTCACATCTGTCACATGTGCTCAGTGTGAACCTGCTTTCATCTGTGAAGAGCACAGGGCGCCAGTGGCGAATTTGCCAATCTTGGTGTTCTCTGGCAAATGCCAAACGTCCTGCACGGTGTTGGGCTGTAAGCACATCCCCCACCTGTGGACGTCGGGCCCTCATACCATCCTCATGGAGTCTGTTTCTGACCGTTTGAGCAGACACATGCACATTTGTGGCCTGCTGGAGGTCATTTTGCAGGGCTCTGGCAGTGCTCCTCCTGCTAATCCTTTCACAAAGGCGGAGGTAGCGGTCCTGCTGCTGCGTTGTTGCCCTCCTACGGCCTCCTCCACATCTCCTGATGTACTGGCCTGTCTCCTGGTAGCGCCTCCATGCTCTGGACACTACGCTGACAGACACAGCAAACCTTCTTGCCACAGCTCGCATTGATGTGTTTTCCCTATGATAGAACTGATCCTGTTACAAGAGTGTTTTACATTCTGTCAGGTCTTGTGGAAATTTGTTAGGTTTGCGCCTGTAATTGGTGGGGAAAATAGCATACCAAAGTCCGGCAGACTGGAGGACCTAATGTGCAACAGATGCTAAATGCACGGTTATAAAATTAAATGTAAAAGTTTGTTGGTTTATTATTTTATGTATTTAAAAGACAAGGGAGATGGACAGAAATATAGACTTTTGGCACTGTAGTCTAGGACTGGAGACGAAACGAAAAGAAAAGATGGAGAGTATTCATTGGAGTTTGGCAGGTATATCTTCATATTCCAGGTCTGACAGGAAATAACTGGTGAAATGTCAGTTGAAATATCTCCGGTGCAACCGACTGCCGTTGTGCCCATTAATCCCTATACTTAAACTCTCCAACTGACCCTGCGTTGTGCCTGATCCATATGCTGCTTCCAGCCTCTCGTGTGTGAGGTAGCCTGGGGGATAAGGTTATATGACAGCAAAATATAATCCTATAACAATTTCCATTGCACTTGGTTTGGCACCATACTGTTGTCTAGGACAGTGGTACCCAGCCAGGGGTACTAGGATTCCTGGGGGTACTTGGCTTATCCACAGGGGTACTTGAGAACACTGGGTACTTCAGGGGTATTCCAGGCAGATCAAAATTGAGTTGGTGGTTCAGTAAACGAAAAGGGTTTGGAACCACTGGTCTAGGACACTGGTTCCCAAACTTTTTTGAACCATGGGATATACAGTTCTTTGGCACACCTATTAAAATACTGCAAATCATTTATTTGTTGCTGGTGCCGCTTTACTTTTTTGACTGTGTCATGGGACCTGCGCCTACACTTGGCACACTCCATTGAAGCAGCATCTGCTCTCACAACTCCTCTCTGATTGCTTCCAGTGTCAGCAAAGTACTGTCAAACCACAATTTGTTCATCACATTTGATATAGCAGTGGCTCCCTCATTGAACGCATCAATATGACTTTTGCCCACAAAGACAGTTTTGGGGCATCGTGACCATATTACAGAGCAGACATTAATTTGAATTATTTTGAGGAGGTTCTAATTTGAAATCCTATGATATACAGGTAACATTTTCTGAGCAATCTCTATTAAAAAATGTATGGCCTCCAAGGTTTTTGTGACAGGATGGATCTTCACCATTTTCTATGGCTCGCATGCACCAATGCACACACCGATCTCGTAGTTGGAAGTGAATCCTCTCTTGTGCCAAGTGCCATCGAAGGATACATGAATGTCTATGATGGCATCCTCCTTCAGCAACTCTACTATGTCTCGGTCTATATCTGCGTATGCTCTTCTAATTATCTTTGCAGCACTCTCCATTGACTGCAGCCCTCTCTGAATCTCTGCAACTAAAGGGGGGGGGGGGGGGTACTAATGTCTGTCGACATTACAGTCAAAACTGTAGGACTAAATATCAGCATGGTACCCTATGTAAATATTGGCATATCATCATGTATTTACTTTATGTAAAGCTAATTTCTCACTAATCACATTAGGCTACAGCCCTATGACACTGTAGGCCTATGTTAGTCTCATTGTATAGTTATGTTTTCCTATCACTGTTTAATTAACTTTGAATATATCTGTTGGAGCAAGGAAATAAATATTATTTATACACAGCAAGTCACCTGACAATGGGCCTCTCCTTTTTTAACTTAATTGTCATTCTCCTGTCATGTCTCTGATATGAGCTGAGACACAAGGATGGAATCTCTAGGACTTTGCTTATTTTCTTTAGAGCTGCATAAACAAGTCCAAGTTCATGGGCTAGAAGAACCATCCTCACATAATATCAAATGCCACATCTCCCTTTGAGCACTCCTGCAGCCTGCAGGAAGTATAAACACTCCTAAATTCATCACGATCACCTTCAGTCAATCATTACAGAATCACTGGTTGGTGGGGTCTATGGTGATTTTCAGTCCAGTGTTTAGACACTTAGGGCAAATCAAATCATTTACAAGTTGGTTTATTTGTGACATGTGGAATAAAAGCCACTTTTGGCTAACTGTTGTCTGGTTGATCGCTGCTAATTGTCATCTTCATCTCAACTAATTTGTGTCTCAACGTGCTGCTGCCAGCTACCTCCTTTTCCTGTACTGCCACTGCCTCAATCGGCTGATCAGGCTAATGTTTTTCTTTCATTCACTGCTTTTCTCGCATTGCCTAACTGAGATCGCCTATTTTTATTCACATACTGTAGGTATATTCTTTGTGGTTTTCTCATTTTTCCTCTCTCTTTTACGTGGATTCTTCATGGGAGATTTTTTTTTAAACAAATCAGGTTGCCTGAAAGAGCCTTTAAATGCCAGTAACCAATCGGATGTCAGGAAGCGCTACGTCTACAAATGATATAGCCATGTATAGACCAGCTAACAATATGCTCCGTAAAAAAAGCTTTTGAATGATATATGATTCAACATGGAGACTTTCAAAAAAATAGTGGTTGAAGTTCTACATGAAACATGCTATCAAGAACAACATTTATGGTAGGTGTAGTTGGAGTTGGGATAAAATGATACAAATAATGTAATTATATACATTATTGCCAATTTATTTGTACATTTTATGAAAGTATGGAAGTTATAGTTGGAAAATATAAATCTGAAAATTGACAGATGGAAGCAAAATCTAAATTTTTGCATATCGTGCCTGGCCTTAAGACCACCCAGGTCATGACGTAATTTTCAGTTGATCATGGCCGGAGACCCATGAACATGCCAGTTATAGCTAACTAATAAAGAGCTACGTTTTATATGTCATAATGCATTGTATTATTTTTTACAAAGCGTGCAAAACAAGACATGGTGTCAGAGTAAAAGGACTAAAAGATGGATTTTGCTGGAGTTCCTTCACCTCGAATGGACTGAGAGTCTACAAACTTCCCCGACGCAAGTTCAAGCAGCGTGTGGAGCTAATATTCACGGGTCCTTTGAAAGAAAGAGGAGAAGAGGAAAAGTGCAGCTACCTGCTCCTCTGGATCGGTGAAAAAGGGAGAGACCTTTACAACACATTGACACTTACCGAGGCGGAATCAAAACTACTGAAAACATACTATGATTGTTTTGAAGCATATGTTGGGCCAAAGATCAATTCGATTTTCGCTAGGTACAAATTCCATGAGAAAGTACAGGGAGCTAGCGAATCATTTGATCAGTTTGTGACTGAGCTGCGTCTGCTTGTGAAAGACTGTGATTAAGCAGTATTGTTTTTGGAATACACTCAACACGAGTGAGAGAAACTTTTGAATGTTGGATCTGAGCTAACGCTGGACAAAGCTATCGATATTGCCAGATCTCACAAGCTACTACAGGCTCAGATGAAAACCATTTCGGGCGGCAGCACAAGCGCATCACTTCAAAAGCAGTGCATGCAGTCAGGCAGACATCAAAGCACACCTCCGGTGCCCAGAGTGCGCGCTTCAGAATGGAGAAAGACAGAACCCCAAAACAGAGCAACACGTGGATATTGTGAATACAAAGTGCATGGCGAACACGAAAATTGCCCAGCTAAAGGCAAATAGTGTACAAAATGTCGAAAATGGAATCACTTAGCAAACATGTGCAGAGCTTACCTTGGGAAAACATTACACACAGTGAGTGAAGATAATGTCAATCAAAGAGTCAAACGCGGATTAACAGTGACACAAAAGTGATATCAGAGACAGAGCGAGCCTTTGCTGACATTGAGATAGGAACACAAGGCACAGAGCTAAAGTTCAGACTAGACACAAGTAGACATTATTCCTCTGAATAAGCACCGCAGCTTGACATCGGAGTGCAAGCTACAGCCCGCCATGCGCAGACTGACTGGTTATGGTGGTGAACAGCAGTAAGAGGCACATACTTTCAAATGCAAATACAAGCAAAGTGGCATGATGTTGGACTTTTACATTGTTGACATTGTTGACCTGCAGTGATGGGTCTTAAATCATGTTTAGACATGGACCTCATCAAGCTAGTTTTATCAGTGACAGCACCAGTAGAGACAGAAAATGTCATGGAGAAGTTTGCTGAAGTGTTTACAGGAATACAATGGTTGCTCAACTAAAAGTTTTGAGATTATGCTGCGGGATTTAGAGGTAATTTGTGGTTTGGTACGGTACCCTGCGTCACTGCTTCATTGCTCCAGACTAGCGAAAGGGGGAGTTAGAGCACTGATTATGCTTTTGGGTCCCAAGGCGCTAATGTGCCTCTGACAATGAATGGGCGACATAAACCAAATAGAAACTGATAATTGTGCACAACTTTAAAATATAATTTTTATTAACTGAATGATGAGGATGAAGAAGGTGATTGAATTTAGAACAATAGTCTAAGAATTGCTGTTCCTCTGTCCTGCACGTGCACACCCTGAAAAATACGCTTATTTTTGTGTTTCTACTCGTCAGTATTACTTACTAAAACTGTTGTTACACTAAGGTTTTTATTCTAAGAGAAACTAAAATGATCAATTATATTCCATGATATTCTTAAGATATATGTGTTGACTGAATATAAGCAAGTGATGTCTGCTAAATAATCAAGTTGATGGCGCAGTCATATAGCCTCGGCACCTACATAAAGCTGAGTGACTCACTCATTCATGGCTTTGGAACAAAATAAATAAGTACCAACATTCTTTCTGATAGTCTTTAATAAAGAAATGTTTTGGTTATCCTGACCTGGGCCCCATGTATTATAGTAGCCCATAATGGGCTATTAGCAGGACAATAGACTCTTGCCAACACCTCTCTGTATTTTGATATATTGCAAGGCAATTGATCGGCATTAAAAACTTTGTTCAGGGACCTCCCGAGTGGCACAGTGGTCGAAGACACTGCATTACAGTGCAAACTGAGTTGCTACAGATGCTGGTTTGATACCTGTGCCGGCCGCGACCGGGAGACCCATGAGGTGACAATGGGCTTTTGGGTTCTCTCCCTCTAAAAACAGAAATAAATAATTCTAAATAACAAATTGGCTTTATTTACAAATTAGTAAGAATGTCAAGAATGGCCTTTTTCTCGTTCAATTCAGATTATTTGAAAATGAAATCATCTCCAAAATATCATAATTTTTCAAACAAAGCGATTGTTTTTATTAATTAATTTCTAATTAAATCAAATCTAATTTATTAGTCACAATACAACAGGTGTAGACCTCACAGTGAAATGCTTACTTACGAGCCCCTAACCAACAATGCAGTTAAAAAAATACGGATAAACAGTTTTAGAAACTTTAGGGTGTTTTCTATCCATATATAATAAGTATATGCATATTCTA